>NC_140490.1:55500139-56067639 GCF_964271855.1 Acomys minous | reverse complement strand
GATGAAGAGAATTCTGAGGATGGGTGGTTGTGTGGGTGGAGCAAAACTATGAATGCATTGAATATTGCTCAGTTGTATTCTTAAGATGATTAAGATGGCAAATTTTGTGGGCATTTTCCTATAAATTGAAAAGCAGTTCTACACACACAGCAACAACCAAAAGCCTGGGGAACAAACGGTCAGGATTTTGAGTTTTTACAAGAAATACGACCTTGACCAAGTAATGTGACCAGTGTGAGTCTGTTTTGTCCCATCAGAGATAGTGGTGACAGGAAATCCTGAAGGCTAGCCTAAGGTTTAAGCAAGATAGCACAGTAAAGCTGGGCATGGTGGCACACGCCTGTAATCCCAGCACTCTGGGAGGTAGAGACAGGCAGACCTCTGTGAGTTCGAGGCCAGCCTGGTCTACAAAGTGAGTCCAGGACAGCCAAGGATACACAGAGAAACTTTGTCTTGAAAAACCAAAAAGGAAAAAAATTACAAGTCAAGCTATTGATATGCTTTTGGTATACAACAACTTCTCAATAAGTGTTAGCAATTGCTATTCCTGAAACGTACCATTATTGGACCTCATAGACAAAGGTCAGGACAAGATGGCCATGGGCAGTCTTGTCTAACTTTTCTTTTTTTTTTACTTGGTTCAAAAGGTGGAAACAATGAATTTCTTCCCGTTCATATTTACATCCAGAAATGTATGTATCATTAAGACTGTGTACACATATATAGGGTAAAGACTAGCTAAGATCTCTAGTTAGCGTCTCTTAATTTATTTTCCTCATGCTAAGAATAGAACCCAGTGCCACGCATGTGGTAGGTCAGCACTCTGCCACTGAACTCCACGCCCAGCCCTCATCAGCATTCCTAATTTGTCTTTTCTGCTAATATAGCAGAGCCTCCCCTTGCCTCTAGGCAGGCTGCATTTAGAAGTGCTTCAGCTTTAGCAGCACCGTCAGATTTCCCTTTGGTTCTTCTCTGAGGAACTACTATGCTGGTGTCTGAAGTGTGTGGTCCACACAAGCTTTAGGGGAAAGCTCACAGGCACCAAGCCGGGTCTGTTGCTTAGGCAGCAGCAGTCACAGGGCATATGTCTACCCCACCCAGAATCCCTATCTGTATGCCTGTCCCCTCAGGTTCCCTCTCTGCTAAAGCCACCAACACCCAGCACTTTCGGGAGATTCCTGGGGAAGGCAGGAGATAATGCCCTGGTATTTAGGGATGAAATAGGCAAAAGTGAAAGTGTTCTGCCAAAAAGTATTTGCAGCGCAGGGGTTCTCAGATGGGGGTGGGTTGTCCCCACTGCTGCCTGGGACAGGTTGTCTCGAGCTTATTTATGACCTGTGGTTGGAGGCCAGGGATCCTGTCAAGATCCTGTAATCAACTAGGAGGTGTTATTCACAATGAGAATTGTCCATTCCAAAAGGTCTGTAGCTCTGAGGTTAAGAACTCCTGTCCTAGCTGGGTGTTGTGGCGCACACCTTTAATCCCAGCACTCGGAGGCAGAGGCAGGTGGATTGATGTGAGTTCGAGGCCAGCCTGGGCTACAAAGTGAGTCTGGGACAGCCAAGGCTACACAGAGAAACCCTGTATTGAAAAACAAAACAAAAACAAACAAACAAAAGGCACTCCTGTCCTACGACAAGCACGAGGAATGGAAATCAATCATTTTTTTTACCTGATAAGAGGGTGAAAAAAAAAAGAGCTGTTAAAATGGTATGGTTAGACAAGAGGCTCAAAGGAAAAAGACAGCTTGTGGGACCTATTTAATAATAATAATAATAATAATAATAATAAGAAGAAGAAGAAGTTGGGCTTGGTGGCGCACACCTTGAGTCCCAGCACTCAGGAGGCAGAGGCAGGCAGATCGCTGTGAGTTCGAGGCCAGCCTGGTCTACAAAGTGAGTCCAGGATGGCCAAGGCTACACAGAGAAACTCTGTCTCAAAAAACCAAAAAAAAAAAAAAAAAAAAAAAAAAAAAACAACTTTTGCTACCTTTAAATTCACAAGTATGTATGTGTGTGTGTGCTTGCACATGTGACCAAGCCTACATTAATTGATTAATTTGTTATTGTTTTTGTTTTCTTGTTGGTTTGTTTTGAGATGAGGTTTTGCTCTGTAGCACAAGCTGGCCTCAAACATGCTGTGAGCCTCCTGTGAGCTTCCCAAGTGCTGAGATTTCAGCACAGTCCACCACAGCTAGTATGTTTTTGTTTTTTGTTTATTTGCAGGGGGACATTTAACCTCAGGTTTGGAAAAGCTGAGAAATTTACACTAGGTGTTCTGACTCATGCTCCAATCCTAGAACCTGGGAGGCTGAGGCAAGATTACCATGTCCTGGCTACATAGTGAATTCCAGGCTGGCCTGGAACCTTGTCTAAAACGAAAGAAAACAAAACAAAACAAAATTTTTTTTAAGTAAGAGGATTTCCCCTCTCAAACATCTAGGCTGCTTTAATGATGCCTTCAGCAGCGCCAGTCTGAGCTTGTCTCCTCTCTGGTTCCACTCTCAGGAGGAATTTGTCCAAACATGAAGTCCTTTTAAGCTTCCGAGTGGGTTCCCCCTGGGAAACAGCTTTACAAGGCGCAGATTGAAGTGGGGAAAAAGAGTTTGGGAAAGCGCAGCAAGTGATCTGTGGGGGATTCTGAGAGAAGAAGAGCCTCCTTACGAGTGGGGACCCTAAACCTGACCGCTGGGTGTTCATGGACAGTAACCTCAGCTGAAGAAGTGTCAGAATAACCACGCACGTGTTCCGAATGCCCAGGGTTGTGCTCTGTGACCAGGAGCTAAGCTGTGTGGCCTTTGGCAAGTCCCTAAACTTTTTGGTGATGCTGTCCTCTCATCCAAGAGTAAGGATAACAAGAGAATGTACCTCACCCAGTTGTTGGGTCGATTAAATGAGAGAGCAAGCCCTTGAGAAACGTTAGCTGTTCCAGGTGGGACATAAAAGCAAAGCACCAGCCTTGTTGCTCACTACTGACTTGGGCAGGAGCTCACAGCAGCACATTTTTGTACTAGGCATCTCACTTAAGCCAAGCACATAAGCTCAGGAGAATTTCGCTAACAGTTCATCCATTCGCCATTTGCACCCGACCTTCGAAGTAGATACGTTTGCAAACACAGGTGTCAAGTATCAGGAACCTTTTTTGTTTGTTTGTTTGTTTTTTGTTTTTTGAGACACAGTTTCTCTGTGTAGCCTTGGCTGTCCTGAACTTGCTTTGTAGACCAGGCTGGCCTCGAACTCACAGAGATCTGCCTGCCTCTGCATCCCAAGTGCTGGGATTAAAGGCATGCGCCACCATGCCCGGCTGTATCAGGAATCTTTCAGGATATTTTCTCTTCATACCTTCTCAATGGGCCTCATACTATCAATCAATGATGGCAATCCAATACAGAGTATTCAGATTCAGTCCTACTTAGAGTTGGCCACAGGTGGAGAGACAGGGGTTACTGGGAACCTCGTATTTGCCAGTCACCTGTCTGATACCAACTCTGCTGAGCCTGGCAAACTCAACCAGGCTTGCGACACCTCTCCGTGCTTGTGAAAGCACAAATATGCCACTGAGCTTTCAGGCTGGAGTACAAACCTGCTCCCCTGCCCTGAAAGCCTGAGGGGCTAGAAATGCCTTTAACAGCCAGCCCATGTACACTTGGGTATGAGGGCCTCTTTAAAGAGGCCAGTGTGGACTTCTTTTAAAAGTGATAATTGTTAGCCAAGTTCTGTGATACATGCTTGTAATGCCAGCACTCTGGGAGACAGAGGCAGGCAGATCTCTATGAGCTGCAGACCAGCCTGGTCTACAAAGTGAGTCCAGGACAGCTAAGGCTACACAGATAAATACTGTCTCAAAACACAAACAAACAAACAAAGTGATAGTTGCTGAGTATGGTGGCACACACCTGTAATCTCAGCTACCAGGAGGCTGAGGTAGAGGATTGCAAGTTTAAAATTACCCTGGGCAACTTAGCCAGACACTGTATCAAAATAAAATAAAATGAAATAAATATAAGTGGCAGGAGCCCATCTCAGTGGTAGGATTCTTGGCTAATATGGGAGAGGATTTGTGTTCAATCAAGTTAGCTTGATAAATTTCTTCCCGGTCTTTGAAATGAAATTTTCTATAGGACTCATGGGTCTAATTGTTCACTGTAACTACACACTACAGGTCAGGGGATTCCCCAGATAGACCTATGCTCTTTCTGATTTTGTCTTTTTTTTTTTCATGCTGTGGGATGATGCACACATGCATTTCTAAGGGAGGAAGGATGTACTTAGCCCCATAGGTTGAGGGGTACCTTCTGCCATGGCAAGGAAGGAAGGCATGGCAGTGGGTGAGTCTGTGACAGTTGGGAGCTGCGGCTGTGGGAGCTTGGAGCGGTTGTCGATGCCACATCTGCAGTCAAGAAAATTATGTTCTTGTTAAATGACATTAGATGGAGATCCTTTTCTTTCCTGGTCTGCTTATGTCCACTAGGGGAAATAGACACATTTATGTGAATTTCCATTGATGGTCAATTCTTCATTACAATATGCACACAGCTTTTAGGAACGCTGTGCTTCAGAGGTCTTCTGGGAGAAGTTGGTTTGGGTAGGTAGAATCCCTTCCAAGGGAATTCTTAGTTCTCTCTCTTTCTGACAGCTTCTTGCTATATAGTCTAGGCTGGCCTTGAACTGTCGATCCTCCTGCCTTAGTCTGCAGCATGCTGAGATAACTCTGACGTATGAGTCAATGCATTCATAACTATCATGGCACTCTTCAGATGGGGCATCCTGGGGTTAGAATGACAGCTGAACAGCTCCAGAGAGCCACTTGCATGTCTATAAACTGACTGTCTAATCCCTCCCTGGGACAATGTTAATATCAAAAGTTTATTATTTATGAAGCCCGTCCTTCCCTTCTCACCATCTAACAACCAGAGATCAGCAGCGTGCAGTTCTTTCTACAAACACTTACTGAATATTGAAAGCTTTGGGACTTTACTGTAGTGATGAGGGCCAGTATGGTGGCTCAGCAGCTAAAGGCTCTTGCCAACAAACTTGATGACCTGAGTTCAGTCCCTGGGACTTATACAGTAGAAGGAGACATGTGGCTATATGACTTGTCCTGTCACCTCCACACGTATGATATGGGGTACATGTTCCTCTCCCCATCAAAATGAGGCTTCCCACAGGAGGCGATTCTGGGGTGGAATTTGCGGTATGGGAAGAGCCTATGAGTAATGGCTCTTGTGCATAAGCATCACCTGTGGAGATATGATACCATCCATTGTCCAGGCTGCACTCCGGACCAGAAGATTCAGCATCTCTAAGGAGATGACTCAGCTGTGTAATTTTTAAAGCTACCTGAGCAATTCCAGTGTCAAGCTGGGGTCAAGAACTAGGCCTTGGAGCTGTGGCTGTCATCAAATACGCTGCGTGGTAGAACCTTCTAGCAGGGGGATTATGTAAAAATGAGTTAGATGGACCAAGCCTCACCCCAGAACAGATGAGTGCGAATCTCTGGGAGAGGGGTCTGCGCTGCTGGAGTTTTCCACAGTGCCTCAGACGATCTGAAGAGCACCTAGTGTTGGCGTTCATTATTATCTACAGTCTTGGATTAAAGCCATGTCTGTCTCCTTGACCCTGATTCACACATGGCTGTGTACGATGGGTTATTTCTACTAGGACCCATGGGAAAATGGTCTGGTGAAAGCTGTGGCTTTGCTTTCTAGCATTAGCTGTGCAGTGTCAGACAAGGAGCCTCCTTCTTGGGTTGAGCGTTCTACTCACCAAACTGCCATCCTGTCCTCTTTCTACCACATTAAGTATTTCTTAGCATTTTCCCCTTAATTAATATTTTACTAGTTTTTGTTCGTTGATCAAAATGCAGGCCTAGTGATTCAAGGGTCTCTTGTGTCTATATTCATACAAATGCATGCGCTTTTTCATACAAGTACTAAAAATATAAAAAGCTCAGCAATTGTAACCTTTTGCTTAATAGTTGTCCTGTTGACTTCTCAGTTCACAGATTGAGAGCAGTGTGTTCTTTAGAAGAGGCGTTTTGAGGCAGGGATATGGCTCAGTTGGTAGAGCACTTACATTCAAGCGCCAGTGCCAAGTTTGATCTCTCAAACTCATGTCAAGATGTTGGACCCCGTGGGCCATATTTGTACACAGCTGGGTGTACTAGCCAGCCAGGCTAGCCTATGTGGTGAGTTCCAGGCCGGTGAGAGGCCCTGCCTCAAACAGAAAAGCTGAAACTGAAAAAGACGGCTGACACCTGAGGAATAATAGCTGAGGTTGTCCTCTGCCTCCACAGACACGCGCATGCACATGAATGTGTGTGGGCAACACAAAGAAGCTTTCAAATGCCACTCTCATAAAATAATGATGCTTTCTAGCTTTCTTTTTCGCTTATGAGTGTGGAAGTGATGGCTCAGAGGGGAGGAGCACTTGTTCTGCAAGCACAAAGACCTGAATCCAAACCCTTAGCACCCACATAAAAAGCTGGGTATATCTACGAGTGACTGTGACCCCAGGACTGCGGTGCAGAGAAAGGAGAACCCCAGTAACTTGCTGTCTAGCTAGCACAGCCAAAATGCTACCATATTTTTTTGGACCATAAGATGTACTTTCCTCCCCAAAAGTATGGGAGGTTAGGGTGCACCTTATGTCCTGACTGCTGTTCTTACTGTTGTTCTTGTTTTCCTGCTCTGAAAACTGGATGCATCTTACGGTCAGATGCGTCTTATAGTCTGACAAATACAGTATGTTTCAGCTCCAGTGAGACTGTCTCCAGGCAGTAATGGCAGAGACTCACAGAGGAAAGCACGCTGTCCTCCTCTGACTATCAGATGCACACACACTCATGTGCCCTCTCCACACTTGCAGTTCCAGATTTTGTATCATATGCACCTGCTCAGTGTGTCTAGTCTTTCACCAAAGGTGTTAGGAAACCAGATCATCGCAAACAGTGATGCTATTGGGGGACACTACAGGGAGCTCAGACCAGAAAACAGTTTTAGAAATAATTCTACCATAAGACAATGAAATGTTAACATCAAGGCAGGTACAGGACTATGGCTTCAAATGGACATCTAATAATATTTCTTGTTATAGGATGGTCTTTTAAAAGTTTCTACTTGTATATGCATCTGTCAGGCCTGTATGGCTCTGTACCTTATCCTCCAGTTCCATCAGCCCCAATGCCCTGCATATATGAAGTAGTTAGCAAAACAATTCATCTGGTTCTCTGAGAAGGTGATACTAAGATTAACTCTGAGACTTGGTCCTGGCTGCTAATCGGCTTTGGCTTCTTGCCCTCCTGCCCGGCCACAGGCTGGCCCTCCGTATTTGAGCAGCTCTACTTTCCATGGGTGAATCTTTGTTGTCTAGGTCAAGCAGGATGACTCTTTTCCTTCTGCTTCCTTTCATAATTTCCTCTTTTGTTAGTTTTTGTTTTATTATTGTTGGTTTTTTTGCTGGCTGGCTGATTGGCTGGCTTCATGATGACTTTCGTCATTTCAGGAACAGGCCTGGGTAACAGGTTGCTAGCCTCTCTTTGGGCTCTCAGACAAAGAAAGGAGATGCCCCTTACTTGACGTTTTGTCAAGATGTGGAAAGCTGGAGTGTTTGTGGGGATCGTTTAGTGACCCTTTTCCATGGCTGGGCTGACTGGTGATGCAAACTCTGTATTTAAACTTCTTAAATGTACCAAACTGTGGGGTGTGTGTGTGTGTGTGTGTGTGTGTGTGTGTGTTCGTAGGCCTTGGGTGTCACTCCCAAGAAGCCATCCACCTTGTGTATTAGCACAGGGTCTCTAATTAGCCTGGAGCTTGCTGGGTAGGTTAGCCTGTCTATCAGGAAGCTCCAGAGAGCTGCCTATCTCTGTCTCCCAGGCACTGGGATCACAAGCCTACACCACCGTGCCTATCATTTGTTTGTTTGTTTGTTTGTTTGTTTTTAAGCTTGGGTTCTGAGGATGGAACTCAGGTTTGTTCTTATTCCTGTCAGCAAGCATCTTACTGGCTGAGGTAGCTCCCCAGCTGTAGCAATCCCTTCATATGTGAAAGGATTTCATATGTGAAAGGATTTCATATGCAGGAATCCTGATGTTTCCCGGGGCTGGAAATGGCTGTGACTGTCAAAGCCCTACAGCACTTTGCTGAAATGCTAATAAACTTGCCTTAAACGTCTTGCCAAGTCATCACATAACTCTGCCACAGTTTTAGCTTTGACTATGAAAGATGATAAAAGTCCTTTTGGGGATTTTTCTTTTCATAAATAGAATCACAGATCCTGATTCCTAATTCTTTAAGAAAGCTGGATGAAGGAGTGGGTACTGATGGCGTAGTTCCTGGAAACAGCAGCTCCACAGTCCTGGTGCATCTGTCAGTGGAGGAGGGACAGCCCTGGGTGAAATGGGAAAGAAGTCAAACCTTAAGTCTGACCAGAGACGACCGGGCCCCTCTGCTGCCTCCATCCACCTGAGATGGAGAAGGGTCTTTTGTCGTAGGTGAGAAGATGGTCGGGACACAGTTACAGTAGATTCCATCACTCCCAATGACTAGTCGAGGACCGGCAGGCAGCATTCTGTTGCTGTAACAAAATACCTGGGCTAAATGTTTTACATGGAGGAAAGGCTGAATTCAGTGCTTTCACTCACAAGTCTCAAGTCTTGTTTGGGACATGTGGCAGCACAATTCATGGCGGTGGAAGAGATTTAATCATCTTCAGGCAGCCAGGGTGCAAAGAGAAGGAGGAGGGGAAGGAGGCGCCCTTTAAGGACCTAACCTCCTTCCACTGGGCACTAGCTATTAAATGCCTCACCATCTTCCCAGTAATGTTGTAGGAGGAAGACACTGCCATTTGCAAGACACTCACACTCCAAACAGTATCGAGTGCTACATGAGTCCACCAGAAACTACTTACTAAACAATCCCTACTAGATGACCCATGACCTTGGTTAATGACCACTAATCTGTATTCATTGTTTACCAGCAGCTTAACAAGGCCTTTAATGACCTCAGTGAAGAAAACAATTAGGAAAGTACAGCCTAGATGACCGCATGACATGCAAAGAGCCTGTGTGTTCGTCTGGCTGATCAGTTTGGGATCTGAAGTAAGTGTCGCCAATATTTCCTTTAATTATATCAGACCAGTGTCTCGATCCCCTGGGAAATTCCAATGCTTGACTCAGTAGACTCTTCATTTTTTAATATGCCATCCATCAGATACACTCATATGCATGTGTCTTGAAATGGTTTGTTCTTAGGTGGAGATTTCTATGTAGGCATTTTCAGTAAACTCTCATTGAAGTTTATTATACATTGATTATTAGGTACAAACAATAAGCACACAGTTGGAGACTTTTTTACATTCATGGATTTGCCGTGTCCTCAGGCCAAGAAATAAAATATTACTATCACTCCAGAAACCCCTCTTTGTCCCTATCTGTCACTTTGCACTCAAAGTCAACCATCTGTGATTCTAACATGGTATGCCAGCATTCTCTGGCTTCGGGGGTTGCTAGTATAATGGTTGTCCACCTTAGATACATCTCCATAGACAGAGAACATGCTTGCTAACACTCCACCTCAGCAGCTGTAATATGTAACTCTTTTGTTGCCCTCTTTAATGTCCCAGTGTGAATTGGACAAGCTTGATAGAGCATTATTGAGCTCAAAGACTTCAGATGGTTGGTTTGTTGGCTTTCTCAAACAAGGTACCTGAGATGCTCAACTTATAAGGAGGAAAGGTTTATTTGAGGTGGAAATTTTGGGAGTGTCAGTCCCTGGTCAGTTGGTCTTGTTTTGGGACCTCTTAGGCATCACGGCAGGGTGTGGGATGAGTAGTAGATGCATGCCACTCACCTCGTAGGTGGGTGCAGGGGCGTGGCTGGAGATCCTACAGTCTTCTTCAAGGTAGGTGGAGCCAACCTTGTTATTTAACCATCTGACCAAGAGTCTGAACATCTCTTTGATGGCTGATGCATTTCAATGATACTTCTGCATCAAATTTAAGCCCAAACTTGATACACCTGTAGGACATGTACACAAGAGCCTGTCTATTTTCCACCTTGGGTTCTCTCTCTCTATTTTCAGGAGACATCTTTACTGGGAGCCTCTCATGCACGCCTTCCTTAACAAGTCTTGCTCTCCATACCTGATCATGGTCCCACTCGATCCCCACAATGCTTTGAGTGACTTACTGTTTGCTACTAAAAAACCATCACAGTCACCAGGGGTCCCCTTTATTACTATTATATCCTTCTCCTCATTTTCTAAATAAAGTTTCATTATATAGCCTAGGTTGCCTTGGAACTTAGGGTTCTCTGGTCTCTTCCTGCCCTTACTTTTACCATTAATGCAAAACCCCCCCATAGGGAATGGTGGTTGGAAGGAGATACTGGGTAACAAAGAAAATGTTAGGAGTCAGGAGGTCAAGTTGGTGGCTGGGCTAGGTAACAAGTCCTATCTTAAAAGCAAAAAACATGGGGCTGGAGTGATGGCTCAGCGGTTAAGGGCACTGGCTGCTCTTCCAGAGGTCCTGAGTTCAATTCCCAGGAACCACATGGTGGCTCACAACCATCTGTAATGGTGTCTGACTCCCTCTTCTGGTGTGCATGAAAACAGAACACGCCCCCACACACAAATAAATAAATAAATAAATAAATAAATAAATATTAAAAACAAAGGCCAAAAATACTCACAACACAGGATGGCATGCATGGATTCTCATTATTTACATGAAATTCTATCTTACAGTTTTCTCCTCCTCTCTGTATCCCTCTGTCTGTCCCTCCCTTCTTTTTGATGGTTGGGGATCAAACCCAGGGCCTTGAACATGCTAAGTACACGCCTAACCATGGATCTATGTCCTCAGCCCTCAGCCTGAGTTTTTCTTTCATGGGTGAGTCTCTGTGTCTCCACATGTATTTGTGAAGTGGTAGGCAGCCCTTGTGTTCTGCAGATCTTTCCAAGACCCATCATGTGCTAGCCGTTCTGTTGGATTTTGAGTTTCCCAAGAGGAAGTGCAGGCCTGGGGGAGCATGGAATCCCACACTGGGATGTTTTATAGATGTGACTTTCAGAGTCTAAGTAGCATCTAATACCTTCTGTGTGTGGTTCTGGGGAGTAAACCAAGACTTTCTTCATGCTATGAAAGTGTTCTTCTACCAAGCTACATCCTTAGCCCTCTAATTCCTCAAAATGGAGACTGGGTAAAGAGATGGCTCAACAGTCAAGAGCACTTGTCCTTGCAGATGACCTGGGTTCTATTCTCAGTACCCACATCTCTCTGTAACTCCTACTCCAGGAGATCTGACACCCTCTTCTGGTCTCTGCAGGCACTGCATGCACATGGTGCATATATATGAATGCAGGTAAAGCATTCATATGCATGAAATAAATAAGTTTAAAAAATTAGTGCATCAGAAAATAATACTGTGCATATTCTTCTGGGATGAGTGGACAATCTAATTCTGTACACACAGCCCTGGGCTTGATTCTCATCACACACACACACACACACACACACACACACACACACACACACAGAGAGAGAGAGAGAGAGAGAGAGAGAGAGAGAGAGAGAGAGAGAGAGAGAGAGAGAGAGAAATACAATTTTAAAAATTAAAGAAAAACAAAACAAAAAATCAAACATGAAGAAAATATCAAGCATCTGGTTATATGAGAAGTCAGTTGTGTTACTCCTTCTAGGCTCACTCAGAAGCATTCCCCAATATTTCATTTAAAAAATTGATACATAAGCCAAATTTGGTGGCACATGACTTTAATCCAGCACTCAGGAGGCAGAGGCAGGCAGATCTCTGTGAGTTCAAGGCTGGCCTCGTCTACCAAATGAGTCTAGGACATTCAGGGCTGTTACACAGAGAAACCCTGTCTCAACCCCCCCCCAAAATAAGTAAATAAAAACAAAATTGATGGGGCTGGAGAGATGGCTCAGTAGTTAAGAGCACTGTCTGCTCTTCCAGAGTTCCTGAGTTCAATTCCCAGCAACCCCATGGTGGCTCACAACCATCTATAATGTGATCTGATGCCCTCTTCTGGCCTGCAGGTGTACTTACAAATAGAGTGTTTATATTCATAAAATAAATAAATCTTTTAAAAATATTGAGATGTAAGCCAGGCATGGTGGTGCATGCCTGTGATCCCATCACTCAGGGAAGCAGAGACAGATGGATCTCTGTGAGTTTGAGGACAGCCTGGTCTACAAAGTGAGTCTCTATACAAAGAAACCCTGTCTTGAAAAACCAAAACCAAACAATCAACCAACCATCCAAACAAAAACCAAACTAACAAAAATCCAAAAATTGATATGTATGGGTATCATGTTTTTCCTACATGTATGTCTGTGCACTGCATGTGTGCTTGTTGCCCATGAAGGCCAGAAGAGGGCATGGGATCCCCTGGAGCTGAAGGTGCAACTGGTTGTGCACTACCATGTGGGTGCTGATAATCAAACCCAGTTCCTCAGGAAACGCAGCCAGTACTCTTAACCATTAGGGCATCTCTCCAGCTACCTGCCACTGAGTCTTGAAATATACATTGCTGATATGTAAGGAAGAGAGCCGCTCTGTTTCATATTCTTCATTGATTGATTGTTTGATTGTGTGTGTGTGTGTGTGTGTGTGTGTGTGTGTGTGCACTGATTGAGTGTGTGTATGTGTGTGTTGCATGTTTTCTTGTGGATTATGTGTGTTCATGTCGCTGCCTCTAATCCCCCAGCACTGGAATTACAGGTGTGCATGGCTACGCCTGGCTTGCTAAATGTGGGTGTTGGAGGGGTTCTGATGTAGATTTTCCTGTTTACTCTCCTAGCATGCTCTCACCCACTGAGCCATCTCCCCAGCCCTCTCCTTTGTGTTCTTATTGAAAATATTTAAGCATCAGAGCTTTGTCTTAACTAGGGAGTCCTTCCCAGAAAGGAATCCTGGATGCAGAGGTAAGGCGAGCCTTCTCTGCAAGGTACTATTATCCTGTCTGCTTGGGGCTGTGGGTGAGCAAACTGCTAGATGTGTGGCTCTTTACTTATTGATTGCCCCAGGGAGGAGATGTTTTATCATGGGGCTTATGGGCACTGTCCATAGACTGCATAAAGTTTTATACCCACAATTACCATTTTTGAGAGCACAGAGATGTTCAATTATGGTTAATAAAATACAGTATTTTGGAAGAGCCATGTTTGAGATTGAATTCAGGGTTTGTAGTAAGCACATATAGTCTACTATTTAGCTACACTCCCAGAGTTCTTAAAATACAAAGTTGTATAAATATATATCTAAGTTCATGGGAAATGTAAAGATATTCTACTGTCATTGGGTGAAGTTTTTTCCCCCTCAAGTTCTGTCTTCAAAAAAAAAAAAAAAAAAGAAAGAAAGAAAGAAAGAATCTAGCCAGAAGACACAGATAGTCTAAGCAGAAATATATTTAGTAAAGAAAAGCATATAATCTAAACAGCTAAAAAGGCCTGATCCACAGTAAACTGCACCTGTGTGTCTCCTGCCTGTTTAGTCCTGTGTGTGTGTGTGTGTGTGTGTGTGTGTGTGTGTGTGTGTGTAGGTCAAAGGACAACTTGAGAGAGTTGGTTATCTCCTGTTACCATGTGGGTCCCAGAGATTGAACTCAGGCCACCAGGCTTGGTGGCAAACACCTTTACCCACTGAGCCACATCCCTGGCACACACCGTGGGTTTTGGAGGAATTTTCATGAATATGTACTTGGCTGGAGGCATAATTATAGGACTGAGGTGGTCATTCACCCCTCTCCCAAGGCTGGATGAACTCGATCTTCATCTTAGAACATCTTTCTCTGTAATAGTTTTTAAGTCCACAAAGTGAAGGTCAAAACCACAAAGTAAAAACTATTTTAATGGAGTTGGGGGGTCTCCTGGAGACCTCTTGTTAGTGCCCATATGTGGCACCTAAGAAGGTCCCATGGCACCTTAGCTTCTGGCAAAGTAGGAAGATTCCCAAATGGCAGCTTCAAAGATTTTTAACCACATACAGGCATTCTAACCATCAGGACACACAGCTGCCAGGGCATGACTTCAGTTTCCTTGGTTATGTAGTACCTTCTGACCTGCCCAGACTCAATACCAACACATAGTTATTCTTTCCTTCATTGGTTGCTGTCCAAAGTATAATTTTTACTTAGGTGCAGATGCACAATTTTTAATAATAAAATGGTCTGTGTAATTTAAAAGTTAAGGGGATTGTTGAGAGTGTTAGTGATCTGTTTAGCTCATGCTTGAGCTCCTCTTACCTCTTTAAAAATGAGGTGTTGACTTTACAAGACCATAAGGGAGTCTAGAACAGATCTGTGAGTCCACTCCGTACATGATATGGTAGTCTTGATTGTCCCATGGTATTTACAAATCTACCCGGGTAAACAGGAAGTGAGCACAGGCAGAACTAAATGACACGTTAAGAAAATGCAAGGAGAAAACACACAGTAAAAGCCCATCAAAAGGCTGTGAGCAGGGCTGGAGAGATGGCTCAGTGGTTAAGAGCACTGCCTGCTCCTCCAAAGGACCCGGGTTCAATTCCCAGCACCCACATGGTAGCTCACAACTGTCTGTAACTCCAAGATCTGACACTCTCATACTAAGGTACATTAAAATTAAATAAAATATTAAAAAAAGAGAGAAAGGTTATGAGCACAGAAGAAAGGCGAAGGTATTAAAAAAAAAAAGGAGGGAGAAAAAGGAAGAGGAGGGAGAGAGAAAGAGAACCTGGGAGAGTCAGCCTTGCTAATTAGCACTGAGTTACAATGCAGTGATAACCTGGTCCGTGAACTTATTTTGTCTCAATAAAATCAAGATTACATGATGCCACTCGTGGTGTTATTCTGAAGTTAATGGCAAAGCATCTTACATGCTGTGTGCTGCCCCTGGAATGTAGTACGTTATGTTTGTGTCTTTCCTGTGGCTGAGATGATACCTGAGAAAACAAAGAGGACAGCGTTTTTCTCTCTTCCTCTCTCTGTGTCCTTCCTTCCTTCTCTTGTCATGGTTTCAGAGGTCTCCCTCCATGCTGCTGCCGCACTCCGCTGGGGCTGAAGCAAATCAAAGCATCATGACTACGGGAGTAGGTGCTGAAGATTGCTCTCGCCACCCAGGAAGCAGAGAGAGAACCGCACGAGGGAGAGACCAGCCTGGGACACACCTTTCAAAGGCATGCTCTTATCTTCCCCACTCCTCAAATCAGGCCCCACTTTCCACCACCTCTCAACAGTCCATGTAATTATGAAGTTATCAATGGGTTGATTGATTGAGTAGGCCTAAGCTCTCATGATCCAGTCACCTGTCAACGGTGGGATCCACTAGCTAGAGACCAAGTCTTCAGTATGAACCGGGGGGGGGGGGGGTGGGGTGGGGGGTGGGGTGGGGTGGGGGTGGGGTGGGGGTGGGGTGGGGGGGGCATACCTTATCTAAACTGTAATACATACAAACTAAATGGTAACATCTTCTTGTTTTATCAGGCTGTGAACCCTCCAGGATGGGAGGTATGACTTGCTTATTTTTGCTTTCCAGGAACCTAGCACAGTGTTTGGTTCATAACAGGGACTCCAAAAAAGTTGTTGAGTGAACAGATATAAGGATGATATGGTAAGTGTTGTGTTTTGAATGGATCATGGGCTTTGGGAACCTGGGAGAGTCTTAGGATGTAAAAACTTGTGTGGACCAAGTCGGAGGCATTGCAACAGGAAAGAATATAAGTATCAAAGAAAAGAGGCAGGGGCGGGGCACGTGCATGCAGGGTAGAGTTGAGTTAGTTAGTTAGGTTTTTTTTTTTTTTTTTTTGAGTCAGGATTTCTCTGTGTAATCTTGGCTGTCCTTGGACTCACTTTGTAAACCAGGCACCTCAAACTCACAGAGATCCACCTGCCTCTGCCTCCCAAGTGCTGGGATTAAAGGCGTGCGCCACTTTACCAGCTGGTACATTAGAATTTAGATGTGGAACTTCTTGCCTTGAGTTTCACAGGCCAAGCTGTCAGGGTGCACCTCGTCTTCTGACAGAGAGAGTTGACAAAGAATGTTCCAGATGATGACATTAGAGACTAGCCTGATGCTGATGAACATACACTACAGAACATACAGAGTGTCTAGGAAAGGTCATCCTGTTCTACTCAGGAAGTACTCAAGTCCCTGACCAAGGTGACAGCTCTCAGTGTGAAGAAGGACAGATTAAGGAGATGGTGGCCAATTCTCCTCTATGGTCTATGAATTCTTAGAGTGGCCGTTGAAGCCAGGAGCCATGCACGCTGACTCCTGAAGCGGGACAGTGTTTAGGGAACTCTCCTGGAAAGTTCTGAGCTGGAGATGAGACGGGTTTAAATTGGAGGGTGGACTGGGGAGTGTGAAGCCTATGAAATGAACTGGCAAAAGCATTTTCTCATCCAAGGTTCCCTCTTCTCAGATGACTCTAGCTTGTGTCAAGTTGACAAAAAAAACTGACCAGCGCAAAACTCAGCTTTTATGATTGTTGTGATTTACTATGAAAAGGTGGACGCTGGGCGTGGTGGCGCACACCTTTAATCCCAGCACTCGGGAGGCAGAGGCAGGTGGATTGCTGTGAGTTTGAGGCCAGCCTGGTCTACAAAGTGAGTCCAGGACAGTCAAGGGTACACAGAGAAACCCTGTCTTGGGGAAAAAAAAAAAAGATAACAGAAGTGATTCAAAAGCCAAAGGATTTATTTCAGCTCATGGCTCAGGGGGTATAGTTTGTCTTGGTGGGGAAGGCAGGGCAACAGGGCCCATTCCTGTCCCTGGTGATGAGAGTATGAGGTGGTTGGTCACATCATGTGTGAGGTCAGGAAACAGAGAGCACACAGTTATAAACTTTCAAGAACCAACCCCCAGGGATCCAGTCCTCCAGCTAGGCTAGCCCATGCTCCACCCTCCCAAAACAGCACCACCATCTGGGGACTAACTGTTCCAACACACGAGTCTGTGGGAGGCATTTCATATTCACCCTGTAACAAGGAGCATGCGTGGACCAATGGGGAGCCCATGTCATGAGCAAAGAGGTCTGCTTCGTTCAATTCTGCATATGTGGGCGGGGTGCGGGCTGACCTGTTCTAGGGTTTGCAGGATGCAGATGGAGCTGCTAGGTTTTCAGATGGAACCAGAGGCTAAGCAGACAGAAGAATGGAGAGATGCGGGTCAGAACCTATCGTCCAGGGTCTGGCGAGATGATGGGTGTTAAGGACAGCCCTCCTGTCCCTAGGGGTTTTTAGCCTGTCCCAAATTAACATAACAAGAACCAAGGCCTTGGACCTGATTTCTGTGGCTGTGAAGCCCATTGCTTCTATCTTATTTCCCTTATTTATAGAGTTATTATCATTCGAGTGTTTTCATTACATTTTTTTTCCAGGAATAAAGAAAAACAATTTGAGGAACGACAACAACAACAAAATTGTACAGAAGACCATCCATTTGTTATTCTAAGTTCAGGGATAATCGCTTTTAGAGTTTGGAGAATTTGCTGACGAGAGGTTCGGTAAGAATCCTGGGGGTACCCATCAATTGTATGCTCCCTGAGCAAAACACTGTAGCCATGCAGTTGGAAGCACAGCACTTTTGGATTAAGAGAACAGAATTCGAATCACACCCTTGGTCCTATCCTCTCGGCAAGCCAAGCCTCAGTTACATATGGCAAGACGTGGGGTTGGCGTCAGGGATTAACTCAGACAAAAGGTGGAACAATTAGCAACTATATTTGGAGCAGAGTCTTCCTGGTTTGCTGTCTATGGCTGTGATGAAACATTCCGACACAAAGCAACTTAGGGAAGAAAGGGTTTCTTTGGTGTACGCTTCCCTATCATAATCTACCACCAAGGGAAAGCAGGGTAGGAACTGAGGCTGGTACGGAGGCAGAGACCCCAGGAGAATGCTGTTCACTGGCTTGCTCTCCAAGGTTTGCTCGGTTTGATTTCTCACACAACCCAGGACCACCTGCCGAGGAGTGGCACCACCTACGGTGAACTGGGCCCTCCCACATTAATCATTAATTTTAAAAAATGCCCTTCAGACCTGCCTATAGGCTAATGTTATAGAAGCTTTTTCTCAGCTGAGGTTCCCACTTCCCAGATGATCTAGATTGTGCCAAGTTTGACCAAAAATGTAACCACTGAACAAATTAACTTTCCTGGTAGTTGTGACTTATTCCTAAAAGGTGGTGTGTGGTCTGGGGCAGAAAAGTGTGCTTAGGTGACAGACCTGGAAGTTGGGCGGATACCCGAATAACAGCAGTGGGGACTCCATGAGCCTGAAGGCTGTAGAAAGGTCTGGGGAGATCTATGACGGCAACCAGGAGGCTGACTTCCAATGTGTAAGGATGCAAGCCTTGAAAATTTGAGAGTCCAGGGAAATGAGTACGTGCCTGCTTTGCATACTAGGAAGCTTATCCTTTTCCAGCAAGGGAAGGAAAAAAAAGAAACCCTCGAATGTGAGATAGAAGTGTGAGCCCTCTGCAGGAGGAAAGCCGCCCCTCCCAGCAAGCTTCGTGCTTGGACAAAGGTGAGTGGACCCCCTGCTGATAACAATCCACCAGACCCAAATGTGTTTAAAAAAAAAGAAAGAAAGAAAGAAAGAAAGAAAGAAAGAAAGAAAAGACAGTTGCTTGCAGACCCTAACCCACACAAAAGGTGTCAAAAGCTGGCTCTTTGAAGAAAAACATCCCAAAGGTACCCTGGAGACAAGCCCCAGGAAGTGTCCTGGGAGTGTCCTAAGCTTAGTTTAAAAACCCAGGGCCTGGAAGGTCAGCGCACTCTCCATTTCTCCCCCATAGCTCTCTGTCCTTGCCTTGCTTTAATTATAAAGCTTAGTGAATTAATCTAGTTGTTTGACTCTTGACCATGTTTATTTTAATCAAGTGTGGTCGGGCCTTTCACAAGCCAGAGGATCCCTGGAACTGACGCAGACTTCTGTTGTCTCAACCCAGCTGAGCGCCTCTGCCCTGCGCTCCCTCCTTGCCTAGAAGGCCTTCTTTGCAGGAAGGAGCCTTCTTCAGCTAGCCTCCAGAAGGCTGAGGAAAACTCTGTGACCAGATTCTCAGCCTAGCCTCCCAGAGAAAGGAATCCACATAGGGAGGTGGAGGCAGTGATGGTGAGCATCAGTGATGAGGAGGCATCATGGTCTTTTGAGGCTTTATTTTGGCCAGTAACTCTGCGAACAGGAGTGGTGTTTCTCCTGCGCTGGGTATCCAGCTAGATGAGTGTGAAGGTTGAATCCCGCCCTCAAATTTAAGATCTAAGAATGATAGAGTCTAGGAATGAGTCTCAGTGTTGGAAACTTACCTAGCATCACAAGACCTGAGTTCCATCCCTAGGACCACAAGGAAAACAAGCCAAAACAAACTGAAAAAGGGACATCTTGATGTCTGAATGTCTTATAAGATGCACAGAGAAAAAGGGTAGGTCTGTGCACTCTGCAAGCAACAAAGGTAAGGGAGTAATTCTTCTGACAATATGAGGGGCTGTTGTTCCCAGACTGGAATTCCATAGGTGGCCAAACGATGGGTTAAAGTGGATGCCGGAATAGGGAAACTTTCAGACAAAGAAGTCCTAGGAAGAATGGGGCCTTGCATGCACACATACTCAGTCAAGTTTCTGGAAGCTGTGTGCCTCCAAAATGAGGGTGAGAGTGAAGAAAAGAAAAGCCACTGGCCCCAAAAGAGAGGGGATACAGCTTCACACATGGTAGAGATCAGATAAGTGGGGGGTGGGGAGGGGGAATCTCCCTGAAGCAAAGGGGCTTGTTTGGACAGCAGCTTGGAGACAGGCCGGCGATCTCAGCTGGTCTCCTGGAGCAATGAAGTGAAAACCGATGCGGGTGTTTGTATTGAGCAGATAATTACTCCACTAGAGAAGGACTCAGGAATGGATTGATGCTAACAACAGATAACTAAGCAAAGGGGGAAAGGTGACAGCTCTGAGGCACGGGGACGTTGTAATAGGAAAGGATTATGATAAATGTATTACATAAAATCATCTATCAGTGCTGTGAACGATAGCCAATAGGTGGAAGCAATCCAGATGTCTGTCAACAGACACGTGGACAAGCAAAATGTCGTGTGTCCATATAATGGACTTCATTTAGCTTTAAGAAGGAAGGAAATTCTGATACGCACGGCAGCATGATAAACCTCGAAGGATTATGTTCAGTGAAATATGCCAGAAATGAACAGAGACTGTGTAATTCTATTTATACGAGATCTCTAGCGCCTTCAGATTCATAGGGTCAGAATGATGATGTCACGGGTTGGGAGGAGGGAGGAGTCAGTATTTAATGGAGTTTCAGTTGATGACAAAGTTTAAGCAGTGGACAGTGGTGATTGTTGCAGTATCACCGAGAGCATTTATAGAGCGGGTGTGAGGACCCAAGTTAGAAACCCCAGACCCAAGCATGACGCCAGAAGCTCTCAGGCCAGTGGCTGTGAACAACCGACCCTGCCTCAAATAATTTGGGAAGTGAGCCTTGTCCTCTGACCTCTACACCCGTGCCTGGCATATGAGCATCTGCATTTACACACAGGAACATGCATACACAACGAATGTACACAAGAACACCATCATACAAGTACACACACATTGATTTTTAAAAAATTCTTCATTTTGTTTTCTTTCATGTCTGTATTCACATAAATGTATTCATTTAAAATGCTTATCTGTAATAATAACTAAAATAACAATGTTTCCTATTAATGTAAGTCTCTCTGTAAAGCCAAGCTCCTCCATAGTTAAAAAGGAGACTTTCCTTTTGTATACCCCATTCTCCAGAGCAATAAACAGGAACGTTGATTTTTTTTTGAATACCCTCTTTTTTAAAGCCATGAAATTATTTTTCCCTATTTAGTAAAGCACAGCCGAAGGTTTGGGGGCAATGACAAATGACATTTCTTCTGAGTGATGGTGGGAAAGGACGCTTTGTTCCAGTCCACTTGAAGCCAAACTGCCAAGTAGTTAAAACGCAGGAGCGGTCGGGCTGGTTTAGCGAGAGTGACGTGTGGCTCTCAACACCCACCTTTGTAAGACAGAACTGACTCACCAGTTTGTGGAGCCTGCGCGGACTGTGCTTAGCTTTTTCTGTATTTGAAGTCTGTCTGTCTCCCGACAGTCTGGCTTAGATGTTTCAGCCTGAAATCCAGCAAGCCTGTAGACAACTCACAAAGTAAATGCAGCTGAGTATGGCTCACAGAAACAATCCTTTGAGTCCTCTGCGTGATTTGCACAACTTTTTCTTGCTGAAGGGATCAGTTCCCTTAAGTTGTGAGGATTTGGTTCAAGAAGCCGGAAGTAGCTCAGCTGTCTCTGTAGGTAGGGATAGTCCAGCAGCCAAGGTAATTCGGTCTCTGAAATCTGCAGCCCTTTGCTGAGAGCTCGAGACTGCTGGGAACCTTACAAGGAAATGCCTGCGGTCCTGGGTAGGATTGTTTTCTTAAACACCGTTTGATAATGATTGTAACTGCTTTACACTAAGACATTGCTCACTACCTTCCCACTACTTGGTTTCTATCAAGAGTGATTCCTATTTACCATAGGTATGAAAACTTCTAGAACAATTCATCACTTCCATGGGAGGGCTCTGAGATATGTGCTTGGCCATTTTCAAAGAGCCCTAAACAAGAACAAAACAAGCCAAAACCCAATAACCACTAACACACACACACACACACACACACACACACACACACACACACACACACACACGAACTCTTTAAAAGCAGTAGTAACAATATGTTTTAAATGAAGCAAGAAGCTGTATGATATACAAGGTTAAAATAAGAAGCTGAACACAAAATTATGTATATAATCCGACATCAGTTAGGAAAAATGTTGGCAGGGGTGGGGAGAAAACCTAGAAGAAAATCAAAGATATTTGGCATGATTGTTTTGGCTGGTGTGATTTTTAGATGCCCTTCTAGGCTTCTCTCCATTTACACTGCTGTTGTGAGTGTTTTACAACACACACACACACACACACACACACACACACACACTCCCCAAGTTCAGGTTTGCCTTTCTACAATAACTTGACTTGGTAACTGGGCTCCTGACTCTAACCTAGGGTTTTCTGCTCTCTCACAGGTTGATAATGTAGGTAGTGACTTTTGCATGGTGTTTCCTTCCTCACGGCCATTTTCAGGACCCTAGGTCAGGACACTCGGTTAAAATGACCCTCCCACCCTGAGCTGGTACCCTACTTAGACAGTCACTTTTTTATAGTTTTTTTTTCAATTTTTAATTTTTTTGTCTCTTGCTTTAAATGTCAAAATAGCTAAATTTAGGAAGTTGGTTGTTTTCCTCATTCTTTACTCTCCCAGAGTAGGAGAGATGGTTCCGTGGTTAAGAGCAGCTCACAACTGTCTGTAACTCCAGTTCCAGGGCTTGTGGCACCTTTACACAGACATACACGCGGGCAAAATACCAATGCACATAAAATAAAAATAAATTAAAAAGCAGAACACTTTCTTGGGTTCAGGTAGCTCTCAGATCTTGCTCACACATGTGTTCCTTCATGCCTGACTGGACAGGAATTTTGGCATAGTGACACAAGATTAGAAACAGACAGAATTCTGATATTTGAAATATCAAGTAACTTGGGGAAGTGCCTGATGTCTCTGGGTCTCACTGTTTTTCTATCAAAATGTGGACTTGGTTTCCATGATGCCATGTACGCTGGGGAAAAGCCTTTGGGCCACAGTCTCAGAGGAGACCCAGGAATGATGGGTAAAAGCAAGACCACCCTGGCTATAGGACTGACCCATCGTGGTGTTTCTTCTGTTGGCTGTCTTCACAAGGCTTCACGTGTGGAGAGTCTACAAGTTTTGGCGCCACTGATACAGGAGCTGTGGATGCAAAACAGTAGGAGAGTTGCACGTGGAAGGCCCTGGGTTCCAACCCCGGTGCCCAAAGGAGGATAAAAAGTCACTAACAGTCCCTGATCAGCTTTCATTTCTGAAGTGCTCTGGGGAGGTGAGTTTTGAATTCTTTCAGTCAAGGCTGAAGACATTTCATCACAGGTTTCCACTCAGACCTTGACACGTGCCCGTGGTGTCCTGGGCTTCCAGGAGGAAGCTGCGTCAGGACCAAATACTTAAAGAAGCTTGAGAAAATGTCCCTACCATGGCATGCTTTTCAGATCGACAGTTCCTCGCCATCACAATGAGTTTAGAAAATTACTTAGAATATTAAAAGGGGAACTTAGGGAGTGTGATGAGTCTGTGCAGCGGATCCTGCCGGGAGGAGAGGAGGCCAGACTCCTGAGGTCTCCAGCTGAGGACAGGCCAACAAGGCAAGGCTGAGGAGAAGGGATTAAAGCAGAGGCCATCCTAGCTCAGGAAGAACAGGCCAAGGGCTCCACAGCCTGCTTGTGGTCTTTGGCATGCTCAAGCGTTACCAAACTTGGGGCTCTTGGTGAAAAAGATAGTCCAACAGGAAGGTAGGGACGAAGCCCTAATACTTATGCTATCAAATGAAAGCCAGGCAGAGCAAAACCAAACCACACAGTGCTCTTAAAACACAACATTTCAGCTAAGCATGATGGTATATAGCCGTAACCCCGGAACTCAGGAGTCAGAGACAGAAGGAAGATGGAATCTAGCCCAGCCTCGATTACGGAATAAGACCATGCCTCAGTAAAACCAAACCACTCACACAAACTCCTTGAAAATCAGCATAATTTATTAGTTATTACCAGGTCGGTATAAACAAGACAAGGGGCAGAAAGAGTGTGTGAGAATCTCGCCACTGTAGTGCAGAGTGTATCTGAGATGGTCCCCTCAGATATTTAATGTTACAAAGTATGCCACCTTCCTTGGCAACAAAAACGAAAACAAAAACAAAAAATAGGCTGCCAAAACTCACTGAGAGCCAGGCACGGAGGCGCATGCCTTTGATTCCAGCACTCAGGAAGGCAGAGGCAGGCAGATGGCTGGGTGTTCCAGGCCAGCCTGGTCTACAAAGTGAGTCCAGGACAGCCAAGGCTACACAGAGAAACCCTGTCTCAAAAAACAAACAAACAAACAAACAAACAAACAAAAAACAAAAAACCAATCAAACAAAACCTCAAAAAACTGTCACTGAAAACAGAAAGATTATCCTGTTTATCAGGAAACTTAAGCCAATAAAAATACAGTTTTAGCTTAAAATACCCCCTTTACAATTTTTCTATTTCTGGTTAACTTTATTTGCTTTATCAAAATGCGTTCCTCAATGAAACCTCTCAAAACTAAGAAAGGTTACATATCGTTGTATATACTTATGTTCACACACACACACACACACACACACACACACACACACACACACACACACTTGCAGTACTGTGGATCAAGCCCAGAGTCAAATGTGTCAGACAAGTGATTTTTCCCCAGAACTGCATGTGTAGCCACTATATATTCTGTAACTAAAATTAATCTTCCATTTGAAGAGATATTTTTCTTTATTGCACATACTTTCAGCCCAAGCGTCTGTCTGTTCTGATGTATTCATAATATACTCCTCCTCTAGCAGGTAGGCTAGCTCATTTGAACTCAGGGCTGGAAATGGTTTGGGGACAAAGGGTGTATCACTTACAACAAAGAGATAATGAGAGGGTCCCATGGGATCCGAAGCCAGCAAATGGTTCCTGTTCATCTCATTGAAACCAAGGTGTTCTGTTTAGTCCTTTAAATGTGCTCAGGGTGTGGCTGAGGGCTCTTTCCTAGCTGCAAGGTCATTTCTAAGGTCAGCCCGAGACAAGGTTGCCTGTCAGGGAGCTGTCTCTATCAGTGCACAGGAAGCTATCTACAAGTGGCAGGGAAAAAATAGCTGACCGCCGTCAGCTCAGCAAGTGAAGACTTCCAGACTTTCAATCTTGTGCTTTTAAAACCCAGCTGTAAACCAGGCAGTAGTGGCTCCACACCTTTAATCCCAGTGCTGGGGTGTTGGGGTGGGGGAGGGTGTCAGGCAGATCTCTGACTTTGAGGCCAGCCTGGTCTACAGAGTGAGTTCCAGGACAGCCAAGGCTACAACAGAGAATCAAACCAACCAACCAAAACAAAAAAACCCGACAACAACCAACCACCCTTCCCCTCACCCCTTCAACCCAGTTGTAAGCAACAGGCTTCAAGCCTTTACTGTGTCGTCACAGTTCTCCGGATATCGGATATCGTAGCGTATGCCTGATGTCCTGTTGTGATCACTTTCCTAATGCAGATTTTGATTTCCTACAGGGCACGGGCTGCATCCTATGCACCTTTGTGAGTTTAGCATTGGGCTTATGGGCGGGTCCATACTAAACATTTAATACGTCTCATCGTAGGGAATGTATATTTTATATATATATAGCAAGGAGGAGACTTCTGATCTAGAGATATAGACGGAAACACTAAAGGTTAAAACGTCACATCTAGCCAAAAGCTTTTGGTTCAGGTGGTGGTACCTTAAGCTTCATATACAGTTTCCATGTTTAAGAATGATTCCACGCGGTCCTTCATCTCTGGTCTGTAATATAGAAGGGCTGAGTAAATTATAGGACAAAGATCAGAATGATGGTCTTCTGATGGTCATCCTTCATGTTCACAGGAACCAGCCCAGACAACCGATGTCGTGTGTACGGCTGGAGGCTTCCTAGCACGTCAACCTACTTATTTCATCCTTTTATCTTCCTGACTCGCCTTAGAGAAAGATAAATGAAATCACTGTCTTCCCAGACAGGCATGCTTGGTTAGTCTCCGAGCCACCAGGATTCTTGAGACGACCTGAAGAAGGGCAAGATGCAATGAGGTAGGTCAGGAAGCAGTGGTGGCCGCCGCAGGTCTACATCTGGTGGCCTGTGCTTTTCGCTTCTCCTCCTGCTTTGCAAACAGACTGACCAGATGTGAGTAGTGGGAGGGGTGAGGGTGAGGGCCGCCTGGCTCCTGACTAACCATTGTGTGCGCTCTCAGGAGGTCTCTTTGGCTCCAGAAGAACTGTGCTCTGAGGTGTTTCCTAGATAAATAGGTTGTGTTTAAGGTGAGTTAGCAGGTCAGTTGCGTATCCTTGTTAGTATTGGAGACAGGGGCTCTCTGAATTGTTTAAACTGAGGTTCTACTACAGCATTTATGAGGACAGTAGCTACGTGTTATTCTTTGTTGTCTTTTGCGCAGTCTGATAGCAGTCCTTCAGTATGGTGCGTTATAGTTATTTGCTGGGCAAACAAGATGTGTAAGAGGAAAAACATTCCAGATCAAATTCCATGTATTGGTTATGGACACCTCAAATGTCTTCCAGATATTATGGGTTGTTGTGTGGAAGCCGACTTCCAGATACTGATTCTATTTCTAAACAAAGCACTTTTGTCTACACGCTTTTGGCCAGGTGAATTCTTTATTAGAAACGAAAGGAAATTGATGGTGGTAGACATCAGTGGTAAACTGTTTTCTTATTGAGTGTTTGACTCCTTGGATTTAAGTTGGTCTGCTCTGGCCAATCATGAAGCAAAAATGCAAGCAAGATCTGTTGTCAAAAACTGTGTCCAAAAGTTTGAAATGACAACACAGAAATAGATATGACACGCAGTTAGAAATCCCCACTTCTCCTTTACACCATGCCAATGTAGTTTGATACTTACCTTTGGGTTGTTTTAACCAGCTCATAAATATTTGAGAAATACATTGTATGACCAGGAAAGCACTGGCATTATTTAGGAAGATAAGAATTATTTTATTACAAAGATTTTTTTAAGTGCTTAAAAAGTGTAAACACCACTTAAGCATTTAACACTGTCCCAAATTATCCAAACAGCTTTTAATGGTTAGTGTGTGTGTGTGGTGTATCTAAGGCCAGTTCCAGGAGACTACGGTGTAGATAACACACATCTACTAACTGGGAGTGGCCTTGGAACAAATCGGTGGAATGTTCTGGCAAGGTGCTACTCATCTGGGAAGGTGTCTGTCTGTCTGTCTGTCTGTCCAGGGTTCTCGGGAGCAGAAAGGGACCCAGGTTGGGGATCAGGAGCCTATGTGAGACAAGGGAGCTAACGCTTCTCCTAGGGATAAGGAAGCCGTGTTTTGTTTCTGTTTCAGGCAAAGACCTGCCATGTAGTCCAGACTAGCCCTGAACTTGGCTTGCTTCCGAAGTGCCAGGATTACAGGACTACACCAGGCTGAAAAACTGGGTCCTGTGTTTTAGATCTTCACAGTTTCTTGTTGAAAACGAGAGTTAAAGGGACAATAAATTGTAACTTTTATATTGCTATCATCTAGTGGAAAACAACGAAAGTGTCTTTATCCTTGTGACAAATTCTTTCTAGAGAAGCCCGTTTCGGGATTCTTTGTAAAAATCGTTTTTGTACAACAGGAATCGAACTCCTGGGGCAATAAAAATAGAAGCTGGCTTGGGTTCCTCGGACAAGCAAAAAGTCAATATTTAACTAAAGTCGTCCAATCGAGTGGCCCTTCCAGTCCACTTTATTTCCGCCCCTGAGACGTAGGGGGTTCCACCACAAGTGTGCCAAAAGTGGCGGAGCTTGGCTTCTAGTGCCTGAAGCAAGTCCATTGGAATCCCGGTGCCTAGGGTGATCTGGTCGCCGGGTCCCCCGCCCCTCTCTGCGCAGCTGCTCAGGCTTCAGTAGCGCAAGGCGGAGCTGCAAGTTGGGGAGGGCGGTCCCAGGCGTCGGTGACACGCGGGAGGGGGGTGGGGGAGGCTAGGCGGCCGCACCTAGTCCTGGGAAGCCGTCGGCCAGGTGTGGCCTAAGTGCTTGGTGCCAGCGGGGAGGAGACTCGCGCCGCCTCGACCAACACCAACACCCAGCTGCGACCCAGCTCCTCTGAGCCCTCGCCGCTCTCGAAGCCACAGCTCCGGTCCCGCTCCCGCGCCCAGCCAGTCGCCGTCCCTGTCTCCGCCCTGCGCCCTGCGCCCTGCGCCCTCGCCAGTCTCCTGCGCCCCGCGCTCCTTTCCGGGAGCCCCTCGCGTGCTCCGAGGCGACGCCTCGCGTATGCCGCGGCGCTGAGCGGCTCTCTGAGTGACCGCCGACATGAGCTGCAACGGCGGCTCCCACCCGCGGATCAACACCCTGGGTCGTATGACCCGCGCGGAGTCGGGCCCCGACCTGCGCTATGAGATGACTTACGGAGGCGGTGGTGGCGGCGGCGGCGGCGGCGGTGGCGGTGGCGGTGGTGGCGGCGGCGGGGGCGGTGGCACCAGCAGGATGTACTACTCTCGGCGCTGCACGGTCAACGACCAGAACTCCGATGGCTACTGGTGGGTACCGGTCCGCCGCCGCCTAGCTCAGTCCAGGGCCTTGGGCCAGAGAGGAGCCCGCCTCCTGGACCGACTAGGAAACCCAGGTCTAGGCCCAGGAAAGTGCTTTGCCGCAGGTCACGGAAGCGCAGGACCCGGTGTCCAGACGCCCTGCCCTCGCCGCTGAGCCCAGGGAGCGTGGGTGTGTGCTGGGACTCTTACTGTGAGCCTGCGCCGGGTCTCAAGGTTCTCACCTCGGTTCTGCCCTGGAGGGTGACTCTAGGGGCGACACCTCCTTTCTGCCTCCACTGTGGAGGGGAGCAATGGACAGACCGCATGGGTGCGTGTCTCTCTCAGTTGTCTCTCCCCCTCCCCCTCTCCCTCCCGCGCTTCCCTCCTCCGGTTGTCCCTTGCTAGGTAGACGCAGCCTTTGTTCCTGCGGGCAGGTGGGAGGCCAGGCAAGGTGGAGCTGCCGCCACAAAACCCAGCTTGCAAATTAATGAAAAGTAAAACTTGTGAAGGGGTGGAGTTCCCCTTTGCTGCCTGATGGCCCCTGAGGGACTCAGGGCTCACCAGCTCATGGTCACCTCAGGGCGACCGCGGTGGTGGCAGCCTTTAGGTTACTTGGCTAGGCGAGGGTAAACACCCACCCTCTGTAAGGGTGGCCTCTGAGCGCCTGGTGCACGCTTGGCCTGGATAAAAGCCTGTTCCTGTCCCACTTCCCGACTCTAGCCAGTTGGTAACCACGATTGCACCCGAGGCTCCGCGCCTCTTGGATAAGTATCCTGGGTGACTTTGTAAGTGTGGCGCAGGGCTCAGCATTAGTCATCTCTTTGATCTATACATAGTGGGCTCAAGTTCTGGCTGAGGGGGTGACCCTGGAGAAAGCAACTGTGGCACCCAGGCCGAGAAGCCACGGAGGAACCTACGCAACAAAAGGGCTGGGTCCTCTTACGGGACCGTCAAGTAAATACAGCGAGGGAGTCGCGGGTGAGTGGGACAAGGTAATAAGCATCCTTTCACACAGTCCTCAGAGCTGCTCTCTGCTGGCCCGCGTGAGCCGTGAGACTTTTGCGACCTGCCCCTTCCCAGCCCTACCCTGCTCTCACCTCTGTGGAAAGAGGCGTTCCTCCCACCACCTTCACACTCCCCAGCGCAGTGGCCTCAGGCAGAGGAGGAGAAACTTGATGGCTCTGGTAGAGTTTTGTTTTGCAAGCAGTTTTAGAGACCGACGGTCCTTCCAGTTGCAACTTGTTTTCTGTTTAAATTTGTCCATTTATTTCTTGGGCATCATTTCTCATTTTTAGAGATCTTTGTTTTCTGTACAAAATGTGCCCGGGGATTTTGACGAACGACAGTGTTCGGTAACACTAAGTTTAAAAACTTGGATTTTAAAGTTTATTTTAAATTTTGACCAGCTACCCAGATCTCAGATTTATTTTTCTGTCTGAATTAAGGAGGTCATTTTTTTTTTCTTTACATGTGTGAATCGCAAAATTTAGGTCTGGGATGGAATATGGAGGGATTTTTTTTTTTTAGTAGTTCTTTTCAATACCTTATAAACCACGTCTTTATTACTATTAATTTATTATTTAGTCTGCTTCTACAAGCCTAGGTTTCTTATCTATTGTTATTTTTTGCTTTGTACTGTGTCCTGTTCTACCTACACCCTGTCCCTCTTAAATTTACAACCACCAGAACCTAGTAATTGGTTTTTTTTTTTTTACTTCTTTGGTGTCTTACAATTTCATAGAAAAGTAAGATTTTTAATTTATTCATTGATGTGAGCTGTGTAAAGATACATGTTTTATTAGGATTCTTCCCTAAAACACTTAATTTGGAGGAGGAACGATGTTTTTCCGTTGTGCAATATTTCTGAATCTCCGCTCCCCCCTCCCCCAAAGACAAGCCTGTTTATAAACCTGTCAAGCATTTTATCTTCTGGGAGGGAAAACAGACTAAAGTAGAAAATGACCTCACTTCGAGTAGGGATTTTTCCCCCCTAAGGATTGATGTCATTGGTCAGTGGCCCTGCAGGGTGTCAGGAGGTGGCCCTGGTGAGTCAGAGGCCATAGTTCAGGCTCTTGGGACCCAGGTGACGAAGCCCCCTCCCCCAAGCCTGTTGGACCTGTCCTGCTGCAGCTGGGTTGAAAAGTGGCCCATAAATGCTGACTTCTGTATTTTCAATTAAAGGAGACTGAGTGGGGAGTCGGACCACGTACCGGACCTGTTTTTCTGGTAGCATTTTAGTTTTGTGTGGAGGGAGCTGTTTATTCATCACTTAGACTTTGCACAAATAGGAGGCCCTGTCTGCCTGAGAGAGAGCTCGATGGACGATTAAAATTTTAATAAGTATTTTTTTTCTAAATGAAATGTATGTTTTTTCCCCCCTCCTCTCTACAAGTATCAGGGTGGAAACTACTAGTTGAATTAAAACTTATCTGTCTCTATGGGTTGAGTTAGTTGGTGAAGTAAGTTTGGAAATAGGTGAGTGTAGCTCTCCCTTATGTAAGCCAGTTTCTGTAGAGAGCCCAGATCTCATTTTTGCTGTAGAAATCACCTTAAAGCGTCTCTTCTCTTTTTTCATTGCTAACTCTTGTCCATCTCTCTTCAGAACAGTTCTAGATCATCACATTTACACCGCCACACCCTCTCCTTTCCCAGCACTCACCTGGCCTGCGTGGCTTCATTTTAAAATAGATGGAATCTATAGCCACTTTAGCTTTTCCTGGTGTTCCAGGTAATTAATGGTTAGTAAGTATTACATGCTTGATAATATAAAAGGCATGAATTTTGGAAATAAACTTTGGAGTTATTTTTCTTGCATAAGATGTAGTATTGTTCTTTTCAATGAAAGCAGAATTTCTATAGTTTTATTCTTGTAACTAAAATAAAATGCTAATTGCCAAAAATATATTTGTCACCAGGGTGACATATATTACACTCAGCTCTTCCACCAATCAAAGTGTAGGTGTTTGTAGGTGGATTAAAAGCGGTAGGCATTAAGCTTCAGAAATATGTGGTTGTAATGTTAGGGCTTATTCTTGTCCAGATCTCATTATTTCAAAACCAAAACAGGGGCTGAGAATGTGCTAAAGAAAAGAGCCCTTGCTTAGCATACTCCATCCTCAGCACAGGAAAGCAAAACAAAACAACAAAAATAATAATTAATAATAAAAAAATAATAATAGTAGTAAAAGAAATCGGGGCTAACAGGAAGCAGCCTCTAACCTTCAGAGTAAGAGAGACCACTAAAGATCACCCAGTCTCACCTTGCTGGTCCCATGCTGACTTCTAGACTAGACAAGGGCGTTGTTAAATTTAATGTAAAATTCCATTTTTTCCATTGACTTAGCAAGTATCTTCTGAGCACCTGCTGCATGCATGTGTGAAGTTAATGGAGAGTTCAGGTGAACAACAACAACAACAAAAATATTTGAGAGGAGTGTGTACTCTGGGACCACACAAATACAAGGACACAACAGGGTAGACTTGAGGGTATAGCCCAGTGCTATAGGGCTGGCCCAGCATTCTTAAGACCGTGACTACCCTCCCTTGCAACAACACACACACACACACACACACACACACACACACACACACATACACACACAACACGGCAGGCAGGGGAGGTGAAGGTGGAGGTGTGTAACTAGCTTCAAACCTTTCACAAGTAGAGATAACATCTGTCATGAGTGCATTGGTGAGACTTTATGAAAAAAAAAAGTGGTGTTTATTTAGTGTAGTAATTCAGCTGATATACATAGATGTACAGAGCATGGGGAAAGGTCAAGAGATATGTAGAGTGGGCTCCTTGTTCAACAGTCACTGAAAAATAGAAAGCACCAAGGAGAAATGGAGGATCTTGGGAAAGCCTGGCTGAGGAATTTGGCTAGAGATGGGAATCCATGGCAGGCTTTCATTGCCACCAGAGTCTCCTCCAGGAAGATGGGCAGTCACAGAGCTTTCGCAGGGCTGCCACAGTGACAGCTCTGTGGAGGGCAGTGCCGAGTGCACAACCTGCCAGAGGTCTGGGTGAGCTGGCCAGTGCCCTGCTGCAGGAGGGTGGAGGGAAAGTCTGAGTGTGGGTGCTGCAGTGTCATGGGAAAGTAGATGCTGCCCAGATGGAGTGACAGCTTCAGCCAAGACCTGGGTGTGACATGTTAAGAGAGTCTGAGGTCACACAAAGCCCAGAGCCTACGTAACTCAGAGGATGCAGATTGAAATGATGGCAAAATACAACTCACGTACACTCAATATACGGCAGATAACACTGGCGTTGTTATTAAACCCGAGTAAATTGTATATATTATAAAAGGTCAGATCCATGGTTAATGATAGCTCACGTCACCACCAGACACCTGTGATAAGTCAGATATTGTGCAAGCCTCATGGAATTGCAAACCTCACAACCAACATCCTAATTTACAGATGGGAAACTGAGGTTAAAACAGTTAAAAACAAAAACACGTTGCACAAGGTGTCACGGCTAACAAGTAGTTGAATTTGTTACCCAGGTTATCACACTATCTGAGAAAAGATCATACCTCTGTGGGTAGAATTCATCTTTTCTATTTGCAAACCTTTTTCTAGCAACACAGCATTTCACTTGATTTTAATTCTGTTGCGCCCTCATTCTGTGAGTTACTTACTTCCTAACGCACTGCTTAGAAAAATGCGGGTGCTTAGGAAAACCCCACCCAACGTGATTCTGTATTGGGTAGACTAATTGTTGGTTCTGTATTATGCTGTCTGATTGTTATTTAATGGGACAAAGCCGCTTTCAGCAGTAGGTTTACATTTTTTTTTCCCCTCTTCTAAACACCAGCTGGTTTCACTGTAGTTCAGGAGTTGAGATGGCTTGGGAAGAGAGATGTGCTGATTCGGGTGCCTCAGTGCTGACTTCTGAAGGTGGAGCAAGGCACCTTGGGTGTGACTTTGAGACTTGAGTCGGGTAACCAGTCTTTCCTGATGAGGAACCTGTAGTAGATTTTCAGCTAGGAGTTCTGCTCCCTGCTCAGCTCTTCTCCTTCTCCATCCTATGTGGGTCCCAGTAGCCCTGACTCTTAAAAAACTAAAAATGGCTTGATGTAGATTGAGAGTTGAAGCCATAGCCCCAAAGACTCCCAAGACAATAAGCCATCGTTGGAAGCAATACCCTAAAAAAAAAAATGCTAGCTCCAGACCCACAATTATTATCTCACCACAGACATGTTGGGTGGAGGAGTTCATATACTTTGCAACCGTGAGTGAAAACTTGACATTTCACCACAGTGAGGACCCTTTCCTGAAAAGTAACCCCAAATAATTGAAGGTATTTCTTGGAAAAAAAGACCTTTGGCACACAGAATCTCATCTGGCTTTGTCTGTCAATCTTGGGGGGAGAAAAGGATGTCTTCAGGGATGATGGGACAACGTGTAGATGATTTATTTGTTCTCTGTCTTTCTTTTTTCCTTCTTCTTCTTCTTCTTCTTCTTCTTCTTCTTCTTCTTCTTCTTCTTCTTTTCAGTAAAAACAAGTGTAAGTTTTTGCATGGAAAAGTATTTCAAAACAGAAGCCTCTATTTTCGCATTGAATTTGTAAGAACCAAATATTGGTGACATTTCCACTAAGTAATAAAAACAAACAAATAAGGAAGGCATATTTCTATGAATTTTCTTACTCCGAGAATTCTTTAATATTGCTAAAATATATCATTCTCATTTAGTTACCTGAAATAATTGTTTTTGAGTCTTAACGGGACTTCTGAAAATGCCCCATACTTGTTACTTAATCTGTTCCTTCTTTTTCCTCTTTCCTTTCTTTTAAATATTAATTTACTTTAATGGTTATGGTACATCATAAAAACTGTATGTATTCACAGAGTACTTTGCGGAATTTTGATGTGTGAATCTACAATCATTTCCTTTATTTCCTCTAGGTCTGTGCCTTCTTTTTCTTCACGCTGTCCTTAAAACAATAACTTGGGGCAAAGACAGAAACACAAAAAGGAAATTTCAGAGCACTGTCTTAACTGCAGGAGCAGCCACCAAAGATAGGCAGAGCCGTGGAGGTCACTAGCACAGCACTCTATAGACCTGCTGAACACACACTGAAACCTCTCTTACCCCTGGAGGCGGTGTCCCCTCCTGTTGGAGAGGCAGGCAGTCAGGCAAGCAGCTTGAGAGTCTCTCCAGCCTGGTTAAAGTCACAGGCTGTCCAGCTGGGAGAAGCTCCACGGATGCCAGCCTTGGGATCTCTGTAGGGGCTGTAGCGGTGTGGCCAGTTTGTCCCTTTGTCTGCAACAGCCACCTTAAACATAGAAGATTGTTTCTACAGTTTTGGGGGGGGGTTTTGTTTTCTGCTTTTCCCTGAGATGGGATGGCATGTCTCTGTATAGCTGTGCTTGCCCTGGAACCAGTTCTGTAGATCAGGCCCGCCTCAAACTCACGGAGATTCACCTGCATCTGCCTTCAGCGCGCTGTGATTAAAGGTGTGCATCACCACCTGTCCACAGTTCTTACACTGGGGCAAAGTGTAAGGACCGAGGAGACCTGCTCACCTAAGTCTGTAGGGGAAGAGTCCTTTATTCACTCATTTGTTGGGTGGGAACAGAGACTGGTTGAGCTTCTAAACTGGGGCAATCAGTGCAGTGTCATCAAATAGTTGTGTATTTGCCTTTGTTTTTCTTCTACTTTACTAAGGCAAACAAACAGGCCCTGGGTGCCCGCAGTGTGCATGTAGGAGGGGAAGATGGTGAGGTGTGGGGTAGCCACACCTGTGGGTAATTAAGTCTTGAAGAAGTAGGGGCAGAGTGAGTGGGGAAGCCCTGGGGACAGTCGTCAGGAGGCGTCTGTCACTTCTGAGGAATGGCCATCCAGCAGCTCAGCTGACAGCTAGAGCAGTTAGTGACGCAATCAACCTTACCCAAAGTCAAACTATACTTTCTTACTTTCGTTTTACTTAAGGTTCTTGAAAGAAGCTAACATTGTATGATACATGAAAGATGCTTTGAAACTTATAAAGAGGGGATTGATTAAAGCATTATGTAGTTATGATTTCCAAAATACATTTACTGAAGTTTTTGGGGGGCTGTTGTTTGATGGACCTGAATGCAGAGAGACATACCACTTCATGTCCGGCATACATACAAAACTCCAAACAACACAGTGGGAGAAGGGAGAGAGAGGTGAAAAGAGAGAGGAAGGAAAGAGGTAACCTGTGGAAGAGACTATGTACACACTGAAAGAAATACAGGAAGGTGACATGGGGCTGTCTAATGAGCAACTTCTGTCTCATTAGGCTGTGTGCCTGGCATCAATATTTTCTTTCTGTAATATTCTGGCAGCAGATGTTCACCAAATACTTTAAGATAGCTAATTTTGAAATCTTTTTTTTTCCTTTTAAGAAAAGGCTACTATTGGGACACGTTGAGATAAAATCTAGCTGGGTGCTGTTTGCATACATAATCCTGTGGCCGGTTTTTGGATTTAACTCCAGAGCGCATTTTCCTTTTAGCCACCGATGAAGGGATCCTTTTACAAAAGCTTAGAGCCATTCTTGTTTAAACAAGTTTTAGAATGAATTTTAAAAAAGTGTTTGTACAGGCAGGTTCTGTGTGGGATGAGTCATTTGTCTTTCTGAGTCTGAAGCTAGGACAATGTCAGAGAGTTAATCTTCTAAGAATGACTCTTTTTAATCTCAGGAGTCTCTGTCATTTTTAGCTTAGAAGTCATTTTATCACTTAACCCAAATAAGCTTCACACCAACCACCCCACACCCCCACCTCACCCCATCTCCGCCAAGCATCTTTTATGTTGTCTGTCTATAAAATAAAACACATTTTAAATGGAACCTAGATGCTGGATGCTTCCTAGTCCAATTCTGAGTGTGGTTTGTAGACTTCCCACTTTGGGCTGAGAATGAAGCTCAGTTGTCAGAGTGCTTGCCTAGGCCAGAGCCCTGAGTACATCCCTGGCACCACATGAACTGGGTGAGGTGGCATAGCCTTGGAACCCTACTACTCAGAGGTGGAGGAGGGAGAATTGCAAGGTCCAGCCTGGGTTACAGAATAAGCTTGAGCCCAAGCTGGCGATGGAAGCCAGCAGTAGAACACTTGCCTAACATGCCGTGCCGTGGTGACCAGGGTTCAATTCCTAGTACAAAGGAGGAGGGGGGGAGGGAGAGAGGGAGACTGGGGGGGAGGGAGAGGGAGAGGGAGAAGAAAAGAAAAAAGAGAAGAGCAGTATGCTCTCTGAAGCCGCTGCTCCCAGCTCTCACAGCGAGCTGTCTGCACTCACCGAATGCTAAGAAGATGGACATCTGACCCAGTGGATCAAAATCCTCTGTCTGCGCTTCTCCTTGATTGAGCAAGGCCAGTTCTGTGTCTGGAACATCCTCTGGGGCTGAACTGTTAGGGTGGGTGCTCCCTTTCCCAGTTGCTAACCTCAGCTGGCCAGAATCCGTCTTTTGAGATGGACAGAGCCAATGTGCACCCAGTTCCCAAAGGGTTCTTGATTGTGCCTCAGTTAGTAGAGGGACTTTTGCAAACAGGATGAGTAGGCTTTCTTTAAGGGCGAGATAACAGAACGCTCTTCGCTAGCCGCTAGCCGTGGCTTCCCCTTCTGTTCTTTCAATTGCCTTTGGTTAACCAAAAGTACCAAATGGACTTTAGGCAGTAGTGGTGACTCATGCCTGTAATCTGAGGACGGGGGAGCCAGAGGCAGGATCAGAAACTCAAGGGGACCCTTAGTGATGGAGCAGTTTGAGGCCAACATGGGAACATGAGATCTTGTCTCAAAAATAAATAAATAAATAAATAAATAAATAAATAAATAAATAAATGGAGTGAGGAGAGTCCTAAATCTCGACACTCAAAGACTGAGCGAAGAGGATTGCTTTGATGGTTGGAGGCCAGCCTGAGCTACACACTAAGATTCTGTCTCAAAAACAAAACAAACAAAAAACAAACAAACAAACAAAAAACCCAAAACAAAACCCAACCATACGAGACACAAAACAAAACAAACAAAAAACTGGATAAATCTAGAAATAAACCTTCTGATGTGTGAAACATCCTTTATACAACATACTGTTATATTTGTTCTTTTTTTACTACTGTTCTCTTATTGTGCATAATTTATAGATTAAGCATTACCATATATATATGAATAGGAAAAAACAATAGCTTTTCAGTACTATGGAAAAAGGTTTGTTTTTGTTTTTCGAGACAGGTTTCTCTGTACCAGCCCTGGCTGTCCTGGAACTCTCTTTGTAGACCAGGCTGGCCTCAAACTCACAGAGATCCACCTGCCTCCTGAGTGCTGGGATTAAAGGTGTGCACCACCATAGCTTGTGAAAATAGATTTTTAAGACTATAGTAAAACAGGATTCACACCTGACTTGGTGGCTCTAATTCTAGTACTCACGAGGCCAGGGCAGGATTACCAGGAGTTTGAAGTCAGCCTGGTTACAAAATGTGCTCTGAGCTAGCCTGTGCTATAAAGTGAGACTCTTCTTTAAACATAAGATTTAGTACTCTTCAAGGTTACAAACATCCGGGGGCTGGAAAGATGGCTCAGTGGTTAAGAGCACCGCCTGTTCTTCCAAAGGTCCTGAGTTCAATTCCCATCAACCACCTCATAACCATCTGTAATGTGATATGGCGCCCTCTTCTGGCTTGCAGGAGTACATGCAAGCAGAACACTGTATACGTAATGAAAGAAAAAAAAGGTTACATTCTGTGGAGAGTCTTAGCACTCGGCCACTTGGATAAAGGTGGAATAGTAAGTTAAGCAGATAACAATACTTTCTTACTTTCATTATTCAAACAATTTAGTATTTTCTTTTTTCTTTTTTTAGTCTTAAACTTGATTTCTACATCTCTATTAAGATGCAAGGCAAAACACAAGGTTCGTGTATCGAGGGTGTGGGGTGAGTGTAGGCAAGTCCTTTAGGAAAGAGTGAAGAGTATTTTTTGAGTTATTAACAGCACATGGAGTCCACTTTGTAAGGGAATATTCGGATAAGTGTGGGCAGAGGACGAGGAACAGATGTCTTATGTAGGATCCAACAGATCCCTAAAAGTAGAACTGTCTTCCAAAGCCAGGAAGGGATAACAAAGTGGAGCGCCCCCACCCCCCCAGTGCCTGGACCCGTGTATAATCCCCCTGAGCTCCCTCTTGGCAGCTCATCTCAGTGTCCTGTAGCACCTCTAGTAGTGAGGCTGCCGGAGCACTGGAGTCTATCCTTTGTTGTCCAAAGAATTTCATCTTGTAAATTGACTTAAAATGCATATGAAACCAGGCCTGGGGGTGCACACCTGTAATCCCAGCACTCAGGAGGCAGAGGCAGGCAGAGCTCCATGAGTTCAAGGCCAGCCTGGTCTATGAAGCAAGTCCAGGGCAGGCAAGGCTACACAGAGAAACTGATCTCAGAAAACTAAAACCAAACAAAAAATGCATATGAAACTTTGCATACATTTACTTACAAATGAGTTTGAACTTCCTGCTTCTGTACATATGTGGTGTGTGATGTGTGTGTGTGTGTGCTGTGTGTGTGTATGTTAAGTATGCTGTGTATGTGTTGTATGTATATATATATGTGTTGTATGCTCTGTGTGTATACATGTGATGTGTGTATGTGTGTGTATATGTGTAATGTGTGTGTGGTGTGTGAGTGTATGTGCTGTGTGTGTGAGTGTATGTGCTGTGTGTGTGTGTGATGTGTGTGTGGTGTGTGAGTGTATGTGCTGTGTGTGTGAGTGTATGTGCTGTGTGTGTGTGTGCTGTGTGTGTGGTGTGTGAGTGTATGTGCTGTGTGTGTGTGTGTATGATGTATGTGTGGTGTGTGAGTGTATGTGCTGTGTGTGTGAGTGTATGTGCTGTGTGTGTGAGTGTATGTGCTGTGTGTGTGAGTGTATGTGCTGTGTGTGTGTGTGTGTGTATGTGTGATGTGTGTGTGGTGTGTGAGTGTATGTGCTGTGTGTGTGAGTGTATGTGCTGTATGTGAGAGTGTATGTGCTGTGTGTGTGTGTGTGAGTGTATGTGCTGTGTGTGTGGGTGTGTGTGTGTGTGTGTGTGTGTGTGGTGTAAGTGATCCCACAGCCTCACTCATGTTAAGCACATCTTTTACCAGCCAAAACCCCTGTTAAATAAACTTTTATTCTGAAATAGATTTTTGATTTACAGGAAAGTTGCTGAGATGGTGCAAAGTTCTTATGTGTGCCATACCCAGTTGCCCTTAATTATCTGTGTTACGGCTCAGTTTATGGTAGTTTTTACCATGGCACACCTTGTTAAATCAGTTAAGAAAGTCTGACTTTTATGGTGTGGAGATAGCTCGCTCATTCATGTACTTAGAACTGGCATTCTTTGCGGACACTGTGTCCAAGCCACCTTGCTTAACAGGACTTTCAAATGCTTCAGAAGAAAGGATGTGACCTTTCAGTGAAGAAGACAAGCTGGCAGTGACTCCTGGTACTCAGAAGCTACGGCAGGAGGGTTGCTGTGAGTGTGAGGCCGGCCTGGGCTGCACAGTGAGCTTCAGGCCAGCTTGGGCTTTGGTATGAGACTGTGTCTCAAATATCCAAAATATTTAAAGCAGAAAAAAGGGAGAATAAAAAAAATTAGAAAAACAGTTGTAATTATATAAGACTTTCCCAATCCCTCCCTCCCTCCTTTCCCTTTTTCCTCCTTCTCTGTTTTATGTAGAATCTCACTGTTGCTCAGCTTGGTCTCGAACCCCTGACCTCAACCCATCTTCCTACCTCAGCCTCCCAAAAAGACTTTCATGATTTCTTATTTAATCCTAGAATTCTCAGCGAGTTTCCTATATTTGGCCATTTTCTCCTTCGTTCCTAAACACTTCCTCCTGCTTTCTGGCAGGTACACTGGGAAAGTGTTCTAAGGCGGCTGGAATTCTGTACAAGTTAGGACAACAGATGTAGTCTGTGTCCCGGTGGTGTGGGAATCATGCCAGACAGCCTGTGTAATGCTGATCGGAAGTGAGACTGGTTGTGTTTGGTGGTGCAGGGGTGGGGGAAGCGGGCCAGGTTTTGACAGGTGGACGCTCTCGCTTGGCGGTGGCTGCCTAGGCCTGCCTCAAGGAGCCAGTGCCGTCATTTGGGAGTGGTTCCCAAGGAAGGCTGGGATCCTCACCCACATCCAGCTAGTGCTGGCTTGCTGGGGAGCTTTACTTACAGGGAGGAACCCCAAATAAGTGGCAGGGAAAAGAAAAGAAAAGAAAGAAAGAAAATGCTTTCCCGCGGTGTGGTAATATGTAGTCAGGCACTGTGGGAGAGGTTCCCACATTCATGTGGGCCTCCCCATCTGAGAATGTTCTACCTATTGTTTTCTCAGTCTCCACCCCCCACCCCCACCCCGCCCCCCGCAGTGCTCAGCATGTAACCCAGGGTACATGTCAGGCAAGTGCTGTGCCATGGAACTGCATGCCTAGCTCAACACCCACTTTCTTTTAACAGTGGAATTCTTTCTTTAAAGTATGTGAGGGTGGGGATGGTGCAGCTGTTGAGAGCATTGAACTGGTCTTGCAGAGGACCTAAGTTCAGTTCCTAGCACCACTGCTGGGCAGCTCACAACCACCCAGAACACCAGCTCCAGGGGATCAGATGCCTTCCTGCCTCCTCGGGTACCTGCGCTCAAGTGCACAGGCACGCACTCATACACATGAGTTAACACTAAATAAACCTTTAATACAAGACGTAGAAGGACACACACAGTTCTGTTTGATAGAGAGACATCAAATTGGTAGAACCAGGTAGAAATTGGAGCTGGCCGAAGGACCTGGTGCCTCTAAAGCCCTATAAGGAAGGTCTTTTAAAGTATGTGTATTTGTGTGCATTTGCAGGTGCCCTTGGGTACCAAAAGAGGGTGTCTGATGCCCTGGAATTGGAGTTACAGACACTTCACGTATGAGATGCCCAGTGTGGGTGTTGGTAACTGAATCTGGGTCCCCTGCAAGAGTGGTAAACGCTCTTAACCACTAAGCTAGCTTTCTACCCCCCAAATTCAGCGTCTTGCAGCATATTCCTCCAACCTTTTCATACATATTAAACATAATTTTATGTGCTTTAAATCCCTCTTAAACCAAGCTGTAGTAGGGAGGGCTGCGCTTGATTTATATCCTCAAATTAAGAACATAGACCGAGCCTTATTGTGGGAGGAAACTTCTGTTTAAGAGCTGTTCTATCTTTCTCCTCGTACCATGATTTCTTTGGCCTTACTGCCTCTTAATGTGACTGTGGATAATGCTTTTTGTAGAATTAGCTTTGCTCTTGTCTCCTAAGGCTGCATTTGCTAGTGACATCTCTGTGCTTGACCTACTGACATCTTGCCATAGAAGGACATGTGCTGGGGACTTGGCTGTCAGGAAGGAGTAGGAGGAATGACAGGCCAGATGAGATCACTGGCTGCCGTTGCTGGTCATGCGGACCTGAGGAAATATTGCTCTGAAGGACATTTTTGCGTCAATCTAGGAAAATTTAGTGGGACATGTGTCTAGTCCCAGCCCTTGGGAGGCAGAGAAAAAGAACTTTATGAGTTCCAGGCCAGCCAGGATAACACAGTGAGACCCTCAAACAAAACAAAACAAAACAAAACAAATCTATAGATCAGAAAATAGTGTGGTATCCGTTTTTAATTTCCCTGACTTGGACAATTGTACTATGGTTATATAATTAATTATCTTCATTCTCAGGAAACATATACTGAAATATTTTGGTATGAAAGGGCATGACATTGTCAAATGGGTCCAAAAAAAGAAAAGAAAGAAAGAAAGAAAGCTGATATAACCACATACGCGTCTGAGGGAAGCAGTTCACAGGACTACTTTTTGCAACTTTTGTGAAAGTTCGGTATTGCTTTTAAATTGATTAAAAAAAAATCATCTCATGTCTGGATTTCTTTGTCTCCACAGTCAAACTGGCACCATGTCCAGGCATCAGAACCAGAACACTATCCAAGAGCTTCTGCAAAGCTGTGCGGACTGTCTGATGCGGGCGGAGCTGATAGCGCAGCCGGTGAGCTCCCCTCACTCCCTCAACCACGCTGGCTGCTGAGGAGCGCGTGCCCTTGTGCCCTCGTTGCAGCCTGTATAGCCAAGTTGTTGGGCCTCTCGTGCTAGTAGTGTCTAGAGATGATCCTTTCAGACCAGACAAGACAGGGATATTATCTTAAATTGTTTTCTGTTGCTAGTAATGATGCTGCACACTGGGGGAAAGCATAAAGAAAAGAGGTTTGTTTTGGCTAATGGTTCTGGCCCAAGCTGAGGGCAGCATCTTCTTCTTGGCAGAGTCCTCAGGTGGCAGAAGGCATCACATGGCAACAGACAAAACACTCACAACACTCCAAGCCAAGTTGGCTTTTGTAACAGACCTACTCTCAAGATAACCTCTTCATCCACTAATCACGTGGATTGATGAGTCACCTCTTAGAGTTTCTGCTTTTTGCAGGGGTGTGTTTACAGACAGGGTTTCTCTGTGTAGCCTTGGCTGTCTCAGGACTCACTTTGTAGATCAGGCCGTCCTGGAACTCACAGAGGTCCTCTGGGATTAAAGGTGTGCCCCAGCATACCCAGCATGTTCTTGCTTTTTAAAAAAGATTCTTTAAACTTTTCTTTTATGTGTCTGGATGTTTTGCCTGCATGTAAGTCTGTGGTCCACATGCCTGGTGCCTGCTGAGGCCAGAATCGAGTGTCAGATCCTCTGGGACTGGAGTTACAGGTGGTTGTGCGCATCCTTTTGAAGGCTGGGAATCAAGGCCGGGTCCTCTGGAAGAGTGGTGTGTTCTCTCTGAGGCATCTCTCCAGCCCTAAGTCCTTTTAAAGCATGGTAGGGGTGACAGTGGCTAGCAGAGGATGGTGGGTGGTAGCCACCATTTCTGTCTTCTTCCTGAGTGATTATGTGTTTTCAGCACAGGAGTCGAGGTCCAGTCTGTCGAGGGTCGACATTCACGCTTGGATTACATCTCTAACCTGCCACACTGCAAACGTTTTAACCAATACAGTTTATGTATGTTTTAAATTTGAAGGCTGTCTTGATGTTCTGATTTCTTAATTTAGATACTGTGTAGATTCTTATAGCGGCAATTAAAAGATTACGCCAACAATGTTGAGGATCACAGCCAGCACTTGGGAAGCAGCAGATTCTAAGTTTGAGGCCACCCTGAGGCGCAGAGTGAACTAACTCTACCAATGAACCAGAGGGGAAAGAGAGTATAGAGGAGGGAGGGAGGGAAGGAGAGGAAGAAAAACTCACATTTTTAGCTTATGGTGAAAGAGGATAGGGGGTCAGCACCCTAGTTTGGTTTGATAGATACTCCTCTGACTCCTCCCATAGCTGGCTGGACTCCTTCATCCAAAGCAGGCATCGCGTATCAGTACTTGATGCAGAACACACATGCAGACCTGGGTGTAGTCTGTAGTGACTGTGCATCCCACACACATGCCATTCCGCCCCCAGTCTATTTCTATTGACGTGCGTTAAAATACTAGGATGGGTGGTGCTTGGGAAGTGGTTTCATATTTGCTGGTATCTTTGTGTACAGAAGTAAGATTCACTTGGCTGCAGCAGAAGGAGAGAGAGCAGCAAGTGGGACATGGAGGACAACTGCCAAATGGTACTGAAGCAGTAGAGCAGGCTTTCTGCTTAAAAACGACTTTAATCCCAGTACTCGGGGGGCAGAAGCAGGTAGATCTCTGTGAGTTCAAGGCCAGCCTGGTCTACAAAGCAAGTCCAGGACAGCCAAGGCTACCCAGGAAAACTCTGTCTTGAAAAACAAAAACAAGCAAACAAACAAAATAAATAAAATTTAAAAACCTTAGTGTGGGGAAGAATGGGAGGATACAAGGGATGGGATAACCATTGAGATGCAACAAGAATAAATTAATAAAGGAGAAAAAAATGAAAAAAAATTAAAAACCTTAGTGTGAAGTAGAGACTCATAACAAGATACAAAATTAGCCAGGCACAGGGGTGCATGCCTATAATCCCAGCAGGCGAATCTCTGTGAATTTGAGGTCAGCCTGGTCAACAATGCAAGTCCAGTACAGCTGAAGCTACACAGAGAAGCCAAAACACAGAACTGTATAGTTTGGTCTCATTTTTCTGTCACGAAGTCCTCTCCATTGGTGACATCTGACATAACTGTAGTCTGTCATTTTTTTCTTAAAGAACTGAAAAAGTTATGTTCCTGTACATGTGCGATACATAATTTAAAATATTTTGAACTGTTTTTATTACTTTGTGGTGTGTGTATGTGTGTGTGTGTGTGTGTGTACATGCCTGTGTACATGAGTGAGTGAGTGCCAGGGGCTACACATGGACATCAAAGAGCCATTTTCAGAAATTGGTTCTCACCATCTACCATGTGGGTCCCAGATAGCAATCTCAGATTACCAGGCTCTGTGGCAGGTGCCTTTACCCACCGAGCCATTTCACTGGTCCTGGTTTCTGTTTGTTTCTGTCTGTGTAGTACAGGTGCCTCAAATTTCTGACCCTCCTGCCTCACTTTCCAAAGGTGCAGGACCACAGGTGTGCACCACCACGCCCTCAGTTTAGTTAGAAAACATGCTGTTTGGTTGGGGGCTTATACTATCTGCTGCATGTTACAGTAGCAGGTTTGGTTTCCTTGATGCACATGAAATTCTTCCTTACAGTCTTACGTATGTTCATGCACATTCTTTTTGCCAGGAACTGAAATATGGAGACGGAAATATGCAGCTGGCTCGCAACAGAGAGCTGGATGAGTGTTTTGCTCAAGCCAATGATCAGATGGAAATCACGGACAGCCTGATCCGAGAGATGCGGCAGATGGGCCAGCCCTGTGATGCGTATCAGAAAAGGTACCGCCCGCAGAGCGTGGATGTGGGGCCACCAGCTGGTGACCTCAGGCTTCTTCCAGGGGACGCACACACACTCCCCTGAGAACACCTCCCTTATTTGGGCTCTTGCAGTGTTCTCGATTTCAAATATGGAACTGCAAACTTCATCTTTTGTGCCCCGCGCTGCCCCCTATCCCCTACCCCCAGAGATGCTATGAGAATTAAATAGACCTGAAAAAAAAAGATGACCATTCAAACACTCTAATTCCTCCCGGAATGGTCGCAGAGCCCTGTGACCTTGGGTATCTGGCAAGCCAAGGCAGGAGGATCAGATGTTCAGGGCTTGCCTGGACAATTTAGTGCGCTCTGATCTCGATATTGATTAATTAGTAAAATAGTGTTTTGTTCTTAGAGAAGGACAAAGGATGTGGTGGAGTCTTGGGTTCCTTCCCCAGGACAGTCAAAACTCTGTGACAGTTTAAAGAGCTGAAGGGGTCACGGGTCTTCCCTCCATTTAGGCAGAAGTAGCGGCCTCCTGTACGGCAGCTGACTTTTCAAGAGGCTGATATCGCGCTTTATTTAAGCAAGTGAGATTCTTGGAGTTGGAAGCGACCACTCCACAGCAGAGCCGTGTGGTCTGAATTTGCTCTCCTGCTACCAAGGGACCAGGGTACTAGAAAGATACACTCCCAGGATGAAATTCCCAAGAGAAATTGAGTGGCTGTCAGGTTGGCAAAGGCAATGGCACTTTTCTAGATGTTCTGCATTGTGAGTAGCCTCCTAGCATTTATACTTCCACGTGAGCGCGTTGGAAGTCATGGGGTAAAGAAAATAAAATCGTTCAATGCAACATCCTTGGCCTTTAGCTTGACCCATAGGAAACCCGGAAATGGGGAGATTTGCCCTGGATGGGTTTTTGTGGGCTGTTTTCTTGTGCCGATGCCATCGTGTCCCTTCCCTTTCAGACTGCTTCAGCTCCAGGAGCAGATGCGGGCCCTCTACAAGGCCATCAGCGTCCCCCGGGTCCGAAGGGCCAGCTCCAAGGGAGGTGGAGGATACACCTGCCAGAGCGGCTCTGGATGGGACGAGTTCACCAAACGCCTCACGGGCGAGTGTCTGGGCTGGATGAGGCAGCAGAGGGTAAGTGGCGCCCAGGTGGACCTGCAGGTGCTTCTTCTTAGACCACCCCACCCCCACCCCCACCCCGAATCCAGGTAGTTCAGATGTAGGTGGTGGCACAGTCACCCCTAGCCCTCCAGTGACAGCAACTGGCTAAGTCACGGGGTCGTTCTGCCCGAGTTGCCGCTGACCTCATCTGTATGCCACATGGGCTGGAAAGAAAGAACTCTTCGGTGGCCCCTTTGAACTAGTAAAACAAGAGAGAGAAAACTTAAGATAAAAAAAAAATTATAAAATATTATCATGTTGGGAGGAGTCGGGCACCGTGACACTGGGTGTTCTGGTTTGGCCTCCTTGGTTGGCTTTTTGAAGTTCGGTCTCCGGCCGTGCAAGTCTCACGTCACTTGTGTGGGCGTGGAGTCAAAGGATGGCACGAGAAGTATGTGCGATCCTTTCCCGGCAACTGGGCTTTCTACAAAGTGCTTTTCAACGCTAATTACTGTTTTGTTGTTTTATGTAGTAATTAAGCCCGATAATGAACAGGTGGCCCGAGAAACATGCCATGATCATGTAGATGGGAATTTCATAATGAAAACCTTCTAATGAGCCGTCCTCCTTTGAGACGTGGATGCGTTAGAATCATACATTGTGGAGAGGGTGTTACGCAATGCTGCGTGAGCTTGATTGATGGTTGGACCAATTTCTTAGTCGTTCTAAAATTTCTTAGCCATTTTAACATCCCCCTCCCCAACCCTTGTCTTTGATTCTGGGTTGAATTAAGTTGCCCAGGCTAGTCTTGAACATGCAGACTCAAGCCATTCTCCTAGATCAACCTCCAAGACTGTCTAAGACCACAAGTCAAGTGCTACTCATACCCTGCCTTTAAAAGGTTTTGGGTGAGCCGGGCGTGGTGGCGCACATCTTTAGTCACAGCACTTGGGAGGCAGAGGCAGAGGTAGGCGGAACTCTGTGAGTTCAAGCCTGAGTGTATTCCTTTGCCAACAATCGTTCATTCGCTCACTTGTTCAGTTATTTTTTTATGCTTACTTTGTATTTATTTGTTTTCTTTTCATTTTTTTATGTGCATGACGTTTTGTCTGCATATATATGTGTGTTCCACATGCACGCAGTGCCCAGAAGAGGGCCTTGGATCCCCTGGAACTAGAGTTACAGATGGTTGTGAGCCACGATGTGGATGATGCCAATCAAACCTAGGGCCTCTAAAAGACTAGTCCACGCTCTTAACCGATGAGTCTTCTCTCCAGACCCTGTTTGTCTTTCGTTTGCTTCTTTTGTTTGTTTGTTTTTGAGACAGGGTCTTGCTATGTAGCTCACACAGGCCTTAAACTTACGATCTTCCTGCTTCATCTTCCAGGATACAGGGATTGTAGTGTGCGCTATTGTGCCCCCACCACACACATTTTTTTTTATGAAGACCATAAGCTATTTCAGAAGGTTCAGTACTAGCCGAAATCACAGAAAATCATCGATTATGTCAGAAACCTAACTCTAAACTTGTTTGCATGTCTTCAGCTTCCCTAAAGTCTTTGAAAATCTCTTTATTTTTTGAGACAGGGTCTCATGGAGCCTGTGCTGCCTTGAATTGGCTATGTAGCTCAGGATGACTTTGAGCTACCGAGGCCCCGGCCTTTACCTCTGAACACACATTTCTTGGGGGGAGGGGTGTCTATCTATATTGACACCATGCTAGAAAATGCGGGCTCAAAAATGATGGTCCATAGCTATGAAGATGAATACTATGGAAGACAAGATACATCCCAGCTGCCAAATGCTCTGTGAGAGCTATACTTACGATCTTGCTTACGAGTGGGGAGAGAGTGACACTGCGGTCCTGAGAAGACTTGAGTTAATGGGACTTGAACTGTGCCTTTCAAGGAGGCCAGACAAACTTTGAACCTAAGTAATTACGAGATGCCGTATCCCCTGATGTCTTCGGAGACAGAGTGACAGTTACATTAAGTGACAGCTCAGGATTAGTCATGTTCTGCATTGCTGTGGGTGTAGCTTTGTAAGAATGCTTTGTAGAGCTGGGTGTGGTGGTACCCATGCTTATAATCTCAGCCTGAGCCACAGAGGGAAACTGTCTCCCACACTGACAGATGGACACCACACACACACACACACACACACACAAAACAATAACTATTTGGTAGAAAAGTGTCTACATCTTTAAACTCAGGGGAGATGGCGATCTCGCCCGGATGTACCATTCCATCACTTCCTAACACCCATCTGGGAGCCGTGCTTTTGATACTGTCAGATGGTTCTTAGAATTCTTGGCAAAGTAAAAGCTGTTTGATTCCTACTGTAGGTTCACCCTGGGATTCTGTGTGGCCTTCCCCTTTTTATCCCACCTTCCCCCCCACATAGTCCGAATTCTTCGCTCACTCCCAGGAGACCCAGCTGAGGCCTCTGCTGATAAGGGGTTATTTGGTTCCCCAGAGCGTGTTCAGGAGGCAGACTCACATCTCCCTGCCAGGTTTCTGCTTTGTGATCTGCGCTTCTGCTGATGGGCGAGCCAGATACTATACACCTGGCAGGTAATGAGCTGCGGTGAGCCGGCCTTGGGTCATTTCCACCTTCCCCGGCGCAGCGCCTGCTGCCTCTGTTTTCAAGCACAGGCAGTTTCAGGACAAGGTCAAAGTCCCTGCTAACCTTCAGTTCTCTGCCTTTGAGATGACTCCTCTCTGAAGCCTTGCCAAGGGTACTAGAACATGGGTGTGGCTTAGGACAATTGTGTTCTGTTCTTGCTGCCATCCCAGCAAGGGGTGTGTGCCCTTGGCATGTCCGAGAGATGACACAGGTGATTTAGAAATTTACATGTGCTCATGCAAAAGGAGGAACTCAATCCATGCTCGACTTGACCAGAACGAAACAATGTATTTGATGCTTATTGTGAGACACTCTTAAATTTCAGACTCTAGTGATAAATCTAGCCAGATCTCACATTTAAAAAGCGAATATAAACCCATAATCTTAGTACTATTACCAACATTCACCAGAATGGAGACCCTTGAGTGTGCATAGTAGCTTCCCTTTAATGTGGAGCATAGAGAGTTTTTACAGTTTGAAAGGGAATTTTAAAATGCTGTTTTCTGAGCCAACACTTAAGTATATAGTATTCATCAACATATCTTAGGCCTGGATATGTAGCCCAATGGTAGGGCACTTGCCTACCTTTTGTCAATCTGTAGGCTCAGTCCCCAATATAGCAACAACAAACAAAAGATAATGTAAAGAAATAAACAATGACAACTTCTTTAGGTTAGCAGTTTAGTTTGAGAGGCAGTGCGTGACTGTGCCGTTGATGACTTCTGAGATGCACTTAAAAATGATTGAATAAATAAATGTCTAGTAGTACTTATAATGTATCATAGGCATACTTGTATCTACTTATACAAATTCACATTCTATTATTTTTATCCTTTTTAGAAAAATGTAATTATTACTATTGTGTCTGAGTGTGCAGGGTGTGGGGATGGGGGTTGGAGGACAGTTTTGGGGCCTCAGTTGTCTCCTTCCCCTGTGGGTTCTGGGGATGCAAATCCAGCCATTCACTTGTGTAGCTCAGCCATTTTGTCAGCTCTACCGCCACATCTGTGGGAATCTCATATGTAGATTCTCTTTCTTCAGAAGAATAGTTTAGATCGTAAGGAACCCGTTACTGAATTTCTTATTCATCTTGGGCTGGAGTCAAACTAGTTCAGAATGTATTTGGTGATTCTCATTAGCTATTTGGTAAAAGTATTTAGCTTCAAACATAGTTCATTCAGTTGTTGTTTTATTTTTGTTTTTTTTGTTTTTGTTTTTTCCTTGAGATGGGGTCTTACTGTGTGCTTGGGTTAGCTTTGAACACTCAACTCAAGTAATCCTCCTGCTTTCTCTTCCTGGGTGATTGTACATTTTGAGTTTGATCTGAAACAGGCTGATGATACAGAGAAATTATGTGTTGCAGAGGAGGGACAATAAACGGTATGCTCCCCCTCCCTCTCTCTGCAGGCTGAAATGGACCTGATGGCCTGGGGCGAGGACCCTGCCTCAGTGGAACAGCACATCAACAGCCACAGGAGCATCCACAACGCCATCGGGGACTACCGCTGGCAGCTGGACAAGATCAAAGCGGACCTGGTACGCGTCACATTCATCGGGGAGCCTAGAGAAGGCTGTAGCATTTAGGCAAATCTGTCGGAAGCACAAGACCAGTATTTTCATTCCAAGAGACTAGAAATGAAAACAAAAGAAAACTAAAAAACTCCATTGTATAAAAGGGAAGTGGACAGAGATTTATGGAACCTGGAGAAGGACTTGAACCAAATGCTACATGTGTGCAGGGTATCACGAGGTTACGGTTCATAAACAAGTATTAGCAGAGGTGGTAGGTAGGTAGTTACCGCAGAAGGCAAAGCATCACCGACCAGAAGAAAATGAAATTATCATGTAGCTTATAGCACTGATGAGTTGCTGAGTCCTCTCCTGGGTGGGAATAAAGTCACCTTTGTCCTGAAGCAAATTGTATCTCAATTCAATACCTCTCCTGTGCCAGGAACATAAAGTCAGACTTGGGGCGAATAGAGAATGACAGCCCAAGATAATAGTCTGATCTCATTGTTTGGTCCCCACCCCCCACACCCCTCACCCCGCCATCCCCATCTCTCCGTTCCCATGCATCCCCATGCCCATCCCCCATCCCCCCTCCACTCCCATCCCTAGACTTGAAATCACTGACTGAAATATTTAGATCGACGTTTTCGTTTTCACTTTGCCCTGCCTTTTTACAGCTTAAGCCTTACTTTTGTCCACTTGAATATCAGCTCAGCTTTCTCCTTCATGTCTCTAAGATCTGGAGGACCCAAAATCATGTTTCCTAAAGCAGGTCTTGAAGTAACAGAATAGTTACTTTGTGGAGTCTTCAACCTATCTGGGGAAAGGTCTCCTTGGGCAAGAGACTTCATGGAGTAGTTGCCTCTTTTTAACTGAGGGAGCTGAGGCCAGCACCTTAGAGGGAGGCATAGAAGGGCTAACTCTCTATAGACCTCCTTGAGGGAGACTAAATAATTATCTGCATTTTCTTGTCTTTCAGCGAGAGAAGTCAGCAATCTACCAGCTGGAGGAGGAATATGAAAACCTGCTGGTAAGTGCATTTAGCTGCAGTTAATTCAGTTCAGTTCCGCAAGTGCTACACGCATTGGCTTAGTGTTCAGCAAAGAGCCCAGATATACACGGACCCTGGGTGCATAGATTGTAATTTTGTTGTTGCTGATTTTCTTTCAGAATTGAAGTTTCAAAATTTTTGTTTTGCTTTGTTTTCTGAAGGCAGTGCCTAGCACTGTTCTATTTTCAAGTTAAATTTCACATCAATGACTCTTGTTAGGTGCATGTAAAGCGATGAAGGATTGCAGCCCCTTTGAACAAGTATAAAGACACGCAAAATGTTTTCCTCACATAGTTTTACCCGCCTGTCAGCGTCTCATGACAGACACTGTCAGTTGCTTGATTCCAAAACAGAGATTTCCACTCTTCAACCTATTTGTGTCATCTTATTTTCACATTTTTCCACATTTTCTTGCTGGCTAAATTGCTTTTAAAATAGTGTGGCTACTGATAACATACTACTCTTCCTGTTGGCATAGGCATAAGGCTGATGGCACCTTACCTTTGTGTGGGCAAAGCCTGACTTACCTAAGATAGAAAGCTAGATTTATCTAAAAGTATAGTTCTTAATTAACTAAAGTTATTTAACTCAAACTGATCTTTTAATTTTTGTTTATTATAATTGGAGTGTGTGTGTATGCAAACATGCGTATGCTTTAATGTGTACAGAGGTCAGAGGACAACTTTATAGAGTCAGCTTCTCTGCGTGGGTCCTGGGGATTGAACTCAGGTCATCAGGCTTGTTCAGAAAATGCTTCACCTGCTGAGCCATCTGGCTGGCCTCAAATATCATCATCTGAGTCAAGCAAGGCTCTTCAGATGCCTGAAGTAGAGTGCTTCTCTAGCATGAGGGAGGCCCTGCGTTCCTCCAGCACCAGGGCAAAGATGAGAATGACCCTTTGGGGTGTTTGGGTCTGATATTGCTATGGCTCCACAGCATCAGCAATTTGGAAATGGCCTCTCTCCTACACCAGGTGAACCTAGCAGGTTAGGAGGTTTTTCTAGCCTCAGATGAGTTGGGTAAAGAACTCCACAGTTCTGCCTGCACAGTCTGCAGAGAATGCTGTTCACCTGAGCCCTTTTCCTGTGTTAACTGGTGCTGCTATCCTAATGCTGCTCTCGAACTTGTCTGCAGAAAGCATCCTTCGAGAGGATGGACCACCTGCGCCAGCTACAGAACATCATCCAGGCCACCTCTCTGGAGATCATGTGGATCAATGACTGCGAGGAGGAGGAGCTGCTGTACGACTGGAGCGACAAGAACACGAACATCGCTCAGAAGCAGGAGGCCTTCTCTGTAAGTTGCCCTCCCTTGCCTTTAGCCTGGCGGGAGGAGAGGCCTTTTAAATAATTTGATCAGCCACTGGGTATACTGTTCAGTGGTGTAAGATTTATTCAGTTTTATTTTATGTGTTTGGGTGTTTTGCCTGCATGTGTGTCTGTGTACCATGTGCATGCAGTGCCCACAAGTGTCAGAAGAGGGCATCTGAGTCCCAGGAATCAAGCCTAGGTCTTCGGGAAGAGCTGTCAGTGCTCTTAATCACTGAGCGTCTCCCCAGCCTCCTCCTCGTTTATTTGTTTGTTTGTTTATTTATTTACTTATTTCTTTATTTAAAGAGATAGGGTTTCCCTCTGTTATTCAGAAAGACCGCTCTGGTTTGTAACTCAAATAATCATCTCGCCTAACCCTGCCATGTAAATGGGACTGTGGGGATGTGCAATTGCTAGCTTAACAACCCCCAAGGCCATTGTTTAACAATGATTCACAGGTTGGCTTGTCCAGAAACCTTCCTAATTTCAGGTTTTGATCCACTGTTCTACAGTGCTGTCCACTCCACTCTAAGGTCCCCCCACAATATTATATAAAATTACCTTCAGGCTATGTGAGTAGGGAACACAAATGAATTTTGTCTTTAGACTTGAGTCTTATCTCTGTGCATATGCAAATATTCTGCAGTAGCAAATCCCAACTCTGAAGCACATGTGGTCCCAAGCATGTGGAATTAGGAATGTTGACCGTGTAGGAGTGGCAATGCTGTTAGCTACCTGCAGAGCCTTGGTCAGGTCATGCCAGTAGTCTTGCCTCAGCCCCTTCTTAACCTTGGTTTTCCAGCATCAGAAATGCTGTGGTTCTTAAGGACAACGTCATGTAGGTCCTTAGCACCAATAATTTCCAAAACGCAGTGTTGTGCGTTGCCACCTCTAACTAGTGGGACATCCTCAGAGCCTAACTGCGGCTGGCGGTAAAGGGTTTGGTGTCTCCTGTCACAGATTCGCATGAGTCAACTGGAAGTCAAGGAGAAGGAGCTCAATAAACTTAAACAGGAAAGTGACCAACTGGTCCTCAATCAGCATCCAGCGTCAGACAAAATCGAGGCAAGTTTTGTGGAATTTACATTTTCATTAGGGGAAAAAAAAGAAATTTTCAAAAAGGACATCTTTGTGAGTGAATGATTCTTCTCCATTATGAAACTGTACCAACTTTATTTTCTATTTCGGCACCTTAGCCTAGCGATTGGCACCCTCCCCCCCACACCCCCACCCCAGAAAATCCAGAAATGCTTTAGACTTTACCAGATGATCTCCGTCACAATTATTTAACTCTGCAATTGCATTACGGGAGCACTATGAACACTGTGTAAATGAACAACCATGGCCATGTTCCAATAAAACTTTATTTATGAATAAAAGTGTGGTGGGGCAGATGTCGCCCTTGGGCAGTATTTGTCTGCTTTTCCTGGAGACTGCTGTCTATGAGCTGGACTCAAGGCTGCTGTAGGCAGTAGGACTATTATGGCCATCTAAGTTGTTAAACTAAAATGCCCATGTTATCTGGTAAAAGTTACTGCCTTAAGTCTCTGAGGCCTTCTGCCTGAATGCATCGCACCTCCACATGACCTAGTGCTTGTGGAAGAACAGGCCTGGTGTGCCTGCCAAAGGGAATTCCACTCTGGTGCTGTCCCCAGTGTCTGTTCTGATTGGTTAGTAACTACTCAGTTAAGGCAAGACCTATTTTGGCTGATGTCTGTTTGATGGGAGCTGTCTGTAAGAACTGATTGTGCCAAGAGCTCTCAGGTGGACTATTCTGTGTCCAGTCATTAGACAAAAGTTTGCTTGACTTGGGGCGAAATAAGGAGGTGTCTTTTTCATCTGGCTCATGGGTCTGTGCAGGAGGCATTCCTCTGTGCCTTTGGGTGGGCATGAGACAGCTGACATCTTGGTGTTTTCTTGTTTCAGGCATATATGGACATACTTCAGACACAGTGGAGTTGGATTCTGCAGATCACCAAGTGCATTGATGTCCATCTTAAAGAAAATGCTGCCTACTTTCAGGTTTTTAGACATATCTGAGCTTTTTTTTTTTTTTAAGCTATATTCATTTGTGTTTGTGTGTGTTTCTGTCTGTCTGTCTGTCTGTGGTGGTGTTGGTGGTGGTTGTATGCCACAATTGGCACGTGGAAATCAGAGGACAATCTGCCCTCTTCTTCCACCATATGGGTCCTGGCAACAGACATCTTTACCCACGGAGCCATCTTGCTAGCCCTGTCTGAGATCTTAGAGTGGCCATGGGACTGTGAGAAGAAGTATTTTTTAGCAACGATGAAGTCTGACTCCAGCCCTTCTACCATGTGACACGTTACAACTCCAGGCTTCAGTTTCTCGTGTTGGACATAGGGGATCAGACCCAGGGTGATCTCCAGGGAACTTTCCTAGTCTAAAATAGTAGTCCACAGGCATGCATTGTATAGATGAATAAGCGCACATACCACACAGGTATAGAACTGATGGGGTCACGTGCATTGCAATGCCATCACTACTTTATCTTTTGAGTTTTTTTCTGAAGCAAGGAAGCTATCTGGAAGGCACTGCATAAATCCTACTTATTGTCCTTAGTTTAGAGGAACACAGATTTGTAATACAGCCTGCGGCCGCTCAGCCCCAGGACCAAGTCTGTGAATGCTCTCTGCTCTAATCTTTTCCTTTGGCCACTTAGCAGAGGCTTGTGGAGGTGGGGTGATGGTGCTCGAAACACAACTACTAAATGATTGTGTCCTTAGCTTTCCCCCAGTGTTAACAAAACACCCAGGACAATCAAACTTATGCAGAAAAAAAGGCCAGTCTCTGGCCCACAGACCCAATTATTCTGGTCTATGAAGACTTAGCACATCATAGTGGGGCGTGCAGGGTAGAACAGAACTGCCAGAGAGTGAGGGGAGGAAAGTGAGGAGGCTAGGGTCCCATGATCCTCTCTGAGGGTATACCCTCATGATCTAAAAAAACACCCACAATGCCCTTCTTCTAAAGGCTTCACTGTCCCCTGTTTGTGCCACACTGGGAGCCCAGCCTTTAACACACAAGCCTTTGGATGACATTCAAGATCCAAATCCTGATGTTAACTGCCTTTTCATTGATGGGGATTGTTGTCCTCCCTGACAGTTTTTTGAAGAGGCCCAGTCAACCGAAGCCTACCTGAAGGGCCTGCAGGATTCCATCAGGAAGAAGTACCCGTGTGACAAGAACATGCCCCTGCAGCACCTGCTGGAGCAGATCAAAGAGCTGGAGGTACCATGCCACGCCCAATCCCTCTGCAGCTGCACACGGAGGTGGGGGGGAGTGGGTGTACCCCAGACACAGGGCCGGCCCAGAGTCCACACCTCAATTTCTTCTTCTTTCAACAGCGTCTCTGGGTGCCCAGTGACTGTAGGGAATGCACGGCCTTTGCTTCACCACCTCAGTAATTAACTTAAAACAAGAGCAGAGAGAATGCCATGGCTTAACGTGACAAGTCCCTTGGGAAAGCATACCTCACATTTTATGCACATAGCCCTTTCACGGAGATAATCTTTCCTGCCCAGTTAATTCAGAAGGCTTACTGTGGAAAGTTATCTTCCCCCATGAAGAATTTGTGGCTAACTATTCCTAATGAAACTGTAGCAATATTTAACTTTGATGTTGTGGCAGCTTCTTCCTGAGGCCTATAAAACATGCAGGGCACCCGTGTTAAAGGTGCATTGTATTTGCAATTGCAGAAAGAACGGGAGAAAATTCTGGAATACAAGCGTCAGGTGCAGAACTTGGTAAACAAGTCCAAGAAGATTGTGCAGCTGAAACCTCGGAACCCAGACTACAGGAGCAAAAAGCCCATTATTCTTAGGGCTCTCTGCGACTACAAACAAGACCAGGTGTGTGCGCCATGTTCAGCATCAGAGAGAAGCCTTCCCTTTCTTTACGTTAGCTTTTGTCAGTCAGGAGGGCAAAACTAATCTTGGTTTCAATAAGCGCAGTCATGTCTTTTCCACATAAAGCTATCAACTGTTGAACAAATGCTGTAACTCTGCACCGAGTCACCAGAACCATGGGCAATTAGGACAAAATAGCTGCTTCCTTTGGGTGCTGGGGAAAGGAGGCAAAGCTTTGTGCTATGCTGACCATGTACTATACCTCTGAGCTCCACCCCTCACCTCAGTGGTTATCTTGAAGGTTTAAAAACCTTTCTGAGGTTGACTGCTTCCATCTTGCAGTATCTGAAGCTTATTTGGTTTATTTATTTTTTATTATGTTTCTCTTTTAACATATACATTTATATTATTACGCATGGGTAAAATAAACTACATACAGCAGGAAGAACCACGAGACAATCAGGAATTATATAAATGTGACATTCATAGTGATGTGCCTATTTGTATTTGGCAAATCTGAAGTAAACATCTTTCCTATCTTGTCGGGTCTAAGTTTCTGAGTGGAGATTGATTATCTGTCATGTCTCATCTCTATTAACTTAAAACATCTACCTTGAGCTAAAAACATCTTAACCCCTAACCTACTAAGCTTAATTGACAGATTGAACTATCTGGCCTTCAGACCCATCAGAGACTTGAGAAGGGATAAAACCCTAAAGCTTACTTGTGGTCACCTGTATCCTTAACTTCCAGCCAAGATAAGTGGAAATGGGGAATGGCACCGTCAGGGGTCCTGTAAAGTGAGTCTCCTGCAGGTTGCTTGGCAGTTCTGGATGGCATCAGTCCTGTAGGCTCTGTGGGAAACACAGGTTTAGAGATGGGTTAGGTTCCCTTCTTACCTATATGACTCCCACAGTACTGCTTTCTTACAATAAACTTCTGGAGGGTCTGAGAAAAAAAAATGTGGTTCCCTGCTCAGAAGAGCTTTATGAAACGGGGGTCCTTCCTGCCCTGTGAAATGTTCTAAGGAGTTGTGTGGGGACTGAACATGGTGGCCCACATCTCTAATCCCAGAACCTGGGAGGCTGAGACAGAAGTCTCTCGCATTGAAAGCCAGCCCAGAATACAGAGTGAGACCTTGTTTTAAGTAATGACCAAAAAAAGAAAAAAAAAAAACAAAAAAACAAAAACAAAAAAAACCAACAACACAACAACAACAAAAAAACAAAAACCAGACAAACAAACAAAAACAGAAAAACAAACCCACCACCGTGACTACCACTATCAACTCCCCGAAATACCAAAACCAAAAGCCAAAAAAACCAACAAGAAGGGAAGGGAGGAGTATATTGGATTGAAAAATGAGGTGAAAAACCTCTTATGGTTTACCAGTTTAGACAGACAGTTGCCTTACTATGTAGGCTGGTTTTATGGTTATTTGGCTTGATTTTCTTCTTTTTCTGTGGTGCCAGAGATCAGGGGTAAGAAAGCACTTTGTCACTGAGCCGCGCCTCTACCCATTTAAGCTGCACCTCCAGCCATTTTAAGAAGCTGTATAGGGCCAGCTGTGGCGCCACACACCTTTAATCCCAGCATGTGGGAGGCAGAAGCAGAAGGATCTCTGTGAATTCAAGGTCATCCTGCCTCCAAAAAGGGGGGAATGGAATTCATTAATTAACTGAGTTTACTTAGTTTTTAGTGTATGGGCCACTGAACCGAGTGCTTCACACACGGCAGGCAGTTACACTACCCCTGAGCTATATATATGTTCAGGCCTATTTTGTACTTATTATCTTGAGATATGACCCTGCTAACTTGACCAGTTTACCTTAATCTCGCTCATATCCCAGGCAGTCTTTGAACTTGTAACCCTCCTGCCTCATGAGTAGCTAGGCCTGAGCCACCAGACTAGGCAGAAGTTAATTTACGACACTATGGTTTTACAGACCGATGGCAATTTAAGAGCAAATGAGTGAGGCGAGTGACACCCCCATATTAAAGTGTAACATAGGAAGCATGAATTCAGAACAGGAAGAAAACATGACGAGGGGTTGCCTTGAGGCAGAGGTGTTCTCCCATCCCTGCGTGAGCTTCCCAGAGTGTCTTTCCCTAACTAATCTAGGATGTAGGCAACTCCATAGATAAGTTTTTGGTTCACACATGTCATTCACACACAGGCGTACCGTGATTGTCTTCGCTTGATGGGGGTGGAGGTCAACACTCTCACTTTCGTCCCTGTGTTCTTTGCTTGGCAGAAAATTGTACGCAAAGGGGACGAGTGCATCCTGAAGGACAACAATGAGCGCAGCAAGTGGTATGTGACAGGTCCCGGAGGCGTGGACATGCTCGTTCCTTCTGTGGGCCTCATCATCCCTCCTCCAAACCCACTGGCTGTGGACCTTTCCTGCAAGTAAGTTCTGAAGTCCCTGGCAGCTGTGACGCTGAACAGAGGGGCAGGAGCACTCAAGCCCGAACAAGGAGGCTTAGTTAGGGCAGTGTTTTCTTACTGTAGTCGTCCCTGCAAAGGGGCCTTACGAAGTCACATACCTATACTGTGTCTTGCAAGTTTATTTGGAAGATTTTATTATGGATAATAAGAGAACATCTGGCCATATAGGAGAGCCAGAGGCAAGCCACCCTTTGAGGCTGCTTTTTTTTTTTTTTAATTCTTTACTAATCAGTTATTTTGAATGTAGTTACAAATATGACATGCCCCTCATGGCAGCATTTGCTCACTAGCAAGCAGAACATATGTTTTATAAGCTCACACAGAATGGGAAGTGTTGGGTGGTGCCTTCCTCCTATCTCCAGTCCAGAGTTCAGGGGCTGCAGGATTTAAGCCGCTTGTCAATCAAAACACTGCTAACAGTCAGTACAACAACGAATCAGGTAACCTGAATCAACCAGACTGATCTGAATGATCCGTTTGGCTATAGATAACGTTGAGAACCTCTGGGAAGTAGGCTAGCTGAATCTATTGAAATGTTGACGGTTTTGGAAATTACACTGTTGCTTCGTAAGGTCTGGTTTAGATTTCTGGGCAGTTGTGCAAACCTATCCAGCCTTTCTGTTTGGGCTGGAATGTTTTCCTTTTCTGCCTTCCAGGATCGAGCAATACTACGAAGCCATCTTGGCTCTGTGGAACCAGCTGTACATCAACATGAAGAGCCTGGTGTCTTGGCACTACTGCATGATTGACATCGAGAAGATCCGGGCCATGACCATCGCCAAGGTATGTCCTCTGGGCTGCCTAGAGGGCCATTCACTGCTCGGCCTATGCCCTGGACACATGAGCTCTCTTAGGCTTTCCCAGCACTGGGTCTGTCCACTACTGTACAGAATGGGGTGGGCTCAGGGCTAGAAAGCTTGCTTAGCATGCATGAAGCCCTGGGCTCTTCTGCTAGCTCCACAAAACAAGGAGGAATTAGCACATGGATGCTCATGAGACGAACAAATATCCACTGGAGTGACCACCCAAAAATACGTATGGAAAAGTCAGTATGGGCCCCATCTCCTTAGCGGTAACGGGAATTTGGTCACACATGTCCACTAGGATGTGGCAGAAGGGAAAGTCAGGATAAATTCTTGGAAGAACTCTGAGAAAGCACCCCTCTACATCAGCAGCCCCTGAGATGTGGGTGGAAGAGCCTTGGGCTGAGGGGTCCTGCGGTGGAGTGAGGAAAAGGATGGGCAGGTGGCTTTAGGGCCCCTGAGCCTCTTTATCTTCATACAGTGGCTGTGCTGCATTGCACTCTATTTACATTTGAGTTTCTGCATAATGTTTTGTCTGAAGACAAATATCCTGGGAAGGAAAAAGCCTCCGGCAAGCCACTGCTGGGTCCCTTAGCAACAGTGAGGAAGCCCCCAGGACCTTTTATATCTTAATCGGCCCGTGATGAGGGTCGCCTTGCACACTTCCTGCACGGGGGTGTGAGGGCGTCCGCCTCTTCCCGACTCACTGTGTCCGACTCACCTCTAGCTGAAAACGATGAGGCAGGAGGATTACATGAAGACCATCGAAGACCTTGAGCTCCATTACCAAGATTTCATCAAAAACAGCCAAGGCTCAGAGATGTTCGGAGACGACGACAAACGGAGGATGCAGTCTCAGTTCACTGACGCCCAGAAGCATTACCAGACCCTGGTCATTCAGCTTCCCGGCCACCCCCAGCACCAGACAGGTCAGCCTGGCCCAGCTCTCCTCTTTGTAGCAGTCACACTTGTGGTTTGAAAAAGAAAGGCATCTATAAAATGGTTCCTTTGAAAGATAACTTAGGACGCTCTGTGTTGATAGAGCAAAATACTTGAAATTGGATCATTTGTAAAGAAGAGAAGCTTATATAATGTATTACTCTGATGGCTGGGAAGCAGTATGGAGCCACGCAAGTGATCCATGGTTCTGTCACACTTCAACAGGGAGGCAGGGAAGGGATCAGTAGTTTGTGGAAAGGATAGGACGCCTGGGGCAACTTTAGAATAAGTCACTCTTTTGAGGACTGACCAGTGCTGGAGACTTAACCCCCAATATCTGGGTGTTTACCCTTGCTGAGGGTCATAACCTCATAATCCAATCATCTTCTGCTAGGCCCACCTCTTAAAGGGCCCACTACACAGTACCTTTACATTAGGAACCAGTCTTTGAATACTTGGGAGACAGTAAGATAGAAGACAATAAGACAGAAGATATATAAAATGATTTGTATACCAGAGTTCTAGGATCAAGTCACATGGAGTAGGCATGTTTTTATACAGTTAAGGTGCCTCGTACCTTGACAGCATGGCGTCTCTCGCATTTACTTATTTTAATAAGTCATAACTTATTTTTACAGTCACCAAAACTGAAATCACTCACTTGGGCACCTGCCAAGATGTCAACCACAATAAAGTAATTGAAACCAACAGAGAAAATGACAAACAGGAGACATGGCTGCTGATGGAGCTGCAGAAGATCCGCAGGCAGATGGAGCATTGTGAGGGCAGGATGACGCTTAAAAATCTCCTGCTCACAGACCAAGGCTCTACACACCACATCACAGTGAAAATCAATGAGCTCAAGGTAGGAGCTGCTAACACTAACCTCCTGATTCCACAGGTCCTTATGTTTATCTGTAAGTGAAGTAAAACTCCGTGGCTTACATATTTATAGGCAAGTGTATTTGTTTTCCATTGCTACACTAAAGATGATTTAAAAAAAAAAAAGATTTATTTATTTATTTATTTACTATGTATATGTTCTGCCTGCACACCAGAAAAGAGTATCAGATCTCATTTATAAATGCTTATAAGCCATCATGTGGTTGCTGGGAATTGAACTGAGGACCTCTGGAAGAGCAGCCAGTGCTCTGAACTACTGAGCCATCTCTCCAGCCCCACCAAAGATGTTTTTGAGGTTAAAGCTAATCTTAAGAATCACAAAGCCATATATTCACACAATACAGAATATATGTGTTTGTGTGTGTATATACATACATATATACATACATACATGCATGCATGCATACATAATGCAGGTTGTTAAACTTGTGGTATATGTACACCGTGGAATATATATTTATTTTAAGTTATGGCAAGGTCAGGGAGCTATGGGCACATGAGCATGGGCTCCCACAGAGGCCAGAAGATGATGTCTGATCTCCTGGAGCTGAAGCTGCCCCAGGTAGGTCCTGGGAACCTAGCTCAGGTCCTCTGCAAGAGCAGTACAGGCTCCTAACCACTGAGCCATTTCTCCAGCCCAGTATGGAATATTATTCAGTTTTTTAAAAAGAAAGAAAAATTAAGAATTGTGTGAACCTGGGGGATGTTACGCTGAGAGTGAGATGGACCAAGTGCAAACAGATAGTATGTAATGTTACTTACATGTGGTATTTAAAAAGGAATCAACCATACAGAAACATATGCATTGTGGTGATCAGGGATGGGGCACGGCAGGAAGTGATCAGATGTAGGTCAGAGGGTACACATTTGCAGTAAGTCTGAGATATGTCATGGGGCAGGGGACGGCAGGTAATAATAATTGATTTATTGAAATTTTGCTAAGAGAGTGGATTTTAGATACCCTTACTGTATGCATACATATAAGTACCATGGCAGGTGGCTTACAGGAACAGTGGTTTTTTTTTCCTTATGCATAGCTGAACAGCATGCTGCACACCTTTAAAATGAGTTTAAAACAGTTGCACAACTAGTGAAATGCGCTTCCCTTCTCTTTTGACAGAGTGTACAGAATGACTCGCAAGCCATCGCTGAGGTTCTCAATCAGCTTAAAGACATGCTTGCCAACTTCAGAGGGTCTGAAAAATACTGCTACTTACAGAATGAGGTATTTGGACTATTTCAGAAGCTGGAAAACATCAACGGGGTCACGGATGGCTACTTAAACAGGTGAGCACAGCTAATATCCCTCAAGGGTGGCTCTTGTTCCCAAATTTTCTTTTGGGTGGTGCAGGGTGGGGGTGACTGCTCTTGCACTCAGCTACGTCCCCAACCCTGTCAAGCTTCATTCTTGCCTGACTTCGTTTGTTATATGTGCTTGGCTAGTGGGAGCTTGTGCCTTATAGACAGCCACCCTCCCTCCCTCTTTACACACAGCCACCCTCCCTCCCTCCTTACACACAGCCACCCCCCTCCCTCCTTACACACAGCCACCCCCTCCCTCCTTACACACAGCCACCCCCCTCCCTCCTTACACACAGCCACCTCCCTCCCTCCTTACACACAGCCACCCCCCTCCCTCCTTACACACAGCCACCCTCCCTCCCTCCTTACACACAGCCACCCTCCCTCCCTCCTTACACACAGCCACCTCCCTCCCTCCTTACACACAGCCACCCTCCCTCCCTCCTTACACACAGCCACCCTCCCTCCCTCCTTACACACAGCCACCCTCCCTCCCTCCTTACACACAGCCACCCTCCCTCCCTTCTTTAACATCATCCTGTTTCCCAAAAGTGACTGAGCACCAATAGTAAGCCTTTAATTATGTCCCTGGAAACCTTAAGCACCTCTCTTGCTCTTTCCAGCCTCTGCTCCGTGAGAGCTCTTCTCCAGGCTGTTCTGCAAACAGAAGACATGCTGAAGGTATATGAAGCGAGGCTGACGGAGGAGGAAACTGTCTATCTGGACCTGGATAAGGTGGAAGCTTACCGCTGCGGGCTGAAGGTAACACAAAGGCTCAAGTCTGTAGCTTGGCCTCTAGGGAGTGATGAAGAACTTGGTCCTCTGCTACAGAGCCTCACTAAGTTTTTATTAGTGTTTTGTTTTGTCTCACGCTTGGAATTATTACAGGTTTATAGGAAAACATACAGGATAGAGCCCACATACACTGTACCTAGTTTCTTCTAGTGTGAGCATCATACATCCATGTGATCTATTTGATAAAGTTGGTGAGTTGGTAATGACATATTAGTATAGGCTAAAGTCCTTGCCTTTTGTTTCTCTTTAAAGAGAGGGTCTCATGTAGGTCACATTGATCTCAAAAGCACTATATAGCTGAGGTTGACCTAGAACTCCAGATCCCCTGGCCTCCACCTCCTGCACTACCCTGCCCACAGCCCATGCTTTATTCAGATGTGCAGCTAGGATTCATGGGGTTTGAGGCTGTTTTACTTTCACTGGCCATATGTGGCTGCTGTCGGTAGGGAACTCAGTTTTCCCGTGCCTGTTAGCGGGAACAGTGATCTGCAGTGGGACACATTGCTAGAGCCAAGTGTGGTAGCCCACTCCTGTAATCCCAGTACTTGAGAGACAGAAGGCAGAGGCTGGGGGATTGCCATCTTTGAGATACTGAGGATCAAGTCCAGAACCTTGTGACTGTTGAGCTCCTGCTCCAATGCAGGGCTGTGCCCCCAGGCTTTCCTCCTGTAAAGCCAATGATATGAGCCAGTATGTAGCTCGGTGGTAGAATGCTGCTTGTCTCAGCACCAGAAATAGATAAATAAGTAAATAAAATAAACAGTGACTTTGGGGTAGCATGCAGTGGAGGAAGAGATTAATTTGTATGCACCTTTTCTCTTTAACTCGCAGAAAATAAAAAATGACTTGAACTTGAAAAAGTCCCTGCTGGCCACCATGAAGACGGAGCTGCAGAAGGCCCAGCAGATTCACTCTCAGTCTTCCCAACAATATCCTCTCTATGACCTGGACCTGGGCAAATTCAATGAGAAAGTGACCCAGCTGACAGATCGCTGGCAGAAGATAGACAAACAGATAGACTTCAGGTGTGTCGGCTTCCTTCCCGATGGTTTTCCCGTTTGGTGATTCAAATGCCACTAGAAGCCATCATTGTTAGAGAGCAGTGCCTTGCCCAGGCCTTGGTGCACACATTTAATCCCAGCGCTCAGGAGGCAGAGGCAGGCAGATGGATCTCTGAGTTCGAGGCCAGCCTGGTCTACAGAGTGAGTTCCAGTACAGCCAAGGCTACACAGAGAAACCCTGTCTCTGAAAACAAACAAACAAACAAACAAACAAACAAATGCAGTGGCTTCTCTTGCCCAGCCTACCTTCAGTCACTAGTTTTGACTAGTTCAGAACATGTCTGCCCATGACCTCATGCAGTCTATGGATTTTTGTGAGTGGCTTCCAGGCGTCACGTCTGTTGTACCACGTTTTGGGCACCTGGTTTGTTTAACCTCATTTATTTCTTTCTGTGGTAGTAAGGGTTTGAACCTATGACCTTCTCCATACTAGACAAGTGAGTTGCCTCTGAGCTACTCCCCAGTTCCTGATTTTTTGAAATTGAGTCATGCTGTGTAGCTCAGGCTGGTTTGGAACTTGAGATCCTCCTGCCTCAGCCTCCTAAGTACTAGGTTGATCGGCATGTGCCATCACACCTGAGTATTTTTTCATCTGTTTTTGAAAAATTAAATGACCTTCCACTAGTTGAATTTGGTCTATTTTTAGTTTTTTATGGGGGAGGTGGTAAGACAAGGTCTCGGGTAACCCTGGCTGGCTCCCAGTGCTCCATGCAAACAAGATCCTGCTTCTACCTCCCAAGTGCTGCCACACCCAGTTCTTCATCTCCTCTTATGCCTGGCTACTATTCTTTTGTTTGGAATTGTACTACATTTGATCAATATTTGGGGTTTTAGTTCTGGGATATGATGAAAAAAAATGCTATGATAAATTATTCACATATGCCGGGCGTTGGTGGCACATGCCTTTAATCCCAGCACTCAGGAGGCAGAGGCAGGTGGATCACTGTGAGTTCGAGGACAGCCTGGTCTACAAAGTGAGTCCAGGAGAGCCAAGGCTACACAGAGAAACCCTGTCTCAAAAAAAACAAAAAACAAAAAAAAACAAAAAAAATTTTTTTACATATAAGTTTTTGTGTTTGCATGTTATCAGTTTTTTAGGTAGACACCAAGGAGAATTGCTGGGCGACTTAATACTTTACATATTTTAATGTATAATAAGAGTGTCTTAATAATTTTATATGTTTTCCCTAGATTGTGGGACCTGGAGAAACAGATAAAACAACTGAGGAATTACCGAGATAACTATCAGAGCTTCTGCAAGTGGCTATACGATGCCAAACGCCGCCAGGACTCCTTAGAATCCATGAAGTTCGGAGATTCCAACACAGTCATGCGGTTTCTGAATGAGCAGAAGGTATAACCACACTTGTCATTGCAAAGCTCTGTTGGGAGTAATTGGGTTTAAGCTGTGTTTGGGGTTAACCTGGTTTGAGATGATGAATATTTCATATTATGAATCCACCTGGTGAGTGTTTAAAATGTACGGAGAGGAGAAGCAACTGGGATGTTCAAAAAGAAATACAATTGAAAAATAATAGCAGAGGGTTTGTTAAAATGTGCTATAGTAAAGGATCATTATAGTTGAGTTGATATAGTGCATGCCTGTAATCCTAGGATTTAGGGGGCTGAGATAGGGGGTCCCTGAGTTCAAGGCCAACCTTGACTCTATCTCAAAAAGGAAAAGGAAAAGAAAAAAAAAAAAAGAAGAAGTGATGGGCCCATAAATTACTGCTGATTGATTGAAAGTATCCTTTTGTAAGTAATAAACTGGAGGTTTTCTTCTCCTTTCTGAATGGAGAGTCCTTCTCCTCTCAAGCCATTGCTCAACATGAGTGCAGTAGTAATAGACTGAAGACAAAAATAACCACTGTACAAGTGAAAGGACGCTTCTCTTTGTATGCTTTAACATTTGAAATATTTTATTCTCTGTATAGAATCTGCACAGTGAGATATCTGGCAAGCGAGACAAGTCAGAAGAAGTACATAAAATTGCCGAGCTTTGTGCAAATTCAATTAAGGTATATTGGTCTCATTAAGAATGTTGGCATAGTGGGGGAGGGCGTAGAATCTAAATGCACAGTATTCATGTATGAAAAAAAATCAAGTGATTAAAATAAGAATGACTAGTGACGACGGGCAAGATGGCTTACTTAGGCAATGGTCCTTGTCACCAAGCCTGGCAACCTGAGTTTGATCCCCAGAGCTCATGGTAGGAGAAAACTGACTTTTGCGAGTTGTCCTCCGACCTCCACGTGCATGTGCTCAAAATAAATATTTTTTAAAATTAAAGAATGTTGGCATTTCGTCAAGAATATTATTAATTGCATTGTTGTCTTGCTTTAAAGACTATGAACTTACTAAGGGTAGTGATTATGTACATTCTGTCCTGAGTAACCTGTGAAAGTTTGCTATTCATTTACTTGAGTTCAGAATGAAGAGAGAGCTCAACCGCTCAAGGCTCACGCTCCTTTTTACAATTATTTATTTTTATTTTATATGCACTGGCGTTCTGCCTGCGTGTTTGTCTTTGTGAGAGTGTCAGATCCCTGGGAACAGGAGTTATAGACAGTTGTGAGCTGCTATGTGGGTGCTGGGAGTTGAATGAGGGTCTTTTGGAAAACCAGCCAGAGCTCTTAACAGCTAAGCCATCTCTCCAGCCCTGAGGCTCACACACATGGCAAGAGTTTGGGGTCCCATTTACTGAAGTCTTTGCACTTTGGAAATGCCCCCTGTGGAAAGGGGATATTTACTCATTAAGGTCGGAGCTCTGTGCAAAAACGAATGTTTCATTTAGTAACAATATCAACTGATTGTTGTTAATGGCCCTTGTGAGTGATTCTTTTGGAAATAATTTGATGATATAAATCTGTGGAGTTGTAACTGCTAGTGACTCTTTTTTAAGTCTATCAAGACTGTTTCTTTTAAGCTAGACGTGATGGCTTACATGTGCAATCCCAGCACTCAGGAGACTGTGAACTCAAGACCAGCCTGGACAAGACAATGAAGTCCAGACCATTCAGGAACAGAGTGAAACTTTGTCTCAAAACAAAAACAAAAACAAAAACAAAAACAAAAACAAAAACAAAGACATTTTTCTAAGGGCTGGCTATAGCAGGCAGATCCTGGCTTTGAGTAACCACCCAAACAATGATGCTTCCCTTGAACTTTGTTATCTGCAGGATTATGAGCTCCAGCTGGCATCGTACACCTCAGGGCTGGAAACTCTACTGAACATACCTATCAAGAGGACCATGGTTCAGTCCCCATCTGGAGTGATTCTGCAAGAGGTATTTAAGTCATTTCGTGTCTCTTAATGTCTACCGTGGTCAGTCATTGCCTCTCTCTTAATGTCTGCCATCAAAAGTTAGCGCTTACCTCTTAATGCCTGTCGTCCCCTCTACCTGTCTTTTCCCTGCTCCCTTCCCGTCTTTCCTGCCGTGCCAGAGTACGCCCTTGGTATAGAGTATGCACTGAAATTCAGGGCTTGTTAGCAGTTTTAGTCACCCGTTGGTGTGAGTCATTTACGAATGATGCAGTTTAGGAGACCACCAATGGGAGTCCGAGTGTGTCGTTTATACACAGGACTTGACTTATTGTATTTGGTGAGGCAGGCTCCTAAGAAGTGGAAGTTATGTAGTGCATTTCTATGACAGCCTTTCCCCCAAAGATGTCAGACTGGAGTGGTGGGGACGGAACGCAAATGACTCTGGCCTTTTGTTTTGCTATATTTCTAGATTCTGGATCCAGCATAATTGACAGAGGGAATTTACTGTTTATATTATATTTATATTATAATGCTACTATTTTGTTAGTTTAAGAAAACAAAATTATTCAACTTGCACAAAGCTTTCTTAAAAAATACAATATACAAAGACTTTTTTCTCTTCTCCTTCTTTTCCCCAAGGCTGCAGATATTCATGCACGGTACATAGAGCTACTTACAAGGTCTGGAGACTACTATAGATTCTTAAGTGAGATGTTGAAGAGTTTGGAAGATCTGAAGGTAATGCATTTCCTTGGAATTTTTTGTTTTGATTTTTTTTGTTTGTTTTTAAAGAAAGAAATAGCGTACAACCTTGTTATCTCTATTATAACATGGTTTGGTCAAATTGTGTTTCCTCCAGTTAGTATGACACAGCTTGAGTCTGGGCTCAGAGTGGATGCTCCAAGTGGACTTAGGCAGCGTTTGCCAAATTGTGATTACATTACTTTGCCCAAACCTCATGGCTTCATTAAGTGAGGAATTTGTTTGTGTAAAATTTCAGATAAGCTCACTGTAGACTAGCTGGATTTTAACTCTTACTGTCAAGTGACTATTCACGTTATTCTGCTTTTTTGAGAGTAGAATTGAGTTATATGGATGTTTCTTCTATATTTTTGAATAAATGGTGTATGATGTATCAAATGATGAACTTTTGGGTTTTGGTTTTGAAACAAAACAACAAAAACAAAAACTAGACCGGCCTCAAATTGACCATCCTCCTGCCTCAGCCTCTAAAATGTAGGATTACAGGATGTGCCATAGTGCGTGGCTAATCTTAAGTTTTTGGTCATGGAGGAAATGGTTTTAAAAGGAGGCCTGGCATTCAAATTTGATATATTATTCCCTAAGATCACATGAGCAGCAGATGGAGGAGGCATCATGATAGGCATGGAGGGTCTTTGAGGTTTCTTTCTTGGTAGTTTTTAATCTGATAAGTAAGTGTGTGTGTGTGTGTGTGTGTGTGTGTGTGTGTGTGTGTGTGTGTGTGTATGTGTAAGGAAAATAACACACACATCTGAAGAGGGAAGATGCTGTTTCTTCCTTGTGGTACGGAGTGCTTTCTTTTCAACATGCTTTCTGATTTCATGCCCACAGCTGAAAAATACCAAGATTGAAGTTTTGGAGGAGGAGCTAAGACTGGCCAGGGACGCCAACTCTGAAAACTGCAACAAGAATAAGTTCCTGGATCAGAACCTGCAGAAGTACCAGGCAGAGTGCTCCCAGTTCAAAGCCAAGCTGGCGAGCCTGGAGGAGCTGAAGAGGCAAGCTGAGCTGGACGGGAAGTCCGCCAAGCAAAACCTGGACAAGTGCTACGGCCAAATCAAGGAGCTCAACGAAAAGATCACGCGGCTGACGTACGAGATCGAGGACGAGAAGCGCAGGAGGAAGACCGTGGAAGACAGGTTCGACCAGCAGAAGAGCGACTATGATCAGCTGCAGAAGGCAAGGCAGTGCGAGAAGGAGAGCCTAGGCTGGCAGAAGCTGGAGTCTGAGAAAGCCATCAAGGAGAAGGAGTACGAGATAGAAAGGTTGAGGGTTCTGCTGCAGGAGGAGGGCGCCCGCAAGAGGGAATATGAGAATGAGCTGGCAAAGGTAAGAAACCACTATAATGAGGAGATGAGTAATTTAAGGAACAAGTATGAAACAGAGATTAACATTACGAAGACCACCATCAAGGAGATATCCATGCAGAAGGAAGACGATTCCAAGAGCCTCAGGAGCCAGCTGGACAGGCTCTCCCGGGAGAACCGCGACCTAAAGGACGAGATTGTCAGGCTCAACGACAGCATCTTGCAGGCCACGGAGCAGCGCAGGCGGGCCGAGGAGGACGCCCTTCAGCAGAAAGCCTGCGGCTCGGAGGCCATGCAGAAGAAGCAACACCTGGAGCTGGAGCTGAGGCAGGTCCTCCAGCAGCGCTCCGAGGACAACGCCAGGCACAAGCAGTCCCTCGAGGAGGCCGCCAAGACCATTCAGGACAAAAATAAAGAGATCGAAAGGCTCAAAGCTGAGTTCCAGGATGAGGCCAAGCGCCGCTGGGAATACGAAAATGAACTGAGTAAGGTAAGAAACAGTTACGATGAGGAGATCATTAGCTTAAAGAACCAGTTTGAGACTGAGATCAACATCACCAAGACCACCATCCACCAGCTGACGATGCAGAAGGAAGAAGACACCAGCGGCTACCGAGCTCAGATAGACAATCTCACCAGAGAAAACAGGAGCTTGTCTGAGGAGGTCAAGAGGCTGAAGAGCACGCTGGCCCAGACCACCGAGAACCTCAGGAGGGCTGAGGACAACGCCCAGCAGCAGAAGGCCACGGGCTCAGAGATGTCTCAGAGGAAGCAGCAGTTGGAGATCGAGCTGCGGCAGGTCACTCAGATGCGGACTGAAGAGAGCGTGAGGTACAAACAGTCCCTGGACGATGCCGCCAAGACCATCCAAGATAAAAACAAGGAGATCGAAAGGCTCAAACAGCTGGTAGAAAAAGAAAGCAACGAGAGGAAGTGCCTGGAAGATGAAAACTCCAAGTTGCAGAGAGTCCAGTACGACCTGCAAAAAGCTAACAACAGCGCAACCGAGGCCATGAGCAAACTGAAGGCACAGGAGCAGGAACTAACACGCCTGCGCGTTGACTATGAAAGGGTTTCCCAGGAGAGGACAGTAAAGGATCAGGACATCACGAGGCTCCAGAGCTCCCTGAAGGACCTGCAGCTGCAGAAGCAGAAAGCGGAGGAGGAACTGAGCAGGCTGAAGAGGACAGCCTCCGACGACTCCTCCAAGAGGAAGATGCTGGAGGAGGACCTGGAGGCCATGAGGAGGTCTTTAAAGGAGCAAGCTATCAAAATCACCAGCCTGACCCAGCAGCTGGATCAGGCGTCCATCGTCAAGAAGAGGAGCGAGGATGATCTCCGGCAGCAGAGGGACGTGCTGGACGGCCACCTGAGGGAGAAGCAGAGGACCCAGGAGGAGCTGAGGAGGCTCTCCTTGGATGTGGAGGCGCTCCGGCGGCAGCTGGCACAGGAACAGGATAATGTCAAGCAGGCTCACTTGAGGAACGAGCATTTCCAGAAGGCCATAGAGGACAAAAGCAGGAGCCTTAATGAAAGTAAAATAGAGATCGAGAGGTTACAGTCTCTCACGGAGAACCTGACCAAGGAGCACTTGATGCTGGAGGAAGAACTGCGTAATCTGAGGCTGGAATACGACGACCTGCGCAGGGGCCGGAGCGAGGCGGATAGCGATAAAAACGCAACCATCTCGGAGCTAAGGAGCCAGCTGCAGATCAGCAACAATCGAACCCTGGAACTGCAGGGGCTGATTAATGATTTACAGAGAGAGAGGGAAAATTTGAGACAGGAAATTGAGAAATTCCAAAAGCAGGCTTTAGAGGTATTCACAAATATTTGATCAAAGCTCCACTGTTTCTCAAATAACTCACTCCAGATCTAACCTGACCTCTTACCTGCTGCTTCTGGAATGCCTAACTTTTCTATCTTATGGCTCATGTACTTAACTACTTGTCAGCTCTATATAATGGCTTTAAAGTATTTTCAGTGCCATTTACTCCTCTGTCCTGTCACTGCATTGAATGCCAGTCTGTTGCAAACCTGTGCTTGGTGCTACTATAAGAGCTTTAGCATGAGAAAACCATCTAAGATATTTCCCATGAACGTTCCACTCTCCTGTCTAGAAAGGAGCTCTTGCTTTTGGTGAGTGGTAGAGCATGCGCTTAGCATGCACAAAGTCCTGGGTTCGGTGCCCAACATCAAAATTTTAACATACTAAAATAAAAGATGTTTCTGATCTAGTGGTCTGAATGTACATCTTTAACTCAAAATTTTTCCTCAGTGAAATTCATTATTTGTTATGCAATTTTAAATTTCTACTTTACTTAGATGACTTTTCTGCATGCATTTTCTTGTTGTCTTATGATTATGATTATGATTCTAGCATGTCTTTCTGCTTGACTTCTCTTCTTCTAACCAGCCCTAATTTAAAAGTGACTTCTAATGTATTTGACCTCTATAGACAATATTTGTGTGGGGCTGGGTGGGGTGTGTGTATATATTTGTGTTGCTTTATTAAATGTGTCAGTATAGAATACTAGGTGAGATGCAGATGCCGCAGAGATGCTAACTTGGGGGAAAGCCATTCTCCTTTTTCCAAACCATAATTCCTGTTCAAGTAAGGCAGATTTTCATCTTCTAGTTCTGTCTATGGAAAAGGAACATCAAACAGTAAGTACAAGCCATTTTACCAAAGTGGCCATCTACATTTTCATAATTTTTTCCAGTAATGTATGAGGTAGCAAATTAACAGTATATGCAAGGAAAATACAGACAGGAAAAAAAGAATGAGACTATGTTTAAAATACATATATAGGAAAGGAGGCTAAATTACAACAATCATATATTAGCATCTAAACAATATTTTTCCCCATCTCTTTCTTTTTAAATTCTAGGCATCTAATAGGATTCAGGAGTCAAAGAGTCAGTGCACTCAGGTGGTTCAGGAGAGAGAGAGCCTGCTGGTGAAAATTAAAGTCCTGGAGCAAGACAAGGCGCGGCTGCAGCGGCTGGAGGACGAGCTGAGCCGTGCCAAAGCGTCGCTGGAGGCGGAAAGCAGAGTGAAGCAGCGCCTGGAGTGTGAGAAACAGCAGATCCAGAACGACCTGAACCAGTGGAAAACTCAGTACTCCCGCAAGGAGGAGGCCATCAGGAAGATAGAGTCCGAGAGGGAGAAGAGCGAGAGAGAGAAGAACAGTCTTAGGAGTGAGATCGAGAGACTCCAAGCGGAGGTCAAGAGGATCGAGGAGAGGTGCCGGAGGAAGCTAGAAGATTCCACCAGGGAGACTCAGTCCCAGCTGGAAAGCGAACGCTGCCGGCTTCAGAGGGAGATCGACAAACTCAGGCAGCGTCCCTATGGGTCCCATCGGGAGACCCAGACAGAGTACGAGTGGACTGTTGATTCCTCCAAGCTAGTGTTTGACGGGCTGAGGAAGAAGGTGACGGCGATGCAGCTGTACGAGTGCCAACTGATCGACAAGACAACGCTGGACAAGCTGTTGAAGGGGAAGAAGTCGGTGGAGGAGGTGGCTTCAGAGATCCAGCCTTTCCTGCGGGGTGCAGGCGCCATCGCCGGCGCGTCCGTTTCTCCTAAGGAAAAATACTCTTTGGTGGAGGCCAAGAGAAAGAAATTTATCACTCCAGAGTCCACGGTCATGCTTCTGGAGGCCCAGGCAGCCACGGGTGGTGTCATCGACCCCCACCGGAACGAGAAGCTTAGCGTGGACAGCGCCATAGCTCGGGACCTCATCGACTTCGATGACCGCCAGCAGATCTACACAGCGGAGAAAGCCATCACCGGCTTTGATGACCCCTTTTCAGGCAAGACGGTATCTGTTTCGGAAGCCATCAAGAAGAATTTGATCGACAGAGAAACTGGAATGCGCCTGCTGGAAGCCCAGCTTGCTTCAGGGGGTGTGGTAGACCCCGTCAACAGTGTCTTTTTGCCAAAAGATGTCGCCTTGGCCCGTGGGCTGATCGATAGAGATTTGTACCGCTCCCTGAACGACCCCCGAGACAGTCAGAAGAACTTTGTGGATCCAATCACCAAGAAGAAGGTGAGCTACATGCAGCTGAGAGAACGGTGCAGAATCGAACCGCACACGGGGCTGCTGCTGCTGTCGGTCCAGAAGAGGAGCATGTCCTTCCAAGGGATCAGGCAACCCGTGACCGTCACCGAACTGGTTAACTCGGGCATATTGAGACCATCCACCGTAAACGAACTGGAGTCGGGCCAGATCTCTTACGACGAGGTCGGCGAGAGGATCAAGGATTTCCTCCAGGGCTCGAGCTGCATAGCCGGCATTTATAACGAGACCACCAAACAGAAGCTTGGCATTTACGAGGCTATGAAAATTGGCTTAGTTCGGCCTGGCACCGCCCTGGAGTTGCTGGAAGCCCAAGCAGCTACTGGTTTTATAGTGGATCCTGTCAGCAATTTGAGGTTACCCGTGGAGGAAGCCTACAAAAGAGGTCTGGTCGGCATTGAGTTCAAAGAGAAGCTTCTGTCCGCCGAGCGAGCCGTCACTGGCTATAACGACCCTGAAACCGGAAACATCATCTCTTTGTTCCAAGCCATGAACAAAGAGCTCATCGAAAAGGGCCATGGCATCCGCCTGCTGGAAGCACAGATCGCAACCGGTGGTATCATCGATCCTAAGGAGAGCCACCGTTTACCGGTTGACATGGCGTATAAGAGGGGGTATTTTAACGAGGAGCTTAGTGAGATCCTCTCAGACCCAAGTGACGACACCAAAGGCTTTTTTGATCCAAACACTGAAGAAAACCTTACCTATCTGCAACTGAAAGAAAGATGCATCAAAGATGAGGAAACGGGGCTCTGTCTTCTGCCTCTGAAAGAGAAGAAGAAACAGGTGCAGACCTCACAGAAGAACACCCTCAGAAAGCGGCGCGTGGTCATAGTTGACCCGGAAACCAATAAGGAGATGTCTGTCCAGGAGGCCTACAAGAAAGGCCTTATTGATTACGAAACCTTCAAAGAGCTGTGTGAGCAGGAGTGTGAATGGGAAGAGATAACCATCACGGGGTCTGACGGCTCCACCAGGGTGGTCCTGGTAGACAGGAAGACGGGCAGTCAGTATGACATTCAAGATGCTATCGACAAAGGCCTCGTGGACAGGAAGTTCTTCGACCAATACCGATCCGGCAGCCTTAGCCTCACGCAGTTTGCCGACATGATCTCCCTGAAAAATGGCGTCGGCCACAGCGGTGGCTTGAGCGGCAGCGTCAATGATGATGTCTTCAGCAGCTCCCGACATGAGTCGGTGAGTAAGATTTCCACCATATCCAGCGTTAGGAATTTAACCATCCGCAGCAGCTCTCTGTCTGACCCCCTGGAGGAGGCAAGCCCCATTGCAGCCATCTTTGACACGGAAAACCTGGAGAAAATCTCTATCACAGAAGGCATAGAGAGGGGCATTGTGGATAGCATCACTGGCCAGAGGCTTCTGGAGGCTCAGGCCTGCACTGGTGGCATCATCCACCCTACCACCGGCCAGAAGCTGTCCCTGCAAGATGCAGTCTCCCAGGGTCTCATTGACCAAGATATGGCCACCAGGCTGAAGCCTGCCCAGAAGGCTTTCATTGGCTTTGAAGGTGTAAAAGGCAAGAAGAAGATGTCGGCAGCAGAGGCAGTGAAAGAAAAGTGGCTCCCCTATGAGGCAGGCCAACGCTTCCTGGAGTTCCAGTTCCTCACTGGAGGCCTTGTTGACCCGGAAGTGCATGGGAGGATCAGCACTGAAGAAGCCATCCGGAAAGGTTTCATCGATGGCCGTGCGGCTCAGAGGTTGCAGGACATCAACAGCTATGCCAAAATCCTCACCTGCCCCAAAACCAAGTTAAAGATCTCCTACAAGGATGCCATCAATCGCTCCATGGTGGAAGACATCACTGGGTTGCGCCTGCTGGAAGCCGCCTCCGTGTCCTCCAAGGGTTTGCCTAGCCCGTACAACATGTCCGCCCCAGGCTCCCGCTCTGGTTCGAGGTCCGGATCTCGCTCAGGCTCCCGCTCCGGTTCCCGCAGCGGATCTCGGAGAGGAAGCTTCGACGCCACAGGAAATGCCTCCTATTCCTACTCCTATTCCTTTAGCAGCAGCTCCATTGGGCACTAGTGGTCAGAAGTGTCGCCACACCTTAGCATCATTTGTATGAATTTCTACTTTATCTTAAACAACAAAGAAAGCCTGGTGCTTGCAGTGTAGCGGGAGTTTCTATGCTTAGAACGTAGCTGCAATAAAATTCCAGTGGGAAAGGCTAATTTGGCTCTGTAGCTTTTGGGTCAACTAGTGTAGTGTACTTCCATATACCGGATGAGAAGTGGCAATCACTTGTAAGGATAGCACAAATTGAATTTATTATTTTTTTCTCTTCTGTGTTTCGATCAAATCTCTGTAACTTTTCTTGGCCTAATAAGGTTCCAATTTCTGTCCTTGGAGAAATAAATTAAACTGATGGCTGGTGTCTTAGACCTCCTTTTGTCTCTCACCTAAATAGTTCCATTTTCTGTATTAGGAGAAAACCAGGTTCCCCCACCCCCCACCCACCCCAGCATTTTGTCCCAGATTTCCCCCTGAGAACATAGATTGTATTACCCATGCGCTCTCAGATGCTCTTGTCTGGCTAACTGTTACTTGACTATGTATGTCCACACTAGCAAGGATCTTTGCTGTTTGTTAGTCAAGGTGTTCTGTGCTTTAAAAAAGGGTCTTTATGAAATTTGCTGTTCTGGCAATAAAGTTTTAGACTTTGGAAATTTTTGTGTTTTGATTTAATAATGCCTGATACATACAAAGACATTTAATGGCTGGTTTTTACGTACTGTAAAATAGGTCTAAACCATTTGTTTACTAACCTAATAAGAAAACCCCTCAAAATACTAGTTTAGTTTTTTTTGTTGTTGTTGTTGTTGTTTGTTTTATTTTTAAAGAAGAGATAGGGGCTGGAGAGATGGCTCAGTGGTTAAGAGTACTGCCTGCTCTTCCAAAGGACCTGGGTTCAATTCCCAGCACCCACATGGTAGCTCACAACTGCCTGTAACTCCAAAATTTTGACACCCTCACACCAATGCGTATAAATTAAAATTAAATAGAATTTAAAAAAAAAAAAAAAAGAAGAGATGGTCTTCTGAATTTAGCTCTTTGGAGAGAAGCTTCTGAAAATAGATCATTCTAGAGATCAAAGCCCTGCTGTGGTTTATTCTTGGCAGTAAGTTCCAAAAGTATCATAGTACTGGGGGAGAAGTAAAATGGTGGAAAGTCTTTTCTGGATAGCCTCAAACTAAGCAATGTTGCATTTTATTTCCCCCAAGGTAGCAGTGCTGTTCTTGGATCTGTGGATTCAAATGATGCCTGAAGAGTTCTTGACTCTACATTGAATAATAGAATATGAGAGCCAGATGTGGTGGCGCACACCCCTTAATCCCAGTAGAGGCTGGCAGATCTCTGTGAGTTCATGGCCAGCCTGGTCTATAAAGCAAGTCCAAGACAGGCAGAGCTCTTGTTACACAGAGAAACCCTGTGTTGAAAAACAAAACAAAAAAGAAAGAAAAAGAAGGCAAGCAAAAAGAAACATGAGCTTATATATAAGAAATGATTTATTCTGCCTCGTGGTTTCAGTTCAGTGCTTTCGGGTGCATTGAGGGGCAGAACTCCTTGGAAGTGGGGTTATATGGTAGAAGATACTTCAGGGTAGGCAGGAAGGGGAGCAGAAATGGAAGGAAAAGACATGCTCCCAGAGGCCTGCTTCTCTAGCTAGGCTCAGTCTCAAAATTTTCAACCATTTGAGTGGGGACCAAGCCTTCCACAGTGAGCCTAAAGAGGATCTATTGTGTCTGGTATTGGGCAAAGTACTGCAAGAATTTGGTAGAATTTATAAGTCCACTGACTGCAGGACATTTGCAGTCTGGGTTGGGACAGGAGACACATAAAACAATCAATGGGATGACTTCCATCCATCAACAGGAAAGACATAATCAGACAGATCGTTTTCTTCTGGTCTTTTTTGAGACAGGATTTCTCTGTTTCAGCCCTGGCTGTCCGGAAACTCACTCTGTAGACCAGGCTGGCCTTGAATTCACAGAGATCTGCCTCTGCCTCCCGGGTGCTGGGATTAAAGGCATGCGCCACTGCTGCCTTGCTCCTTCTGCTTTTATGTCACATGTGTTCCATCACTTGGCACACACACACACACACCTGCATTCTGAGTTTGCCTTTCAGAATCTGGCTCTTTTGTTTATAATGATCTCTGGTTCCACCCATCTCCCGGCACCTCTACTTGTGCCACAGCTGAGCAAAGCCCGTTGTGCATAATCACCACCTTTTGTCTGTCCACTCACTTGTTGGCTCCTAGACCGGTTCTGTATCTTAGCTGTTATGAGCAGTGCAGCAGTAAACATGGATGCTTTGTGGGCTTCTCATCCTTGTACAAGAGTCAAGCTAACCTCCATGTCACTGCACAAGAGGCATCTTTTATAAAGACTTACAAGGAAATCAAAGTAGGATCTTACTCTTACACTTTGCTTAATCTCTTTAAAGGCCCTATAGCCAAATATAACTACATTGTGACTGAATATAGAACTTTCGGGAGAACCCACCTCAGCCCATAATAGAAGCCTGGCATACAAAGACCAATGGGGATATGTCAAAGACACATAGGGCATGTCTTGATCTGGCTTCCACTGACCAAATATAGGATGATTCTAGTATCCACAAGAACAGCAAATACACCTTATACAATAATGTATATGATACTAAAATTTAAAACTCTACATTTGTTTAATTAAACTCAATTCATTGTGAAATAAGCACCAAAATGGAGGCGATGATTAAACAGATTAGCAGCACTAATGTGGCGTAGTTCCTCAGGTTAAAACAGCACCCAGAGAGGTAGGGTCAGCTGGAAAATTTTTCCTACATCCTCCAGGTTTCTGTAAAAGTTGTCACTAAGCCCTGATGGGACTGTTGGGCTGGCAAGATGGCTCAGTGCATGAAAGTGCTTGCCGTGCAAGCTTGAAGCCCAGGGTTTGATCCCTGGAGCCATGAAAAATGAGAGGGGAGAGCTGAAAGCACAGAATTGTCCTCTGGTCTCCACACACATGCTGCGGTATGGACATCCTGTAGGTTATGGTGCAAGGCTCGAGCTCAAGTCGGAACCATGAAGGGATGCTGCTTTCTATGGCTTGCTCAGCTGGCTTGCTTTATGACCTTAGCACCGCCCACATCAAGCATTAACCAAAGAAATGCCTCACAGACACGCCCATAAGCCAGCCTGACGGAGACAGTTCCTCAACTGAAGTTCCCTCTTCCCGGGTGACTCTAGTGGTGTCAAGCTGACAATAGCTAGCCAGCACACATTGATGATGAGTTTTTAAAATTTTTTTTAAAAATATGGAATGTCCTAGACACAGCACATACTTGACCTGGGCTCAGTTTGGACTTCTTTCATATACACCAGGCATCCATAGAAACAGAAATTCAACAACAGTCATCACGGCAGCTCCAAGATTGTTCACACAGTTTCCCTATTGACAGAACCAAGAGAAAAAGGAAGGAGCTTCATAGGAGAGAACAACCTCACAACCACTAGGGGGCGTGATCAGGCCTTGGGGTGGGACAGCAGTAGGAGAGATAGGCTTAGGTGGAAGACTAGAAAAAAGTCTCCCACATGGACGCATGGACAGGACGGGGAGAAGGGGAGTAGAGAGGGCACACGCCTTCAGGGAAATCCCCCAAATCAAGGACGTTCTCTGACTTTTAGCTTGAGAGAGCAGCATGAAGTTCTACACCATATTATTTAATCTGACACAGCCTACATGCCAAAGAGCCAGGTACTGGGTAGAAACATAAACTTGTCTTGCAGGCATGAGGGTGGGGGGTGGGGGTGGGCTGGCTTGGCTTGCTTCCTGCCCCCACCTCATCTGAGTGCTCTCACCTCCACAGCAGGGATTTGTCAGCTGCAGCCTGAACTTGGGGAAAGAAAGAGGGGGCAGAAGGAGGGAAGGAAAGCAAGCAGGTCTGTGGTCTAAGACCTAACCACTTGGCTATGAAAAAAATAAAATAAAAAGCAAAGACACTGTGGGTGAAGAATGACCCTAGACATCAACCCTAACTGAGCAATCTGCCTCACGCCGCTGGCCCACTTTGGTTTTTACTGGGGCTATGATGTCTTGTTCAGAATACTCATGTCTTACTGTTTAGTGAGTGAGTTCACTCTTTTTTAAATTGAAAGGTGGGAACTATGCTATTTACTTTTGGAAACAATTTGCAATGAAAATTTCCTTTCATCATTCTTTCACTGATGGTGAATGAAGGGGGAGGAAGCACAGGTCTGATACCGAGGCTTACAGGTCTGAGAGAGATGCAGTTTTGGGGTCAAAAGAACACTGGAAGAGGAAAAGCAGAAGTCTTACAAAAGAAGAGATACACTTGGGTATAAAGCAGAGCACACAACACTATGATAACCATGTTGTGTCAAAGGCATGGGGAAGAGAAAAAGATGATTTCCACTGGCCAGATTGAGAACAATTTGGATAGTAACGGGAATTATAACAATAATGAAATAATACTGAATTTTAAAACCTAAATTCATTTTCCCTACTCCCATATTCTATGGTAAAATAAGTAACAAGATAGAGATGAGGGCAGATTGCTTTGCTGGTTAGTGTTAACTCTCAAGCTGATAGCCTAGACTCACCTGAGGTGGGCCTCTCACCATGCCTGTGAGAGGCAGCATGTTGTCATGTAATTCTTATTATGAACATGTAGCATATACCTTTATTAGCAATGATCTTCCCTTAGATAAACATGCCCTGGCCACCCATCAGGGATCCACCTGCTGGCACACCTGCTAGTGAATTAGTCACTGGAGTCACCCACGGTGAGTTCCAGGATAGCTCAGAAACCTGATAATGTAATTATAAACAAAAGTGTTTGTACTTGGTTTTGATTTGAATCAAGCTTAGTGATACAAATTCCCTTTTAGAAAATGATGTGTAGCTGCTCACCTACTCTTAACCTCCAGGTTGGGCTGAAGGACACCCACAGGAATATTAAGAAGAAAGAAAGAAAGAGAGAAAGGAAGAAAGAATCCAAAACAAAAAACCTACACACAAACATGTCCTTAGACTAAGCATATCATAGGTGGTGATGGAAAGCCATATTTTCTTTTAAATCTCAGAGAATAATATTTAATAAAATCATTGATTTTTATCCCTAATTTTAAAAAGCTATCCCTGGATAATTATGTGAACTATGAAAGAAGCAAGAGGAAGGAACCCAGTTCTATAAAAATGCTTACTTTATCACTATGAAATATTAAATCCCATTAAATACAATTCCTTTCTTTCTTTCTTTCTTTCTTTCTTTCTTTCTTTCTTTCTTTTGGTTTGGCTTTTCGAGGCAGGGTTTCTCTGTGTAGCCTTGGTTGTCCTGGACTCTCTTTGTGGACCAGGCAGGCCTCGAACTCACAGCGATCCACCAGCCTCTGCCTTCCAAAGGCTGGGATTAAAGGCGTGCACCACCATGCCCGGCTTAAATACAGTTTCTTGCAATGTTATTAGAGTATGAATCTGCAAAACGGGCTAGGGAGAAGGCTCAGAGATTAAGAGCATTGGCTGCCCTTCCAGAGGACCCAGGTTCATTTCCCAGTACCCACATGGTAGGTCACAACTATCTGTAACTCAAGTTCCATTGGTCTGACACCTTCTTCTGGCCTCTGCGGGCACCAGGCATGCATGTGGTACACAGACATATATGCAGGCAAAGTACCCATACACATTTTTAAAAATCCACTTTTTAAATTAAGAAAATATTAAAGAGAGTATGCATAAACACTACCTGAACACTCCAGTAGTCTACATTGTTAACGCCATCATAAATGTACAGGACACTTTACAATCTTTTAAGCTGTCAATGAGCAAACATTTAGTGGCAGTGTGGTCAGTGACTACCTAGTGACACTGAATACAGGCACTGGAGCTGGTTCTGGCTTTCCAGGGTGACCACGCCAGGATGAGAAGCCAAATCTAACTCAGGTGGGAACTTGGTCTTTTAAACACAGTGGCTGTGCCTTTCTTTAATATGACTGCTCAAGGAACCCAGAATGGTGGCCATTGAGCAATAGTGTTTCTCAGGCTCCAGGGGAGGCTGGCCGGCCACTGTGCTGAAGACTCTGGAGCTCAGGTTTTCCACCAGCTTCATTGTCCAAGGCCCATGGAGCCAGCCTGAAGGTTAACCGATCATAGCTACTTCCAGTGTGGGTAGGACACAGAACCGCGAGCAGTGCTCGGAATCTGTCAAGGGAAAGATGGATTAGCTGCAGCTCTGCTAGTGATGCTCATTTCTTCAGGCTAAGAACTTAAAAAGTTCTTCCACAAATTCAAACGGTGAAGAATGCCTAACTCCCAGGATACGAAGAAAGGCTTGTTAAAAACTGAGCCTGATGTTAGATGCCAATCCTTTAGATGTACAAATCCTGTCTGCATTTTCACACAGGCGAGTCTCACTGCAGGAGTGATGATGCTTTTATGGCATCAAACATGTCACCAGGAAATGAAATGAAGGTTGCTTGTGTAGTCTAGTCTAACAGCTTTAGTGTAACAATGGTGTGGTCACCGACTGTTGCCAGTATCATGCTAGTCTCAGGAACAATTTGTCCTGTTGTTTTCTGTTTTGTTTTTTGGGACAGGATTTCTGTGTGCAGCCCTGGCTATCCTGGACTCACTTTTTGTAGACCAGGCTGGCCTCGAACTCACAGAGATCTGTCTGCCTCTGCATCCTGAGAGCTGGGATTAAAGGCGTGTGCCACCATGCCTGGACAATTTGTCATTTAAAAAATTTGCTTTGTAGGTATTTTAGAGCTTCTTGGGCTCTTTGCTTACTCTTTCTCTTTGAATGGTTTGTAAAGGATTCCCTTTTTTAAAAAAATATTTTATTTAATTTTAATTTATGTGTGTTGGTGTGGGGGTGTCAGATCTTGGAGTTACAGACAGTTCTGTGCCTCCATGTGGGTGCTGGGAATTGAACCTGGGTCCTTTGGAAGAGCAGGCAGTGCTCTTAACCATTGAGCCATCTCTCCAGCCCAGGATTCCCTTTTAGTGCCAGGAATTTCAAGTGGAGCTTTCCCAATGGACAGGACAGACTACTAATAACATTTTTGTATAGGTCAAGCTTTCCTAAAGACGATAGCAGGGCTGTTTCCTCTGGAAGAGTTCAACTTGTCCCTCAGGCATGGCACAAGGATAGCATCTAGGGCTTGAGACATTGCCCCTGGCACACTGGTTTTCAACTTGTGGGTCATGACCCTTTTGGGGGACTGCGTATTAGATATTTGTGCCATGATTCATAACAGTAGCAAAATTACAGTTATGAAGTGGTCATGAAATAATTTTATGGTTGAGGGTCACAACATGGGGAACTGTACGAAAGGGTTGTACATTAGGAAGGTTGAGAGCCACTGCCCTAATGTTTCAATCTGTTCATCTACATGTAATTTTTTTCCAATAGCCCTCAGGAAGGAAATTCTGGCAGAACATTCTATTTGCTTATTTCTCTGTTTGCAAATAAAGTAATTCTAGTGATTCCACACTGGCCGATTTGGGAGACACAGGCCCCCAAGAGACTTGAACTGCAACCCAAATGCTTGAATCTTTTTATTCTGCTTATTTCTGCGGGCAGTCGCCTTGGCTTCTGCTAGAATGGCGGGATTGCAGCAGACTGGATAAAGAAACCAAAGGAGCAGGCAGGAGTTTGGGATGATTGTTTGAAAGATCTAAATCTTCTACACTAGAAAGGTTGAAATCCCCCCTCCTCCCACCCCCCCACCCCCCACCCCCGCGCCTGCCCGTACACGAGTCGGCTCATTTTGCTGGATATTTGGCACCTTCGGGTTTCTTCCGTTTGTGATTTCCTTAGGGCATATGTTCAGTTTTTTATGGCTGACAATAAGCTTCTGAAGGTTTCCTATGTCCTTCACAGCGGAAGGAAGAAATGTCAGCTGCTCATCACGTTTATCAATACTAGCAAAGGCAGGCAAGGGGCAGAAGCAGTTTGTTCCTGCAGATGGTGAGCTTGGTCAGAGCTGCTGCTCCCGCTCTCATTCAGGAGAACACCGCCCCCTCCCCCATCCACGGCCCACCCCCACCCCCTCCTCCCATCTCCCACCTCCCGAGGTTCCTGCATGCCAGCGGGGACTGGCTGCTCCTTTGAATGCCACCTGCACCGTTTCATGCATCGGGCCCAGGACTGAAGGAGAAGGAGAGAGGTTGCTGCGCGCGGGATGCATGCACTCGTGCCATGTTCTCTGCTTCTTTACTGTGAAGGCAATGTGCCCCGATGCCCCACGCCCCCACCACTGTCACCGGTCCTGGAATGATGGGCTGTAACCCTGAACTGGGAACTGAAACACACCCTCCCCCCCCCGCCCCCCCGCATACTAGTTATTTCTCTGTTGCTGTGATAAAAAGAAAATGTATTCAAACACGTTAGCCTGTGGGGGATGTTTCACATTCAAATCACAACACCTTCTTAAGTTGCTTTTGTCAAAGTATTTTATCGAAGCAATAGACAAGAAACAGAGACAAACGCTCATTAATAAATGGACAGACAGCATGACACTATGTGGAAAAATTATTTTCAACTTGTAATAAGAGGTCAGTGGAGGGTTATATAAGAGTGTTAGGAAACAAATTCTTCCAGTCTAGGCTAGCTATTGTCATGCTATTTGGTTCCCAGAACTAAAGTAACTGGCTTCCCCCCCCCCCCCCCCTTTTCATCCTATCTACTCTCAGAAATGTTTGGGCACGGGGAACATTTATCTGTCATTTGACATTCTTTCACCCACCACTCATTTTGCTTTCCTAACTATCATTAGTAACAGACAATTACCTCCCTAATTTTCATTATCCTTTCCCTTTTCTTCCCTGTTACTACCCCAGTTTATGAGCAGATGGTGAGCTCTCTGGAGGGAGAGATCCCTTGCTGAATAAAGCTTGTGCTGCACTGAGTCACTTGTTCCCTTGTCGGATTTTTCTTCTTCCTAACCTTTAAGCAGTGGTTCTCAACCTCTCACAGGGGCCACACATCAGATACCCCGCATGCCAGACATTTATGTTATGATTCCTAAGAGTAGCCAAATCACAGTTATAAAGTAGCGATGGAATAATTTTATGGCTGGGGGGTCACCACAACATGAGGAACTGTATTAAAGGATAGAAGCACTGGCGAGGACGAGAACCACTGCCTTCCAGGCTGAGGACATTTGGAGTTATGGCCACAGACTGCTTACCAATTATCAAAAGGAAAACACAAGGTTAGAGCGGAGATGTAGCTACTACCTTTATCATGGGACCACATGTAGCATCAGTAACAGAAACCATGTTCCTGTGTAAGGAAAGGCACACATTTTCAGCGTAGTGTTAATACTTGATCTGATTATGAAGTGGTGGGCAGTGGCCAAGGGAACTGATAAACCCAGAAGGAAGAATATTCTACAAGACAACTGGCCTAGGCCCACCACAAATCCAATGACTCGATTTTAAAAGGAGGAGGAGGAGGAGAGGCCAGGCTGGTTTGATCATGCATTGTGGTTATGTAGGAAAATGTTCTGAAGACCTGCATGCTAACGTTTAGATAAAGAATCTAGAAGCTAAGAAGGCATTTAGAGTAACTGAAGGTGGCATAATGCTAATAAGCTGGAGAAAGGCTACGCCGATACTCTTTGTGTTGCTATTTAAGCGTTCCTACAATATAAATAATTTTAGCTAAAAAGGTTCAAGCGGAGAAATGATGCTCAAAGATAGGAAGCAAGTACAAACCAATTAAGTAAGCAAAGGAAGCTTTGGTCCGGGAAAAGCCCGGAAGACACCATTCAAACTACCGCTCCCGCCCTGCCCGCGGCTCTTCCCTATAGGCTGGCGCCAATCAGAGGCTCCTCCCACAGCTCCCAAAAGCCAGTGCGCGGCCAGCAGTTCGGCCACTTCCTGTTTGAGGTGAGCTGCGGATCATGGAGGCTACTGAGCCTTCCTCGTTGGAGGAGCGCCGGCGGCTGCAGGAAGATCTCAGCGAGTTCGTGGAGAGTTGCTGCCGGACGCTGGAGGAGGTGACAGCGTCCCTGGGATGGAGCCTGGATCAGCTGGACCCCGGGGAGGAGGCAGCGGCCGAGGTGAGGGGCGAGGTCGCCCGGCCTCTCCGGGGCTGTGGGCTTTCTCGCCGTGGGAAAGGCGCGCGAGGGACCCTGGTCTCTCCGAGCGCTCCACCCCGACCGATGCGGTGCAGGGGTAAGGGAGGGCAAGGGCTCGTCGGTTGCATGTCCCTGGGTGCTGCTGGTGGGTTTGGCGCTTTGTTTCGTCCTCTGTCACACGGATTTCGCATTGCCCGGAGACCTGGGGGTCGAACCACTAAAGAATGGTAACTAGTAGCTGACCTTTAAGAATTATATTCGAGGGCTGGAGAGACGGCTCAGAGGTTAAGCGCCTTGGCTGCTCTTCCAGAGGTCTTGAGTTCAATTCCTAGCAACCACTTGGTGGCTCATCTATAACGAGATCTGGTGCCGTCTTCCGACATGTAGGCATACACCCTGGAAGAATACTGTATCTATAATAAATAACATTAAAAAAAAGAAATATATCCGAAGCCGGGCGTGGTGGAGCACGCCTCTAATCCCAGCAGTCTGGGAGACAGAGGCAGGTGAATCCCTGTGAGTTCCAGACCAGTCTGGTCTACAAAGTGAGTCCTGGACAGCTAAGGCTGTTACAGAGAGAAAACCTTTATGTGGGGGGAGGGGGGAGAATGCAGTTGAGTGAATTATCCTGACTTTTGTTTTGATGGGTGCAAGATAAAGGGAATTTGCATTGCTCGGTGAGTTCTTTTTAAGTTTTTTTTTTCTTTTAAAGATTTATTTATTCATTAGTTATGTATACAGTGCTCTGTCTGCAGGTGCAAGTGCAGGCCAGAAGAGGGCATCAGATCACGTTATAGATGGCAGTGAGCCACCATGTGGTTGCTGGGAATTGAACTCAGGACCTCTGGAGGAGCAGTCGGCACTCTTAACCTCTGAGCCATCACTGCAGCCTGCACAGTGATTTCTTATACCCTCTTCATTTACGATGATGAAACAACAAGGTTTCAGTAAAACGTCAATGGAAATATTTAAGATATATTCGATTTGCATATAAGCTACTCACTATTGTATTAAAATTGAACTGGAAATTGGAAGAAAAAACCCTCCATGTACCTTTTCAAGTATATTTGAAATTGTGGATTTTAACCAATTATAGCTCGTGGCTTAAAAGCTAGTAGTGGCGGATTTGGGAGACACTTGAGAAAGTTTGGGCTATATAGTAGATAATTTTATGAAGTTTCCGGGCCATTGAGCAAGGCCCACCACACCTTCCTGTGTCATCGAACTATTACTCAGTATCGTGATGGCAACACTTAGCGCTTTGCATATGGCACTACATTACTTCATGTAAAGTTCAGGCAGAATGATTGGCAGCGTTTTGCAGGTGAAGAAACAATATAGAGGTGAGACGGGCAGTTGGGATTTGAATGCAGGCCTTCTGACTTCTGAGGCCTTGTGTACTTAATTGCTATGTGAAACTCCATGTAAAGCCCCCAGAAGAGAGTAAGCTGTGAAGTACATGGTTATCTGATACTCAGTAGAGAAACTGGCTTAAAAAAAAGTCCTGGCAAATGACATTGCTAGTTTCGAGGATAGATGAAATCCAGATAGTTAATCAGTTTCCATGTTTCTGCAGTAGTGCTTAGTGGGTAGCACTGACAGTTTGTGTCCTCCAGCGCTTATTGTGACGACAGCGAGAGGGGTAGAGGAATGGCAGCTGCTGTATTAGCGTGTGGCAAAGTCTGTGATGCGTAGGGTTGAGATTTTTGTAGTACTGGTTACTATGGGTATAGTGGGTCAGTAAACGTCTGGAAAAGTATATTTTAAAAAAATCTGTGTGAGTGTGTATGAGAGTATGACCTGGGTCATGGGTCCTCGGCTTTTACCTTGTTCAGCGTCTCTTGGTGTCTTGCTGTTGCCTGCAGCATTCTAGCTGGCCCGTGGGCTTCTGAGCATTTTCCCTCCTATCTTCTCTCTCGTAGCCGGGGCACTGAAGCTGCAGAGCCGTGTTAACCAGGCACGTCTTCTGCATGGGGTCTAGTGATGTGAACACAGGTCCTTAGGTTTTCTGCGTGGGTCTAGTGGTGTGAGCACAGGTCCTTAGGTCTTCTGCATGGGTCTAGTGGTGTGAGCACAGGTCCTTAGGTTTTCTGTACTCAGTCATCTCCCCAGTCCTGACCAAAAAGAAAACAAAAAATCAAAGCTAAAAAATAAGTGAGTAGAATTGGGTAGGGGAAACACAGAGAAAAAACATCAGCACACGTACAAGTCCAGGCTTAAATTGTAAGATTAGAGAGCTTCAAGTACGTAAGGATGGTTGGTGACCAGGCATGGGGGTGGATGCCTTTAGTCCTTTAATCCTGCACCTGGGAGGCAGAGTGGGCGGATCAATGTCAGTTTGAGCCAGCCTGGTTTACATAACGAGTTCTAGACCAGCTGGGGCTCTGTGATATAAATGGGGGAGTGGAGTGGTAGTGGGTAGGGGTTGGAGCCTTATAAAGGTCCTTGTCAGTCATATTAGAGAATCTTGGTTGTTTTTGTTTTTGTTTTTTTAAATAAGGGCAACAGGGGAGGCATAGACAAATTTTAAGTCAGGGCACATCCAAATCACATTTGTGTTTCAGTAAAATACTCACTAACTAATATTTATTTAGTACTTACTATGTACCAGGCTCTTCTCAAATGTTTTCTGTGTATAAGCGCACATATTTATATGTATTTAATTTCCACATAGCTTTGTAAGATGAGAGTCTATTGCTTCCATTTTACAGATGAAGAAACTGACTCAAGGGAAAGTTAACCATGTATCCCAATTTTTATAGCCAGTGAACAGGGGAGCTGGGGTTTCAAAGATGGCTTCATTGTGGTGAATGGAGTACAGAGCAGCCACCCTGGAAGCAGAGAGAGCAGTTAGCAGCTGTAATCCAGATAGGCAGCGGCGACTTCTTCAGTTGGAGGAGTGGTCCTGGGCCTAGGAGAGTGAAGAGGGTTTGAGAGGCAGCTCGGAGAAAAAGTGTCAGGGCTGGTGGTGGCATGTGGGTGAGGAGGAAGAGGCAGCGCTGCCTGAGCATGTGGCGCCTTTCACTGAAGTGTGGAAGGAGGCAGGTTTGGGTGCTAGGAGGCTTTGGTATTGCTTGATAAAACACCCAACAAAAGCAGGCTGAGGAAGGCAGGTGTGATGATGAACGGGGTCCCAGTAAAGAGTTGTCCAGATCGGGTTGGCCTGTGGGCATCCCAGGGAGGGGTTTACTAATTGGATTAATTAAGGGGGGAGTCATGAAGGTGGGCTGGGCGCTGTACTAAATCAAAAGGGAAAAGTTGGCTGAGCACTAGCATGACTCGGTCCTCCTCTCTGCCCTTAGCTGTGGGTGTAGATGGCTACCTCAGGTGTCTGCCACTTTGGCTTCTCGGCAGGGTGGGCTGTAGCCTGGAGCTGTGAGGCAGACAGATTCTCCTTTAAGTTGCTCTTACAGGGTGTTTGATCAGAGCAACAGACCCAGCACTAAGAAGGCTTACCGTCTAAGGCGGAGTCTCAGGAGAGGGAAGTCAGTGCAGCAGCTGCGCGTATTGTGCCTGCTGCCAAGACAAGCAGCGAGTCTTGGTGCTCAGCTCATTTCCTCCTTCTCCACAGTCAGGAGCGCAGCCTCGGAGTACTTCCACTCACAGTCTGCAACCTCAGTTAACCTAGTCAACAAAGCTGTCCATAGTCACAGGCCCAGTGTCCTGCCTCCCAGGTCATTCTAGGTCTTATCATAAGTTTGACAGTGAAGATTAACCATCACATAGAACATGAATATATTGAATTTATTTTTATTCATGTTGGACTTTTTATGATGTGGGGGTAGGTCAGGACAGTTGTGTGGAATCCGTCTCTCTTAATGTGGGTTCCAGGGATTGAGCTCAGGTCTTCAGACTTGTTTGGTGAGTGCGTCACCCACTGAGCGACCTCCTTCCTAGTATAAGGTAGTAAGATAGAAACATGGGCTGATGAGGTGGATTCTGGAAACTAGTGAGAACTGAAGCCAGAATAGTGCTGGAAAGCATATTATTGAATGACAAGAGGTTAATGAGTGGAATTACATGAAATAACAGCATTTAGAGTCAAAGGGGTAGAAAGAACACAAAGCATTTCTCAAGAGCTCGATGTGGTGCTGAATGGCTGTATCCCCAGCCCCTGCAGGCTGAGGTAGGGGCACGGCCATCAATTCAAAGCCAGCCTGGGCTACTTGGTAGGAGCCTGCTCAAAAACAAGCAACAACAAACCCCGAAACAAAGCAAAGGCTGGGGCGGTGGCTTGATAAAGTGCTTGCTTCAGAAGTATGAGGATGCCTAGGAGCAGTAAGAGCCAGGGACAGTGGTAAACCCTCTGTGACCTCAGTGCTGGGGAAAGGAGTTGCTGCCTAGCCAGTCTGGCCAAATAGGTGAACTGCAGATTTAGTAGAGAAAGACACCTCATGTTGGTCTCTGGCCTCCACTTGCACATTTACATGTGTGCCCCTACACACATATGTACATATGAACAGCAACAAAAGAAGGAGCAGAGTATACCAGGGGTATGAGGGTGACAGCTTTGGACAGTGGATCATGAGCAGCAGTTCAGAAAACAGCTATGGCATGTTCTTTGGCTTCAGGGGCAGGAAACGTGCTAGTGGCTGGTGTCGGTGATGTAATGGTGGTGGAGGTGAGGAGCTATCCTGAGGCTGTGGACATACTGAGTCAGCCATTGGGACGGCTAAACTCTGAAGGGCTGGAGAGAGGACAGAGGCTGCACTGAGCCGTGCATGGACTGGACCTAGGCCCCCTACACATATGTACCCTACACATATGTACTCTACACATATGTACACCTACACATATGGGCAGCTTGGTCTTCGTGTGGGTCCCCTAGTGAGGGGAGTGGGGTTGTCTCTGACAAGGACTTTCTTACATGCTTTTGATCACTTTCCCCCTGCCAAGCCATCGTGGTAGAGGATGCGTGCGCTCAGTCCTGATGTAACTTGACGTGCTGAGATGGGATGTGGTGTGGCTCCCTTTTCTGAGGGGTAGTGGGGTATATGGGGAGGACAGAGGGAGCAAGGGACAGGGGGGAGAGGAGGGGAGGGGCTATAATCGCAATCTTAAGTGAATAAATAAGTTAATTTTTAAAAAAGAGAGAAAAGAGAAGAAAGATGCACTAAGAATTCCCCACTCCCCATTTTTAAAATACAAACAGCCATATTGGAGCAAGGCCCACAGAGGAAGTACTAGACTGTTGTTTAAATACTATTTCGCCCTTGTGTTTGGTTTTTGCAGGATGAAGTCGCCATATGCCCTTATGATTCCAATCATCACATGCCTAAGTCGGCACTCGCAAAGCACGTGGAGTCTTGCAGATTGAGGAAACTGGGCTATGACAAAAAGGAAGAGGTAGTGTTTGTTCATTCTGTAAAATCATGTAGCTCACTTTTCAGTGAGTCAGGAGATGTATTGTGAGCCCTTGTAGAGTAGTTAGTATTTTGATGTCACAGATGGTTATGTATTTAAATAATGGTATTACTTATGGCAAATCTTAAAACAGCCAATTGTCCAATCCTTAAGAATACTAACTAAAGTCTCTGTTTTTGTTTTTTCCATTGTCTAGGACGAAATGTACAATCCTACTTTTTTCTATGAGAAATTGAAGATTCCTTCAGTTACTTTGAGTAAGTGTATTAGATAATAATTGAAAAATAGCCTAGTTTTTGTATTAATTTTTCTTTTTGAATTAGCAGAATGGATATTATAGACATGCTTATGATTAATGACCTTTAGTATCTTAAGGGGGATAATAGAATTAATTAACATACAGTGAACATGCTTCATGTAATGAACCAATAGATTGCATTTATGTTAACTGGGAGAGAAGATCCTGCAGAATTTTGAATAGTTGGTCAGGCATGGTGGGAAGGCAGAGGCACGTGGATCTCTGAGTTTGAGGCCAATCTGGTCTACGCAGTGAGGAGGACAGCAGAGTTACATAACAGAGAACTCCTGTCTTACGAACCAAACCATTAACTAGTAGGGCATATGCCTCTCAAAGATATGAAGGAGGGTAGAGTCGTGATCCATACAGTGTGGACTGAAGACACAAGGGAAGATGGCAGCGTGTCTCAAGGGTATGGCTCAAGTCTTGACCCCAAGAAACAGAATGTCCTGATTCAGACACGTATGTAACTTTTGGTGAGACATTGCCTGTTTACTGCCCAAGTTTCTTCATTATTTTTTATAGTCCTGGAGGTAGACCCTAGAATCTCTTACTTGTTGGGGCAAGCACTGTGTACCACACCTTAAAGATTATGGTGTATCTAATGTACTTCAAGTGGTGTCTGGTCTCCAAGAGACGTTGGTTACTAGTTGCTGCACTTGGTGCCTGCTAACCCTGAATGCCTGATTGTGCGTTCTGAACTAGTTGGAATCTGGTCATTTCTTGGGCTGTAGCTAGCTCCAAAGGAATTCATATTGAGGTTATAGGTGATGGTGTGGATATTTCTTTTTCAGATAAGGACTCACAGTTCCAGATAATTAAGCAAGCTAGAGCTGCAGCTGGGAAAGACGGCGATTGTTATAGTCAAAGTAAGTGCTGTTGTAGTTTCAGCTGATTGGTGCAGCAAAGTATTTTTTTTTTTCCTCATAGGCACATGTTACATGAGCTTCCCAAGAAAAGGCTTGCAAAATGGTTACACTGGAAAAGGATCAGTCTTATGTGTAACACCGGGATAGCTTACACTGTTTCAACCTGATTAGCTGTTTCCTACTCAGGTAGGCTGGAGGCTCCCTCAGAGCTCTCTCAGCCCAGGCAGCTGTTTTGGCATCATCTAATAGATAGGTATGGGTGCCTTGTGGCAAGGCATGTTTAGTGAGTAAGTACAAAGGAGCAAGTACCAGACCTTGAGAGGTTCCTGAGATTATTGAAACTTGATGCAGAAGGTTAAAAGATCAGTCTCCGTTGCTGCTCTCAGAGTACTCCCTCCCAAGTTTGTATTTGCTTTTTGTTTTTTGAGACAGGGTTTCTCCATGTAACAGCTCTGGCTGTCCTGGAACTTGCTTTGTAATCCAGGCTGGCCTCGAACTCACGGAGATCCATCTGCCTCTCCCTCCCAAGTGCTGAGATTAAAGGCATGCGCCACCTCCACCCGGTCCCAAGTTTGTATTTGTAACCGTTTTGGATTTGACCTCTTTGAGGCTTTGGATGCCTCTGGGAAAAGAGAGCACAAGCATGGTGGTTACCTGTGGTTTAGAGCATTGGTGGGCTCTCTCATTCCCAGGTTGGAGCTGTTGTAAAATGTTTCACAGACGCTAACATTTAAAAAGTAACTATAAGCGCTCTTAGGAAATTTAAAGAACAGCTTTACCCAAACAGAAGGAAGGAAGTTAGTAAAAAGTTTAGATTTTTGAATCTGGGTGTGGCGTTTAGCCAGAGCAACTGGCTCCGCTCACGGGCTTGTCCTTCCGTGAGAGGTGGAGCGTGCCTTCCTCGCTCTGCCTGTGGTTGTCAGCAGGGTTTTCTTCCCAGTACTGTTCTAAGAAGCCACTGTGTGCTGTCTGACTTGATTTCTCCTGCGGTGACTGTGGCTTCAGGAGAATTATTTTGTCCTTGGTCTGTATGTCTTGCAGTCGTACCTTCCAGTAGCTAGGAACACATTTTCCATTTGTTTATTTGTGTGGCAGGATGGTGGTAGCACATGGGTCATAATATTGTACAGAGGCCAAGGACACTTTAGGGAATCAGTCTCTCCTTCCACAATGTGGCGTCCAAGGGTTGAATGTGTGCGGTCAGGCGTCGTGGCAAGCGTCTTTACCCACTGAACCGTCTTGCCAGCCTACACACATTTCTTGTATTTCCTTTCAAAACTCCCACTTTTGTGTTTGTTTGCTTCATCTCAGTTTACAGATTACTGATCTGTGATCACTTAAGTCTTTGATGATCCCTGTTGTTGTTTCTGCGCATTGGCTCTGCTAGTTAATAGACCAGTAGGAATAGTTTAAGGGGAAAAAGCTCTTTTGAGAGCGTTGGCTTTTAAGACTTTGACTCTTAACTGGTTTAGATAGATGAATTTTTCTCCTTTCTTTTCTTTCTTCTTTTTTTTTTTTTTGAGTCGAAAGACTGCTTAGTTCATCTCCTCCAGTGTCTGTGTTTACGCATAGGAGACACATCGGCTGATAGGGCCACTTGGATAAAGTTCTTGTGTGTTTGTTCTAAAGGCCTTCAGTGTTCTTGTTATTAAGTAATGTGTTCCCCACCACCCCACCGCTCCCCTTTGTTCTTTGACAGGGTGTCTAGCCCAGGCTACCCTCAGCCTGACAGTGCTGCTGCCTCAGCTGGAGTTCTCCGTGTGTGCCACACATCCAGCTAATCTTTTTATTCTTTAAAGCTTCTTTTTCCCAGAGCTCTTTTATGCGCTCCAGTTCTTTTCCCCAGCAAACTTGTGTTACATTGGAGAAGTGTTTCCTTCTGAGTTAAGGAAGAAACTCACCTTTGTTATGTAACAGCGAGGCTGCATCCAGAATGGGGTTCTGAGTTGTGGCACGGGCTCCCAGTTGAGTTCTACTCTGGGTTAGAAATGATCTTCATGTGGTGAAAGTCGTGGGTAGGGGTCTGATGATGTTCACCATATGTCATTGTGAGAACGTGAGACTGCACATACGTGCTCATGTCAGTGCTGCTCACCATTCATTGTTTGTCAGCCAACAGAAATCACCTGCTGTGCGCCCCTGCATAATACCTTGTCAAATTTTTGTTCCCGTATCTGAGGTAGAGCAGTTGTCTGGTAGTATTGTGAGACTAGACACAGTAAGTGCTAAGCTGGGGCTAGCTAGCTGCGTTAGTTGGTAGCCATCCTGTCTAAGAAAAAACAACCGTGCACAACGTGTTATATGACAGGGGTGAGCTTTATGTGGGTAAATGATTTAGAGATGTCAGCTGGTGTGAGTTCATAGACCTGGGCAGCAAGATATAGACACTGAGCTCAGCTCTTCACACAAACAGTTATTTTGGTGTTTTATTTATTTTGTGGTGCTGGGGATTGAACTTAGGGCATCTAAGAATGACTTCGAACAGCTCTTTTTACTAGAGTAGAGGAACTTATTTGACTTTGAAGTTGTCTGTCATAATATTTGATTGCTTTGAAGAACTGTTTTAATGTGATCTGCTACCCTCTTTTTTAAAAACATGTTTAAATCCCATGTACAGTGCTACTTTTTTTTTTTTAAATCAGAATTATCTTTGTGACCAACTTAAAATTTTAGTTGCCTTCACACCTTTAGCCTAAGGACATGAACCTTCTTACTGATTTTATTATGTGAACATAAAGCAAAATGCATGTCCTCATCTGATTAGTACTAAGACAGAAGTCTTTTGGAAACGAGTATGCTTTTGTGGCACCTGTTGTGTCAGGTCAGACCCGGCTGTCCTTCACTGCCTAGGCTTGGGTGTTTACTTTCTTGTGTAGCTACTATGACCTGTTCTGTAACAAAGATATTAATTTATTATCATAAATAGTAATTTTATACTTAGTGGTGTGTCTTTCTCCTTCAATATTAAATATTCATGTTGCTGTAAATCTCATGATGCATATTTGAGACCTGGCCATCATTTGAAATCAGCATCCTGTAGATCTTGAGGGCCCATATGGACAAGTTATTTTTGTCCCATGGGCCTTGTTTTTTTTTTTTTTATCTAATGTTACCAGTTGTCTCTGTATGGATACTCTGTACGGTCATGACTGTCACATTGAGACAGTTCCTTTACTGCAACCTGTGTGTGGTGGGTAAGTTCCCTCTGACAAGGACTAATAAAGAAGAATTCATATTAAAGAGAATTAAAGTTTGATTTTGGAGTAATGAGACCTCTGGAGATGGGTAGAGGTGATGAGTATGTGTGGTAAAGTCTTATACAGTGCTCTGAACTGTGTAATTAAAAATGATAAGACAGATGAATTGTACTTCATTTATATTTTACCACAATTAAAAAAAAACTGAAAAAAGAGGACATGGACTCACAGCAATTACAACATATAAACCACATGGAAACTCGCACTTGAAAATTTAACGCTTCCTGTAAATGAAGCTTGTTTAAGTGTGCTTATCTTTTTTTTAATCAGAAATATGTTAATGAGAGATTTGAAATGCAGTTTGTTGCTTAACCTTTTTTGTACTTTTTCTTTTTCAGTAATTGGGGTGAGTATAAAGAGGAATTAGGAACCTGAATGTACTCCTTATTTAAAGATATGCAGTATCCTTTTTGCAAATGATATCCTTTTAAAAGTATCACTCAAACTTCTGACTTTATCTCAATAACTATCACTCTTAAAGTCTTGGTTTGGAATTTTGATTGAATTTTAAGAAATTTAAGTGTCATAAAGAAATTTAAGATTAATTAATGCAAGAAAACATTGAGCTTGATTATTGTACTGTTTTCTAAATTTTGTATTTTTTTCTCAGATTTTTCTAGCTGATAATCAAAGTAGCTAGGCTTATCAAAGGCAATCTTACATGGTATGGTTGTGCTTAACCCCTGGCTGCATAAAGTCTTTTGACAGTGCCTCAGCATCAGTGTGATTGGCTGATTTACAAGAGAGTCCATCTTTTTCACCCATTTCCAACCCCTTGACCAGTGACAGTGTCCAAGTGTCATTATCTGCTGCTGTTAAGCCACAGCTTCAGCGTCACTGCAGCCCTCCCTAATTGGTGGATAAGTGTGGAGTCACTTCTGTGCTCTTACTTGACCTCTTTTGCCTCCTCCCTGAGATGTTAGCGAGGTCTGGGAGAGCTGCTGTTCTTCATCGCTCTGTGTGCAGCTTTAGCTCCTTCCTTAGCACTGCTGTAGTAGTGGTGTTCTCTGTGTGCATTAGGAAGACTTGTTTTACATTGCTTTGTTTACAGTTACAGTCATTTTATTTCTTTGAGAACATTTGAATCTCAAAACACAATTTTTCTTCGATGTTTTAATACATCATATCAAGGTATTGTATTTATTTATTGTTCATTCATGAGCAGATTTTAGAATCATGTGTAACTGTTAGGGGCACTGCTATTACCTTTTCCATTTGATTTATTTTAGCCAGTATATTTCCTCTTTAGGAAACTAAAATGAGTTTAAATTGCCTTTTCCTGGTCTTAGGACGTTTAGGATTTCTACTTTTTAGAAAAAGTCTCACTGTGCATCCCAGTTTATTCTTTTGCTGTGTAGGCCTGGCTGTGATTTTGCCATATCCTCAGGGCTAGGAGTACCAGCCTGTGCTGCCTCACTTAGCTTAATGTAATTGTTTTGATTCCCTACTCTGCACAGATGTAATGAACTTTGAGCATGAACATCTACCTTAATGTTTCACATGAGGATTAATTTTTTTTTTACATATTCTTCACAGTCTCTTAATTTGTTTTCAGAAGGACTAAAAATGTGCATTGCCTATTAAAAATATTTTCAGCTTTTATGAAAAAAGAATATACACAGAAATAATTCCTGCATTAATGATAGAGGTTGTATTTAAGAAATTATTACACAGAGGCTTTCTTAGCCTCTTCCTGTGGTGTGTAGTCCTAGCTACTTGGGAACCTGAGATGGGGGAATTCCTTGAACCCAAGAGTCTGCACCAGCCTGGCCACCATGGCAACATGGCCAGACCTCATCAAAAGGAGAAACAGGTTTTCTGATGCTCAAGTCATTTCTTGTGGTTATTACTGCCTGACTATGTGGAGTCTGTCCTAACCTTGTTGGAAAGAATAGCAAACATCCATGAAACATCACCATTTACCACATATTTTTTTTATATGTAAAAAGTAGTTTGATTTACTATTTTATTGTTACAGCACATATATAAGAGTGTAAGTCCACATGCTTTATCCATCATTTACTCTTGTCTTATTTTATCTTAGGAATGTATTCGTCAGTGCCTGTTGAAGTTCCTCTGAATCATAAACGGTCTGTCTGTGACCTTACCCAAGCAGATCGCCTTGCTCTTTATGATTTTGTTGTTGAGGAGACAAAGAAAACGCGTTCTGGTTCTCAGGTCATTGAAAATGACAGCGATCTGTTTGTAGACTTGGCTGCTAAAGTCAACCAAGGTTTGGGATGAATATCATCTTTTACATTTCTTGTCTTTCTATCTCATGAGTGTCAGTAAAGTGATTTCATTTATGTGCCACTTGAGGCGCGGTAAGGTGGTTTATATCATCTAATATTGACATCGGTTGTTAATTATGGTATTGCTTCTAAATGGAGTTTTATTCCGACTTTTAAGCATACTGTTCCATCCTTAGGAATGCGACTTGTATATTATCAGTGGACTTGAACGCCTCTGTGTTCATCTAATGGCTACAAGAAAGAGTGATAGAAAATAGTCTGTGTATGTAATGTTGAATATTTTGGGATTTTTTGTGTGTGTGTTACCTTGAAGCATACTAACAGGATTATTCCTGTTAAGTTCTTAATTTAAAGTGGGATTAGAGAGATAGAGCAGTACTTAAGTGGCCACAATGCTTTTGCAGAGGATCCAAGTTCGGTTCTCAGCACAGACATTCAGAGCTGCCTGTGACTCCAGCTCCAAGGGATCAGATGCCCTCTTCTGGACTCCACAGACACCCTCACTCACCTGGACAAACCCACAAACATACACACAACAGTTTCATATATATATTTAATATACAGATACATTACTGAAAATAATTTAAGTTTCTAAGGATATAATAATTTTATTCTTTCATTAGATAATAGCCGAAAAAGTCCAAAATCTTACCTGGAAATCCTGGCAGAAGTGAGAGATTATAAAAGAAGACGCCAGTCCTATAGAGCTAAGAATGTTCATATAACCAAAAAATCATATACTGAGGTGAGTTTCACATAATTTTGTAATGCTTATGTTGAAAATAAAAATTTCCCATAGTTGTAAAGTCTGTCTCATGGCCCTGGAGGCTTTTCTGAAGTGTCCTGAGAATGCCACACCTGGTTTCTTTGCCAGTGCTTTTAGGTCTACCAGTCTGCCAGGCAGAGGCGTTTCTGGGTGCTGACATAATCTGCAGAGGTTGCATAGCATTTTAAAGACACCTCTTTTTGAGAAAGTGGTACTGTGTAGTGATAAGAGTATACATTTGGGCTTTCAACTGCCTTTGGCTTGAGAGGGGGTTTTATTTTTTTATTTTTTATTTTTTTGAGAGGTTGGAGGGTGGGTTGAGACTGGCTCTCTGTGTAGTCCTCCCTGTCCTGGAACTCACTATGTAGGCCACACTAGCCTTGAACTCGCAGAAATCTTCCTGCTTTACTTCCTGAATGCTGGGATTAAAGGCCTGCACCACCATGCCCCATTCCTTGCCTTCAGTCTCAACTCTGCTGTTTGTCATTGGCTGTGTGACTTGCATAAGTTATTTGAGCTTTTTGCTTTATTTTTATTGTGTGTGTGTGTGTCTGTATGTGTGTGCCTGAGTATATGCTCATTATGCATATTTAGGTGCCCATAGAGGCCAGAAGAGCGCGTTGGATTTGGAACTGGAGTTACAGGTCCCTGTGAGCCACTATATGGGTGCTGGGAGTTGAAACTGGGTCCATCTGAAAAGCAGCCAGTGTTCTTTTTTTTGTTTTGTTTTGAGACAAGGTTTCTCTGTGTAGCCTTGGCTGTCCTGGAACTCATTCTCTAGAACAGGCTGGCCTCAAACTCAGAGATTTGCCTGCTTCTGCCTCCTGATTGCTGGGATTAAAGATGTGCGCCACCACTTCCCAGCAGCTCTTACCAACCCCATTGAGCTCTCGTAGATTCTGGGAGAGTCCCCTCCCCCTTTTATAACAGTACAGCCTTTGCAGGACTGTCATGAGGATTAATTAAGATAGTAGAAATTCCTCAGAGAGTATTAGCTGTTACTTTTTGCATAATTGGTTAAGATTTATTTTTAATCTATGTGTATGAGTATTTTGCTTGTATCTGTGTCAGGGCATGACATGTGGGGACCAAAGAGTGTGTCAGATCTCCAGGGGTTGGAGTTCTGGGAGGCCATGAGCTGCCATGTGGATGCTGGAAACTGAACCCAGGCCTCTGAAAGACAAGCCAGTGCTCTCAACCACTGACTTGTTTCCCCAGCCTCTTCTTTAAAGATTTTAATGTGCTTTCCGAGATATTTAGGCTGAAAATGTATTAATTCATTTGTTGATTCATTCCTTCACTGAGGCAGGTTCTCTACTGTAATCCAGAGCTCAGACTGTGCTGGAACTCACAGGGTAGCTCAGAGTGGACCCCTTCTCAGCAGTCTCCTTTCCAGCTCCTGAGTGCTGGCCTTACAGTTTGTGTGCAGCCATGCCTAGTGAGAAATGTCTTGATATTTATTGTAAGCTGGTCTCTATGATAAATACTTAGACCTACTTTTAAGTGTCACTTGGTGGATAAAATTGGTGAGTTTGGGGCTGGAGAGATGGCTCAGAGGTTAAGGGCACTGACTGCTGCTCCAGAGGTCCTGAGTTCAATTCCCAGCAACTACATAATGTGACCTGATGGTCTCTTCTGGCCTGCAGGTGTACATGCAGGCAGAGTACTATGTACATAATAAATAAATGAATAAATCTTTAAAAATAAAAAAGGTGAGTTTTTTGGTGTGTAAGTTACTTTATCCAGCTCCAGCTCCCATATTAAACTCTAATTGTTCTGTATGATTTCTTACCTGATTTCAGAGGTTTTACAGTTTTGCCTCATTTTGTCAGTATTTTATTCCGCTTTCATCCAACGTGTCTCAGAAGCTGTCTCTGCCTCCATTCCCTGACACAATGCTACTTTACGTGAAATACTCTTTTCTGCCATTTTGAGTCTTGGTAGGTGAAGGGGCATTCTCATCCACTTTCACAGTGTACTGGATGCTTCTGAGCCACTGGTGGGTCATTGTAATAACACTTTGCCACCCCATCATTGTGTTCTTAGAGTGCCTTTTCTGATTAGCGTATATTTAGACTTACCTCTCCCAGGACAAGCCTGAGGCCCTCAAACAGTTGATTGTTCTCTAGGTCCCCTCTGGTCTCATCTTTGGGATCATGTTGATACTGGTATTCTTTACCATGTTGTGGCTGGCCTTTTCTCATGGAAATATTTAAATGTATTTAAGAGAACAGCACATTATAAGGAGTTTTTATTCCCTTAACTGTCTACCTCCTGCCCTAGACTTGAGAGTTTACCCTTCTTACGACTTTGTCTGCATTCTACCCTTTCCTAGCTTCCATTTCGTGCCATAAGTACTTTTTGTTTGCTCTGGTCTAGGACATAAATTTTGACAAATTTTGGCAAAAAGGTTATATACTCTAGTTACTATGCACAGTCACTGGCTGTGCAAAGGTGATGGCAGTAAGACAGCATCGTTGAGCTTTGAGCTGCAAGTGCAGCAGGTGTTACAGACTGGGTGAGTGCCATAGTATGAGGGGCAGTGGCTCTTCGTAAAAGGGTGGGTTGGCATGAGGTCTACAATGCCACAGGGAGGGAGAGGCAGGCAAAGAAGCTTACAGAAACTCACAACTCTTTCCTGTGTGGCAGACCTGTGGTGGGCACGTTCTACGTGGGCTCCAGTGGTCTCAGGTAGAGAGCTACCCAGAGGTAGTCAACAGGGCTGCTTGAGGTACTGGAGCTGGCATGTGACTGCTGGGGTGTGCCCTCTGCTGGCTTAGACTGGACTGCCTTGGGTTTTTCATGGGAGAGTATAGTGGGCAAGGAGTAGGGTAAATACAGATAAAAATAAAAGTTGAGGGTCTTTTGGGGGTGGCTGGGGCTGATGGCTTCTGTGGGAACTGCCTAGTGCTCTTTCTTCTACTCCCGGGCCTTATTAAGGTGTTTGCCATTGTTCTGAATTTAGCTTTCAGAGCTATTGAAAGTTTCACTGAGGGAGGGAAAAACTGCAATCAGGATTGAACTTAGGGAGGGAGGGAGGGGGGGGGACGGGTGTCTGTCTGTCTTTTGTCTTTTTACTTTTTACTTTTCAATACAGGATGTCATGTTCTGGCTTTCCTGAGACTTGCTCTGTCAACCATGCTGGCCTTGAACTCACAGAGATCCACCTGTCTCTATCTCTTGAGTGCTGGGGTTACAGGTGTGGGCTACTATGCCTGGCTCTGTAGTGTCTCTCTTTGGTAACTGCCCCTATTTTCTATCCTTTGAAACATTGTCTTGGCAGGCAAGAGAAAAGCGTCAGTTCTGTTTGGTTTTTTCCTTTCTTCCTTGGGACTAGTCCTGTGCGTGATAGTGTGGAGAAGAGAGAGAAGACGCTTCCATGCGGTTCTCGTAGGTTAGGGATTTGATCTCTTTTGGGGAAAGCATCTGTGAAGTAACTAGTATTTCATTCTCTCTCCCTCATTTTGTTTTAGTTATTAGGTTTAAAAATTATGTGCAAAGCCAGGCGTGGTGTCACATGCGTGTAATCCCAGCACTCGGGGAATTTGAGGCCAGCGTGGCCTACAAAGCGGGTCCAGGATAGCCAAGGCTACACAGAAAAACGCTGTCTTGAACCCCCCACAAAAAAACCATGTGCAAAAGACCTCATACAGAAGAGTTACAAAACTAAGAATAGTAAGCGTTCTGCACAGCTTTGCTTGGATCACTGTGTGTGCTGTGCCGTGTGTGCTCAGCGTTCCTACTCACCCCTTTTGTGCCTGCGCCATTATGCTTTGCTCCTATTCACAAGCTCCTCGCTGTCTTCTTTTGCCTCCACCCCTTTTTCAGGTCCCCTCCCTTCCCTCATTGCCCCTCCTCCTGTCTTCATGTCACTTATATTCCATTACTCTACCCTTTTTATCCTCTTGCCCTTTTGCTCTTGACAGTGTCCCACTCTGTAGCCCAGTGTATTATTGCATTTGTTTGGTACTGGGATTATAGGCATAGCCACCCAGCCACGTTTGTCCTTTCTATATATTTTTTACTCTCTATTTTGTATCTGTACATATTTTTTCTTGAATTATTCAATAGTAAGTTGTACACATCATGATTCTTTATCCCAAAATAGTATGTATGTATTTCCAAAGAATAAGCTATTGTCTTACATAGTCATAGCATAGTTCCGACTTCAGATTTAACATTAAAATAATACTTCTATCTACCATTTATTCATCAGTGTGATCAATGCCTTTATTAGAGTTCCTAATGCATCTCATAGTCCATTATGTCATAGCCTTTTGTAAATTTGTGAGTAATGACTGATTTTTCTAAAAAATTTTACTTTTAATTACATGATGTGTGTGGGTATGTGCACGTGAGTGTAAGTGCCCAAGGAGGCCAAAAGAGGACATTAGATCCCCAGATTTTGACTTCTAGGTGATTGAGAACTTCCAGCATGGATGCTGGGAACCAAACTTGGTCCTCTGGAAGAGCAACAAATGTTTTAAGCCGTTGAGCCATTTCTCCTATTTTTCTGGTTCTATGATCTTAAGTTTTAGAACAACTTTTTAATCTGACATTTGGTTTTTACTTTTTCAAGGTAATTCGGGATGTGATAAAGGTGCACATGGAAGAACTCAGTAACCACTGGCAAGAAGAACAGGGAAGAGCAGAAGATTGTGTGGAAAAGTACGCTGTTGTCTTTACTGATGGAGTGTTTGCTTATTTAATATTATATGTATATTGAACCCAGGGCTGTGCACTCGGTAGCGTGCCTCTCATGTGCTGTGATTGTGGGCATGCAACACTGTGTGGCTTAACACATCTACTTTAGACCTTAGGATTTCTAAGACTCTTGGTAGCATACTGTGACTCATCAGTGCTTGTTTATTGACAGTGCTAGAATTACTGTATTTAGTGTTATGGCATTGCTAGTCTTATGAATGAGCAGCCATAGTAGGGAAATAGTTATTAAGTAAGACATTTTATAGCTTTTTGTTTGACTGCTACCTTTGTGGGATATAAGATTTTACGTGTTTATTTAGCTCTGTGTGCCGCTGGAATGATACAGAATATTGTACTTTAGGTAGATGTTGTGTGTGGGCAGTGGAGACCATTGGTGGAAGGAACTGATGGATATTCCTTTCTGTGCTGCAGGAGCGAGGAAAGGCGGTCAGCTTCGGTAGACTCACGGCAGTCTGGTGGAAGTTACTTGGATGCTGACAGTTCACGACATAGAAGGGGCCGGAGTAGGAGCCCACACAGACGAAAGAGGACCAAGGATAGAAGCTCTGAGTCAAGAAGCAGGAGAGAGAGGTGAGTTAACCAACATGGTTGACGTTGTTGTAGAATGCAGAAACACAACTTGTAGGAATAAGTTAAGGTAGGGAGGAAGTAATGGAATTCTTCATGTTCACCATGGTTCACCCTGTAGTGACGCAGTTCCTAGTTCTGTGTGCATGATAAAACCTTGCCCCCACGCCCCAGCCCCTTACTGTAGAGCCCAGACAGGCCTTGAACTTGTGATCCTCTGCCTCTGCCTGCCAAGTAGCCTGTATTATAGACCTGCACCACCTGGATGCGACAGTAAGTGTTAGGTATTTGCTTAGACCTTCCTTCTGTTCACATTGTCCTCTCAGGGTTCTCGTGCTCCATGCTAACTCTGCAGTTAAAGTATTTCCAGAATCAGAGACATCCTAATTCCGTCAGTCAGTTTTACCCTTGTTAGTATAATTTTGATAACTAGGATATGAGTTAGTGTTAGATAATAAATTAAACCAGTTGAGGTCTGTTGTTGTATGCCAGCTGCTTACTGGGCACCCCCTGGTTGTAACATTCACCAAGGCTCTAACTAAACAGTTTCTCAGTCTCCCCTTCTTGCCCAGTCTTCCTGTCCTGGTGAGTGGGATGACTTCCAATTTTACCTAAACCAGAAATCAGGTACCATTGATCAAGTCCAAACTCCTGTCCATTCTGCCGCTGCCTCGCTCTGTTCCTGTCGCTGTATGTGTATCTAAACTTACCGCTGTGAGACCATTTCTACTCCACTGCCTAAGTGAATTCTCTTAAAACTCAGCAGCAGCGAACTTCACATTGCTTTGAATGGCTCTCAGCACTCTGGATTGCTTCCGCTTTTTTTGTACTTTCTGTTACCCCATGAAGTGAAGAATCTGCCCTGCAGAGCCTGACTTGTATTTCTCATCCGCATCTATGCCATTTTGCACTAATTTTAATTTTAATTTTTTTATTTTTTAAGGGTTGTATGGTAAACTCTTACCTTCTCCTAAACCCTCTTTTACTTGAGCAGAATGGATCACCTTACCTAGTGTGTTACAGTTTGCCGCACTTAGCAGTTCCCTCCTCACTAGAGTCTTCGCTCCTAGAAGGCAGGGTCCATGTCCTACTTAGGTTTTGTTTGTTTGTTTTTTGAGACAGGATCTCAACTGTGTATCCCAGGCTGTCCTGGAACTCACTGTGTTGACTAGGCTGGCCCCAAACTCACAGATCTGCCTGCCTCTACCTCCCAGGTACTGGGATTGAGGATGTGGGCAGTGCTGTCAGATACTAGGCTTTCACATGACATGTCTCTCCAGTGCTGCTGGTAAAGAAGATTAGTGAAGCTTTAAAAAAAAAATTATGTCTGTGCCTGCCTGAGTTTATGTGCTCCTAGTGTCTGCAGGTGCCTGTGGAGGCCAGAGGGCATTGGATACCCTAGAACTGAAGCTACAGACAGGTGTGAGGCACCTGGGTGGTGGGAACTGAACCCTAATCCTGTACAAAAACAGTAAACACTCAAGCCGTCTTCCTAGCTTTTGTATTGGCCTGGCAGATTTGCTGATGTGGGCGTCATTCAGTCTTTGGTCTAAAGCTGTGATTATGTTCTCTTAGGAAGGTGGAACACTTGCTGAGTTACCCCTTCTGACTCCCACAGATGAACTCTGGCCATCTAGTAGAAACCGTACTTTGCCTCTTTTCAGAGTGGACATCTTAATCAGTCGCTGTAACTTACATTGGGAGTCGTCAGTGTGAACATGACGTCGTCTCCTTAGAGAGGATAAGCGGTGTGTGAACAGGAAGGGCTTCTTCCTGGAGTAAGGCCAAGGGCTACATTCATTCTTGAGGTAGAGTAGACAACCGAAAGTTGAGACAGCAGCCAGAATAAGGAAACAGACAATTTAACATTTTTTCTATGCCTTTAATATTCTGTTTGAAATGGATTCTCTGTGACCAAAAAAATAAGACCTAACATTATATTCAGAGTTAATTTTAAAGTAGACCTCCAAAATATACATCTATTTTGCTTGCCTTTTTTCTCTTTCTTTTACTCTTGAGATATCATATCCTCCTCCTTCTCTTTTCTCCCTCTAAACTCCTACATACACCACTTTGCTCTTTCCAATACATTGCCTTTTGTTTCATTCTTTGTTACATGCATGTATACACACACACACAGACACACACACACACACACACGTATGTATGTATATACATACACACACGCACACACACCCCTAAATGTAGCCTGCTCGGTTCTGCGTGTTACATATGTGTTTGGCATTGGTTGGATAACCAGATGGTGGCATACTGTTTCTCCTGCTCTCAGAATCCTTTAGTTGCCTGTAGTTGTTCTCTAGGGTTGGGGCCTCATGGCTTTCCCCAGGCCACCTTGGCATGTGTGTTGCTGTCCTTGTCCAGGTTCTGTCTAGGCAGTTGTGTTAGTGAGACTTTATGGGTATAGCTTCTGAAATTACTGGGAGACACAATCTCTTACTGATCCTTTGGGTCCTCCAGCCTCTCTGCCCCCTCTTCTGCAGTGCTCCCTGAGCCTTAGGTGTGTTGTAGAAGTATCCGTTGGTAGAGGGCTTCACAGCTCTACATTTTGATTGTTGTGGTTGTCTGTAATGCTCTGTCTGTTGTAAAGAGAAGTTTCCTGCATGAGGGGTGTTAACTGTGGGGATAAGGACAAAGGTTTTTAGTTAAGGATTGTGCTAGTTGAGTGAAGTGGTGGTTGAAGGTTCTCCCCCTAGATCGATGACGTCACTAGCCTGGGTAGTTGGCTAGGTTTTTAGCACCAGGCAAAGCGTCCCTCTTGTTGAGCAGGTCCTAAGTCCAGGTAGAGGGCTTTTGGTTACCGACAAGGTGCTCGAGCCACTATTGCACCTTAAGGCTGTTGGGTCACACTGGTCATTGTTGGTTCATAGCATCATAGCTAGGAAGGACTGTCGGTTGCTTCCCTCCTTTGGAAATTTCATGGTTCCTTCTGGTACTGTGAAAGCTGGTGCTCAAGGAGGAGGTATTGGGTCAGTTCCAGCTCAGGGGCCTTTGGGCCCCGTGTCTGAAGTGCATGGTGGACTTACCTTCCACCCCTGGGGGGCAACTGAGGGCAATATCAATAACCTGCAGTGTATGGGGAGTTTCTTGGCCAACCCTCACTAACAGCCCAAAAGAAGGCTTTCCATGCCTCGGGTGGGGGTGTTAGGTAGCCTTTGGCTCTTGTCAGCCCAGATGAAAAAAATTCATATAATCCATAAACAAGTATCTTTATAAACAGACTTGTTTATAAACAGACTTCTATGTATTATGGGTTTTGAGGTTTTTTTGGTTTTGTTTTTTAAGGTAGTTAATAGTATGATTTCTTACAGCTTTCAGTATGATTCCTTATGGCTTTTTTAGGCATCATTATTATTATTATTTTACCCTTCTACTTCCTTACTTTGTATTTATCTCCCTTTCTCTTTTTAATTAGAGCCCCCATTTTGCTTTTAATCTTGATCTTAATTTAATAATCTACTTTCCCTTTTTACTCTAAAAGTATTGTTCAACTGCGAGTGGTGATGCACTTTAATCTTTAAATTAAAATGTCTTAAATCTCAGCATTTAGGAAGGCAAAGGCAGGTGATTTCTGAGTTCAAGGTCAGCCTGGTCTGAATAGTAAGTTCTAGGCTAGCTGAAGCTGCATAGTGAGTCTCTGTAAAAAAAAAAAAAAAGTATTGTTCAGTTCTAAATGCATGTTTTAACTTACCATTGTTTATGTCTGGTGAGAATATATTACTGTTGAATTATTACAAAGCCTTTCATTTACAATTTTATGCCTCTATTTTAGGGATGGAGATAGACATCATAGTCATAAAAGAAGAAAACAGAAAACATAAACAGAGTGTAAATGTATTAATGATGCTTATGGAGTAAATATGCTAATGTAATAATTATAATCTTTGTATAGGAGAAAGTGGCTGTTATGATCGTGTAATGCTCATTATTTTAATAAATAAATGCTTCCAACGATGAGTCAAAATTGTACCCTCCATGTTTATGTTTTTCTTAGCTTTTTTTAAAAATAAAGATTTATTTACTACATATACAGTGTTCTGCCTGCATGTTCACCTGCACACCAGAAGACGGAACCAGATCTCATGATGATGGTTATGAGCCACCATGTGGTTGCTGGGAATTGAACTCAGGACCTCTGAAAGAGCAAACGGTGCTCTTAACTGCTGAGCCATCTCTCCAGCCCCCTTTCTTAGCTTTTAATAGATTCATATTACCATTTATTTCATTGTTTTGATAATTTATATAGCAGTTTTCCTTTTTACATCAGTCCTCAAAATAAAAAGTTAAAGGGGAGGCTAGATCCCACCTTTCTCCTCACACTGGAGAGTTGTGTGTAATACGGAAACAATTTAAGTGTCTTTTTGAACGGGGAGTGGCTTGGCTAAATAAGCTGTGGTGTAGTTGTATGTTAAAATGCTGTATTGGCCTTCAAAGGAATGATGTCAGTCTGTGTTCACATGACAGGTTGTTAAACTGTAAAGCTAAAGGGGAATTCAAGTGGTAGGTATATTTAAGTTAGCATTAGATCCATATGCAAAAAATACTCTGTATTTCTTACAGATACGTATTTATATGATTACCTTTTTAAAGGTCCATTAGCATCCATCCCAAATTCCTAGTTATTTGTGGGAAAGGAAGTGTTGGAGTAGATAACAGGATTGGGAGGTTGGTCAAAGGAAACTTTGGCCGCGTTAATAATATATATTCATGTTTCATTTGATAACTGAAAACTGCTGTCGATCTGTATGTTGTAAGTTGTTTGAAGTGCTGTGTGTACACTAAAGTGTACTTACTTAAATACTTTCCATTGAATGTGACCGGTGTGTATCTCCACACAGCCACCACAGGGTGTACTGTGTTCTGCTGCTCCGGAAGTTTCGTACCTCTGGCATAGTTTCTCTGCTCCCAGCCTAGGGCATCCAGGGCTCTGCCTATTAGATTTCTCTTCCTACAGCTCTTGGCAGTGGGATGCCCCATGTGAGTTCTGCCTTCTTTCACACAGGGGTGTTTTGTGTTTGTTTTCGTCTTTGAGCCCAGGTTGGCTCATGAATTTGAATTCTTGTGTCAGCCTTCCAAGTGCTGGGGTTATAGGCATGTGCCACCACGCTTGGGGACTCCAGGCTTCTGGCACTGATCCTGTGGTGCATGTTGGTAGTACATTCCCTACTGTTGCTGGATCCTGCGTTCTGTTTTATCTATAACAGTCAATTGAGTCCAGTGCATTAAGTGTTAAGCATCTCCCACTTACATTAGCAGTAGCTTGGACATCTAATACCCAGTTAAGGATTTCATTTCCAAGGAGAATAAGTAGTTGACAAAGATTGATTAGATTTTGATCAGATTGATGCTTAGGTTTCATGCATGAGAGCTGGGCTCGGCTCTGCTTTTTGTCTTTCTTTCTTTTTTCTTTTTCTTTTTTTTTTTTTTTTTGGAGATATATAGGATTTTTCTATGTGTAGCCTTGGCTTCCTTGAACTCCATCTATAGACTAGGCTGGCCTCAAACTCACACAGATCCACTTGCCTCTGCCTCCCTGAGTGCTGGCATGCACACCACCATTCCCAGCTGCTTTTTGTTTTTCTAATACATGCTTTTGCTGTGTACCTCAAACTGGCCTTAAACTTAATCGCAGTCCTGCCTCATCCACCAAGTGCTGGGATTACAGCTGTGCACACTACACACAGCTGTTCTTTGTTAGAAATAAAGGGTCACTTTCTAATACACAGTTCCATTGAACTCAACTCCTAAATTTATGGAATTGAGGTTCAAAGCATCTTCTCCCTCTCCTTCGTGGTGCTGGCATTGAACCTAGAGCCTTGTGTGTGCTGAGCCTGTGTTCTTCTTCCACTGTAGTACAGCATTCGTCCTGAAATTCAAAACTCAACGCTGAGGTGGATAGCTTAGTCAAGCGCTCACTGTGTTGACTTCATCCACAGAACCTGTGTGAAAAAAGCTAAGCGTGATGGCACCTGTTTATAATCCCTGCTCCAGCCTAGCTTACATGGGAGCTCCATATCTACTGAGAGACTGAACAAAAAAGGTGCCTGGTGCCTGGAGGTTGACCTCTGGCCTCCACATGCCTGCACATAGATATGATGGAACATCTACTCATACAGAACACACACAGCATTTAGGAGTTAAGGTAATACCGAGTCCTACAAAATTGCTGTTTCTGAGAGTCAAAACCATACAAATTATTAATACTGTATGCTCAATGTAAAATTTTGTTTTTATACGTATTTTTATTATATTTACATTTTGTCTCCATTGTAATCCCGTCTTCCTGTTCCCACCCTCCCTCCCACTGCTGCCATATTCCCCTCCTCTAGACCTCTGACAAGTGGGGTCCTTTTATTTTAAATTATGATTTCTACCAATTAGGAGAAACTGAAGAGTAAGACTGGATAGCTTGTTTAGATATTTTACAGAACAAATAAATGGAAAGAGGTGGTATGGAAGAAATAGGGTGTAGAACAGGGTGCAGAGAGGAAAAGAGCTAAGACGTAATTGAAGTGTTTGGTTTGGTTTGGTTTTTCGAGACAGAGTTTCTCTATGTAATAGCCCTGGCTGTCCTGGACTCACTTTGTAGACCAGGCTGGCCTTGAACTCACAGAGATCTGTCTGCCTCTGACTCCCAGAGTGCAGGCATTAAAGGTGTGCGCCTCTGCGCCTGGCTGTAATTAAAGTTTTTTACAGTCTAAAGTTTTAAGAGCATAATCAGCTGCTGAAAATGAAGTATGGACATAGATGAAATGAGACCAAGAGATGCTGAGCCAGTTTTTTAACTGTGCTTCTGACGGCTGCCATATGGGCTCCTTGAGAGCAAGGCTTCTATGGCTGGAGCTCCTGTGCTCAGTGTTCAGCGGCTCCTACGGCTGGAGCTCCTGTGCCCAGCGTTCAGTGGCTTCTACGGCTGGAGCTCCTGTGCCTAGCGTTCAGCGACTGTTAGCTTGTTATTTCACATCGAGACAGGAGCATCCGCAGACCCAGCACTGGTTATGAGCTACTGCTTATAGCCATGACTATAGCTGCCCCCACCCCTTTTGTGTGTGCTGTGCTTAAACTCAAGGTCTTACGCGTCCACTAGGCAGGTGCTTTACCACCCTTCAAGTTGCAGCATTTTTGTTGTTTTACAGACAGTCTCACTGTGTAGCCTGGCCTGGTATCAGGTTCATAGTCCTGGCTCTACCTCCAGTTTATGTGTCCATTCAGACCTGGCTTCCACCAACATTCCCAGCCTCTCACAGTATTATCCCCCGAACTTTGTCAAATGTACTAAGAACGATCAGTGCTTACTGTGTACCTAATAGCCAACTTCTTGAGACTCAAAACAGTTTGATGGCACATGCTTTTAGTCCCCAGCATACAAGGTGTGCTGAGGCAGGAGGATTTGCTTGAGCACAGGGAAACACATGGATTTGGATGTTATTCTTTGGGTAACTGTGTTCTTAGGTAAGAAAGAGTGAGGAAAGTTATGGCCTCCAGTCACAGTAGGAATTTCTCTAGCAGAATGATAAAAGCAGCCAGAGTTGGTTTTATAGCCTGAAGGTGGTAGGGGACAAGAGGTTTGCTTGAGCTGCAAAGTTAGCTTAGGCAAAATAGTAAGAGCATATCTTTATTAAACTGGCTGTCCTGGACTCACTTTGTAGACCAGGCTGGCCTTGAACTCACAGAGATCCACCTGTCTCTGCCTCCCAAGTCCTGGGATTAAAAGCATGGGCCACCACTGTCTGGCCCTAAACTGACTTTTAAAAATACTAAATAAAACGCCAAGGGGATAGCAAGTTTAAAGAGCCATGATGTGGGGCTGGAGAGATGGCTCAGAGCTTAAGGGCACTGACTGCTCTCCAAAGATCCTGAGTTCAATTCCCAGCAACCACTTGATGGCTCACAACCAGCAGGTGTACATGCAGGCAGAGCACTGTATACACAATAATAAATAAATCTTTTTTTTTCTTAAAGCCATGTTGTGTAGCAAGACCTGGAAGAGGAAAATTACTGCCTTAGTTAGCATGCTGTTCAGTGTTTAGAGGTTTATGTACAGCATGTAGACATGTTCCATAATTTGCTTGGACGTCACAGAAGTCTGGGAGGGAAAATAAACTTCCAACTCCCATTTTCAAGGAGAGACCTGGGAAGAGCTATGCTCAGGATCTTGTAGGAAGGGTGGCTTGAACATCAGACACTGGATTATCTCTCTGCACTCGCCACACGGATGCCAAAGAGACACTCAGTGAGCAGGCTTGATTCTGTTGAAAGACCTCCTGTGTTCCCAGCTTGTCCCTTTTCTTGGTTCTCTCAGCAGGGTCTCACTATGCTGCCTCTGTTGGAGGTTGGTCTGATGTATTTTGATGCTAATTACTGCTTGCTGTCTCTGCCCCACCTGTACTTTGCCTACGAGTTTGACCAATAAAAGGCCATCACACCTGAGCAGGGCTAATGGGATAGGCCTGGCTAAGGTTCCCAGGCTTGGGGAAAGAGAGAGAATCTTGAGGAGAGGCCAGAGGAGGGGAGAGGAGAAGGCTGTGCCATGGGTTAGGTGGAGGACAAGCACATGTCGGCCTGCATGGAGACTTGGCCCAGATGAAGAACTTTAGCAGGTATTTGGGATTTTGGATGGGAGGCAGCTTGATAGAAATTATTAGAAGCAGATGGCATAGGATTGGGGCAGGGATCACATACCTGTCCCACTATGGGAGGTAGTTTAGGGGACTAATATCTGCCCTGCCCCAGGTTAATTAGGCTATTTTAAAATATAACAGGTGTCTGTGTCTTGATTGGTTGCCAGCAGGTTAGAAAATACTGCTGTAATAATAATTATAGGCCTAATAATAAATATTACTAGGCCATACTGGTAAATTAACCACAACATGTCTCGTGAGTAGATGGAGGGACCGACTTTGGGCATGTGTCCTCATTGAACACATCATCATGTTGCTTTATCTGAAATGTCACTTTCTCGGCTGCTTTGTTAGCCAACAACTTCCAAAAACCATCTGTGTTTCTGCTGGGTCAGTGACAACGGAAGACATTCCTCTTTGAGGACAAAAGCCACACAAGAGAAAAGAAACAGGTGAGCCTTTCTCTTTGATTCTTTACCAAACTAATAAGGAACAAATGAACCATTTTTTGTATTATCTTCTTGTTCAAGGTGGCAATACTGAGCACCTCCTGGTGACAGGGAGGGACCTGGGTCCTCTGTATTAGTTTCTTGGGGTTGAATTAACTGACCTCACAGAGTTAGTTCAAACATGGGTTATCATGGGCTGGAGAGATGGCTCAGAGGTTTGGAGGTCTGGCTGCTCTTCCAGAGGTCATGAGTTCAATTCCCAGCACCCACATGGTGTACTTCACAACTGTCTGTCACTCCAGTTCCAGAGTATCTGCCACCCTTGCACAGACATGTAGGCAGAACAGCAGTGCACATAAAAATATCTCTTAAAGAAGAAAGAGAGAGAGAAAGAAAAACGGGTGTCATCAGCAAGGCCGGCTGTTTGTGTCTGTGTCTTGCACTTTGAGCACATGGCCTGGTTCCTCTCTCCCTGTCTTCCACGTTGTAATGCAACTGTAGCTGGCTCTCATCTCATAACACACTAGTAACAGAAAATAGACTAACATAATGCCCTTAGTTCAACAATTTACTGCGATTAGGCAGATGGGCTTTTCCACATTTGTTTTCTCCTGCTTCCCTTTTAACTAGATGATGCTTATTTTTCAGTCCTACCCAGGCATTTGCTTAGGCACGCCGACTTTCTTTACTGAAATCTGTAGCACCACCTCTACCGTGCAGCTAACACTGACTGGGTCTAACTGTTTACCCCCTAGACTGTGTGCTGTGGTAGTTCCCATGTTACAGCCTCCCAAAGGCCAACATGATAAAGGCCTCCCTGTACAGCTATTAGGAAATGGTTGAACCTTGAAGAGGTGAGGCTGGGTGGAGGCAGTGAGCCTGTGGAGTGTGCCTCTGAGGGAGCTATTGGGAGCCATGGCCCAGTCCTATTTCACTCTTTACTAAAGCAATGCCAAACAGCCATGGAATGAAAGCCCTGAACGTGAAAACTAAGATAAAGTTGTTGGCCTTCCTGCGGTTGATTTCCTCTGGTGTTTTGCCACATTAATGGGGAAGCTGGCTAGCAAATAACTTACAAATAAGCCTTTTGAGAGAAGGGATCATTTGATATATTTTTTTTCTTTTTAAATATTTAGGGGCTGGAGAGATGGCTAAGAGCGTTTACTGCTCTTTCCTAAGGACCTGGGTTCAGTTCCCAGCACTCACATATTGGCTCACAACCACTCGTAACTCCAGTCCCAGGAGATTTGAATCCGTTTTCTGACCTCTGACAGGAGGCACCATGTAGCTCTGGCTGTCATGGATCTCACTATGTAGACCAGGCTGCCCTCAAGTTCACAGAGATTCTTCTGCCTCTGCCTCCTGAGTACGTGAACTAAAACTGTGCATCACTATTACCTGTACAACTCTTAATTGAGGCATGGTCTGTCTCTGCAGCCCCTAGCTGGCCTAGAACTCACTATGTAGCCTAGGATCCTACAGGATCATGGAGATCCTATACCTTGGGCTCTGACGTGCTGAGATTATAGGCATGCCCACCATGCCTTGCCAGGAATCATTATATTAATAGTTAATAATATTAATTTTGTTAACATAATTATATTAACTATATATAATTATGTTAATATAATAATGATAATATTAGCATAATGAAATAACAAGTATCATATGTCTGTAGGCTTTACCTTTTCCAAGCCTACTGTATTTGGGTTCTTTAATGCTTATATCTCCCTTGTAGGAGAGAAAGGAGGTTTATGGGAACAGGAGAAGTAGACCTTTTTGCACTCGGTTCCTGGCAGTGATTCCCCTGGCGTAGTCGGCAGGATTTCAGCAGACCAGCAATTTCACCAAAGCTGCTGCTGGACCTGGAACAGCAGCTGGAACCCGGAGCCCCGAAGCGTTCTCTTGAGCGTTCTCTCTAGGAGCGTCTCAAAGTGGAGTTATGAACAGCCAAACAATACCAAGACCGCCCCCCCCCCAAAAAAAAACCCAGCCTCCTATTTTGGGCTCACATATATCTCTTCTCAGAGTCTGTTCTAAGATGTGGTTCAGCCGGCAAAAACCAATCCCCTCTCCTCCCAAGTTTGACTTCTAAGAGGTTAAACATCACCTGTTCTCTCACAAGTCTGTTTCCTATCCCACACTTGGGATCAAAACAAAACCATGTTTACATCCACCCCGTGGTTACTGCATCATTTCTCTCCATGGTGGCAGTATTCATGGGACAGATGATCTAGTTTTATTGCCCCTTGGAATTTGTTCTGTGACCCACTAAGTTTAACCAGTGCCATCAGCATGAGCACAGGAGTGGAATCACTTATTCCCTCAGATCATGGTGGGCTCGCCAGTGGCCACACAACTGAACCCAATAACTTCCCCTCTGCCACGTAGGGTCTCATGAGTCCCTAACCCATCCATGAAAGGCCCAGTCTTGTACAGGAAAGTCGTTGAGGCTTGGACAGGCTTTTGCCTAATGCTAACTCTGCTGAAGTCTCACTGGTCACGTCACATCTCTGCACTTCCTCCTCCCACGTGGACCTTCACTGTGCTGATCCGCTGTGTGTATCATTCTCTCGCATCTGTCCTTGGCAGACACTGTATATGTTGCCACACTGTGCGCCATCTGTGCATCCTTCTTTCCTGCACCCACTGTGTGCACAGCTCCAGCCTGGTCCTTTCTTTTTCTTAGGGACATTTGCTTGTCCTGTGGGATGGCTGCTGCACATGTCTGAGCTATGAGTCTTCTCCCACATGACATGGGAAGGATTCTCAAGCACACAGACCTCTGGAGCTGATGCATTTATGTGACAGTTCCCAACAAAGTCAGATGCATACCTTTCTCCTCCAGTTTACAACCTGAGGGAGCCAGAGTCCTGTCCTGCTTGCAAGGTGGCCTGTTCTGATGCTGTCTGCTTGACTGCAGGGAGAGGAGGATTGGGGTGGGGCTTTCCAGAGAGTCATGGGCATCCCCAGGAAGGATGTGCTGTTTGGATGTGATGGGCATCCGGGGTTGCCAGCTGCAGGACAGTGACTTAATTCAAGCTACTATGTGGCCACTGCTGGGGTGGATCTCCTGCAGGAAATTTCAGATGTCTCCTCTGGGCCTGTGGCCTTTCTCAGATGTCACAGTTGTAGGGACTTGTACTCCTGGCATCTTCTGCCTCCAGTAGGGCTCCCTCTTACCCTATCCCTCTACCATCTCCTCCTATCCCGTCCCAGGACCACCAACTGCCCCAGGAGGCTTGGCAGTTATTTTTTGAAAGAGCTGGCTGCAGTGTCTGTTCCGTGTAGGGCTCCAACAGGCCCAGGACTTTGAAAGGTGTCCTCAGCTTTGTGTTATGACTCTTAACTCCACAACCTGCATCCTTGGGCTGGTCTTGGATTCTTCTTGTCATCACTGGGGAGCAGAGAGAGGTGTACAACTGTCTGAAGAGCACTGGGAAAGAGGTTTAGGGGTGACCTATGCCCAGTCTGGGAGCCGTCCTTCCAGGTGTGTCAGCACTTGTACAGGCCTCTACCTGCCTGGTTCCTATCCCCAGCTTTTAGAGTCTGAGGCTCCGGTTCTCAGCCACAAGTCACCCCGAATTGTGGGATCCCTTCATGGATGAGTGGGTGTGCCTGACTTCGGCGGTTCATGGTGCAGTTCTGGTTTCTGGTCCTGGATGTGTTTGTAGCCTTTACCCTCTTGGCACCAGAGGTGCTCAGAGCCACCTGCAGTGTGCCTGTCACTGCCCCTCAGTGTGCTGTGGTCCCTGTGGCAGGTCCTTCAGGGTTGATGACGTCAGAAGCTCTGTGGTGGATCTACTGGGCAGTGCCTTCCCCCTGCCCCCAGCCACAGCGACTTTCCCCAGCAAAGACAGAAGAAGCTGGCCCAGGTGCCTCAGGGGTAGAAACAACCTTCCTCTTATTCCTTCTTTGTGGTGTGCTGGCCTGAGGGGAGGAGACACAGTGGGGGTGGAAGACAAGGTGAAGGCAGAAACATCAAGCCCATTGCCTTGGTGGATGCCGTGGTCCCTGGCAACACCTGTTTAACAGCTTCCAGTACTAAATGAGCAGCCAGCCTGGCAACAAGTCCTGACAGAAGTCCTTGGCTCCTGTTTTGTATCTTGTACTCCTAGGACTGCTGGGAAGGGCTCCATCCCTGGCCCCACCCCACACCCCCAGCCTCCTTCTCAAACTCTCTCACACCTCTAATTACACACTGAATGGTTGTGCATGGCAATCTTAACGCCTAATCTTGGTTGTCAGTTTGACACACCTGGGGAGAGGGAATCTCATTTGAGACTGTCCTGTCTGTGGACCATCACCTTGCTGGCTAATGGATGTATGGGGACCCAGCCCACTGTGGACGTTACCATTCCCAGTAGCTGAGAAAGTCTGAGAAAAGGGAGCCAGTACGTTCTGTTCCTGTGTGGTCTGTGCTTTAAATCCCTGCCCTGAGTTCCTGCCCTGGCTTCCCCTGATGAACTGTAACCTGTAAGGTGAACTCCCCAAAGTGGGGTGGGCAGGTTAAGGCTCACAGCAAAGGAGACACTTAACCGTAGTTAGAACTGTCGCAGAACCCACACTGCAGGGTCAAGGCAGCGAATGTTCCAGAAGCCTGTGGGCAAGCATGGTGTTGCAGAGGGGATTTCAAGATTGAGAGTGGAGCTTCAGCTGGGAGTGTTGGCTTCAATGGTTTGTGCTGGAGAAGCATTGGAGCTGACTTGACAGTGGCAACTCCTCCAGAGACGACTCCAGAGCCCTTGAGGGCCCTTAAACATAGTGCGTTTTCCTGCCAAGGCTCGGAAAGCCCAACAACTTGGCCGGACCAGTTTTGTTTTGTTGTTTGTTTGTTTGGTTGTTTTTTTCCTTGTCTTCTCTGTTGCCCCATCCTATCCTCCTGGATACACAGAAGACCTGAGCTCTCCTCCTAGGCACCTCCACTGGGAGTCTCAGGAGCTAAGTGCCCTGCTCCTAACAGCTGACAAGCACCCCCTGCTGTTTGAAGGGAGGTATGACCAAAGGCCACACTACTGCTCTTTACAGTTGTGAACGAAGAGCTTGAGAACCCCTCCTCACCCCCACCCAGGAAGGAGGTTAGGTAGCTCCATGGTCACAGTGAGGCACTTCCCGGTGGCCTAGACCCACTGGCGTGCTAATAAGCAGTGGCTGATGGCCAGCTAGTATTTCATGTGGGTGGGGAAGTGATGACCACGGTCCTTAGTCACAGTGCACAACAGCTGCTGGCCACACGGGGATCTCCAAGTCAGCTCTTTAGACTACTTCCTCCAGTGGTCCCAGGTCTACTTTCATAGCTGAATGAAAAAAAAAAAAAAAGAAATACAAGAGAAGGTTACACCTCCTAGGTCTGGGGGAGCAAGTTTATTGTAGATAAAAGGGAGAACATAGCCTGAGGCAGAAACATCTGGAAGGGGCCACATGCCCAGGCTGAGCTGGGCTGGGGTGGGGGTGGGGGGGGGGGTGGGGGGAGGGGGAGGGAAGGGAACCAGGTGAAGCAGCCAAGAGGGCAAAGGTACAGAAGCCTGTGCCCTGATTTACATAGTAGCCAAGCTGGCTCACATGTCCACCAGCAGCAGATACACACCCTCACCTGCACTGGTTGTCTTGATAGCCAGTCTGATGGGGGTGAGACAAATGCTAATATATTTCATTTGTGTTTTCCCAATGCTAAGGATGTTAAACATTTTTCTCTATGTTTTCTGCTATTTGTATTTTTTTTCTTTTGAGAATGAGACTATTAATAATTATTAACGCTCAGTTATTTCTCACTTATTGGTTGGCTGATTTTGTGTGTGTGTGTGTGTGTGTGTGTGTGTGTGTGTGTGTGTGTGTGTGTTTTACTTTGTAGATTTTAGATATGAGTCTCATGTCAGATTTGGATGTCCAGATTTTCTCCCATTCTGTAGATAATGGGTGTCTAATTCTGAGCCACACGCAGACCAGAATAGGTGTGAATGTGGGTCAACACAAACCCCAAATTTATTTAAAACATTATGAGATTTTTGTTTATTTATTTGTTTGTTTTTCGAGACAGGGTTTCTCTGTATAGCCTTGGTTGGTCTGGACTCTCTTTGTAGACCAGGCTGGCCTCTAACTCACAGAGATTCGCCTGCCTCTGCCTCTCAGAGTCCTGGGATTAAAGGGGTGCGCCCAGCTCACATTATGAGATTTTTAATTCAATTGAGTGGTTCTCCAGAATGAACTTTGTAGATGATGTCATGTCTCTGTCACACAAAATAAATGTGTACACAGTCCCACTCTTTGTGCCCCTGTATGGCTTCAGGTCTTTGTAAGTTTTGGGATTCTGGGTGTTTGGCCCAGGTGTATGTCTGAGTACCATGTGTGTGCAGCACCTGCAGAGGTCAGAAGAGCGTGTCAGGCTCCCCTGGAACTAAAGTTCAGACGGTTGTGAGCTGCTGTGTGGGTGCTGGGAACCAAACACGGGTCCTTGGGGACAGCCAGTGCCAGTGCTATCCATTGTGGAGTCGTCTCTCCAGCCTATGACTCCTCAGTTCTGTGGTGGCGCAGGCTCAAGGGTGTCACCTTCCAAGTGCAGACGGTTGACTTGGCACCATCAGATGTTGCATGTGCTCATCGTCACTTGGTGAGTGACTCAGCAGTTATAAGTAATATAGTTTAACAAATTGCAAATCATAGATTCTTAATGTTTCTTAGAAGATTGTTAGCCAGGTGTAGTGGCACACACCTTTAATCCCAGCACTCAGGAGGCAGAGGCAGGTGGATTTCTATGAGTTTCAGGCCAGCCTGGTCTACACAGCTAGTTCCAGGACAGCAGGAGCAGCACGGAGAAACCCTGTCTCAAACAAAGAAACAAACAAATAAACAAACAAACAACTTCCAAGTCCTGTCCACTCTTCACTCTTTTGCCCACTGCACTTGGTAATTGACCTTCTGCTTCATGTTGCATTGACAGCCATAATGTGGAATGGTGTTGCAGGATCTTTGATCCCACTGTGATCGCTGAGATGCCTTTTGTTTGGTGCAGTTGAGCCCTAACACACCTCTAATCCAAGAGCCTTCTGTACACAGGATTTAATAAAGTTACCCCTAGGTCAAGAGGTGGAGCAAGATATGGGCTGGCAAGGATTAAAGAGTAGGAGGGACTTTGAGTTGAGGGATATTTAAGACAGCCTGGGGAAGTAGGAGGAGTTCTTGGACTTTTAGCTTTTGGCTCTTCAGTCCTTGACCTCCTCAGCTCCTTGGCCTTTGGCTTTTGGGCTTTGAGCTAGCAAGACATGGGCCTTGGGTTTTTGGTGTTTTCTTCCTGGGTTGTCAGCTGAGCTAGTGAGCCTTTTGGGCCTTTTCCATCTGGACATGAGCTGAGTATGAAAATCAGCTGGGTAATTTCTCTGCCTCTCTGAGCTACCAGGTTTTCACCACAGCACCTGGCTCCTGAGTGTTTATTGGTAAAATAGAACATTTGAGATTTTTATTTAAAACAGCGATTGGCCCAAATCTTGCTCTAATAGGTGTCAATTTCTAAAAAAAAAAAAGTAAATATTGTCTTTTATCTGTTTCTATTTTTAAAGGTAATAGAAACATATAAAGGTTATTAAAAAAGAGAAAGGAACCCATTAAATGGGAGAGGGCTAGTGAGAAGGGGGAGGCCAGCATTCAAAGCATGGGCACACTGGGGGCATTCAGTTATGCATGTTCTGTCTTTTGTGCATAATAGGTGGGGAAGGGTTTCTGTCATTTTCTGTCAACCAGCTTCTTTCATGTGTTAATCTTGATATACTCTCTCCACAACATGCCTACTGTGTGTCACAGTGCTCTCTTCACATGCCCATTGTGTATGACAGTGCTCTTTCCACATGCCCACTGTGTGTCACAGTGCTCTCTTCACATGCCCACTGTGTGTCACAGTGCTCTCTCCACATGCCCACTGTGTGTCACAGTGCTCTCTTCACATGCCCACTGTGTGTCACAGTGCTCTCTCCACATGCCCACTGTGTGTCACAGTGCTCTCTCCACATGCCCACTGTGTGTCACAGTGCTCTCTCCACATGCCCACTGTGTGTCACAGTGCTCTATTCACATGCCCACTGTGTGTCACAGTGCTCTCTCCACATGCCCAGTGTCTGTCACAGTGCTCTCTTCACATCCCCACTGTGTGTCACAGTGCTCTCTCCACATGCCCACTGTGTGTCACAGTGCTCTCTCCACATGCCCACTGTGTGTCACAGTGCTCTATTCACATGCCCACTGTGTGTCACAGTGCTCTATTCACATCCCCACTGTGTGTCACAGTGCTCTCTCCACATGCCCACTGTGTGTCACAGTGCTCTCTCCACATGCCCACTGTGTGTCACAGTGCTCTCTCCACATGCCCACTGTGTGTCACAGTGCTCTCTTCACATGCCCACTGTGTGTCACAGTGCTCTCTCCACATGCCCACTGTGTGTCACAGTGCTCTCTCCACATGCCCACTGTGTGTCACAGTGCTCTCTTCACATGCCCACTGTGTGTCACAGTGCTCTCTCCACATGCCCACTGTGTGTCACAGTGCTCTCTCCACATGCCCACTGTGTGTCACAGTGCTCTCTCCACATGCCCACTGTGTGTCACAGTGCTCTATTCACATGCCCACTGTGTGTCACAGTGCTCTCTCCACATGCCCAGTGTCTGTCACAGTGCTCTCTCCACATGCCCACTGTGTGTCACAGTGCTCTCTCCACATGCCCACTGTGTGTCACAGTGCTCTCTCCACATGCCCACTGTGTGTCACAGTGCTCTATTCACATGCCCACTGTGTGTCACAGTGCTCTATTCACATCCCCACTGTGTGTCACAGTGCTCTCTCCACATGCCCACTGTGTGTCACAGTGCTCTCTCCACATGCCCACTGTGTGTCACAGTGCTCTCTTCACATGCCCACTGTGTGTCACAGTGCTCTCTTCACATGCCCACTGTGTGTCACAGTGCTCTCTCCACATGCCCACTGTGTGTCACAGTGCTCTCTCCACATGCCCACTGTGTGTCACAGTGCTCTCTCCACATGCCCACTGTGTGTCACAGTGCTCTCTCCACATGCCCACTGTGTGTCACAGTGCTCTCTCCACATGCCCACTGTGTGTCACAGTGCTCTATTCACATGCCCACTGTGTGTCACAGTGCTCTCTTCACATGCCCACTGTGTGTCACAGTGCTCTCACCACTTGCCCAGTGTCTGTCACAGTGCTTTCTCCACATGTCCACTGTGTGTCACCGGGTTCTCTCCACATGCCCAATGTGTGTCACAGTGCTCTCTCCACATTCCCCTATTGGTCACAATAATCTCTCCACATACCTACTGTGTGTCACAATGCTGTCTCCATATTCCTCCTTTCTGTCACAATGCTCTCTCCACATGCCCACTGTGTGTCACAGTGCTCTCGTGACATGCTCCCTCTATGTAACATTGCTCTCTCCACATGCCGCTTGTGTGTCACAATGTTCTCTCCACATGCCCATTGTGTGTCACAGTGCTTTCTCTGCATGTACACTGTCTGTCACAATGCTCTTACCATTTTCCTAGTGTCTGTCACAGTGCTCTCTCCACATGCCCACTGCATCTCACAATGCTTTCTCCACATGCCCACTGTCTGTCACAGTGCTCTCTTCACATGTCGCCTGTCTGTCACTGTGCTCTCTCCACATGTCCACTGTGTGTCACCGGGTTCTCTCCACATGCCCAATGTGTGTGTCACAGTGCTCTCTTCACATGGCTACTGTGTGTCACAATGTTCTCTATGTATGCCTGTTATATGTCACAGTGCTCTCTCCACATGCCCTCTGTCTGTCACAATGCTCTCTCTACATGTCCTCTGTGTGTCAGAATGCTCTGTCCACATGCCCACTGTGTGTCACAGTGCTCTCTCTACATGCTTACTCTATGTCAGAAATTTCTGTAAGACATGTTGTTCAAGAAACATTTTGGGCTTCTGTTTTTTGTGTGTTAAAAAATTTTTTTTTTGTAAACAAGTTCTCTCTAATAGAGTCTTGAGTGTCCTAGAACTCCTTGTGTAGACCTGACTGGCATTGAACTCACAGAGTTCTCCTCGTTCCTGGCTTCTAAGTGCTGGGATTAAAGGTTCCACCACACCTGACACACTAGAGGAGACTTTGGTTTTCCTCTAGTAGGAATGATTGTAGTTTGGAAAGTTCACGTATCCAGAAGACACACACTGTATAAGATTAAGAATATAGGGTCCAAGCAAGAGTAATGACAGGCCCCAGAAAAGTCAAGAGAAGGAAATTTGTGGTAAAGTTTGTCCCTGAAGATTGTTCTTTTTAATCATTTTTTATTTTCTTTCTTTTTTCTTTCCTTTCTTTCTTTCTTTCTTTCTTTCTTTCTTTCTTTCTTTCTTTCTTTCTTTCTTTCTTGTTTCCTCTGGCCTTCCAGAATGGGTTTCTCTGTGTAACTGTGGCTGTCCTGGACTCAATTTGTAGACCACGCTGGTCTCGAACTCACTGCAATCCACCTGCCTCTGCCTCCCCAAGTGCTGAGATTAAAGGCATGTGCCACCACGCCCAGCAAGATTACTCTTTTATAGACTGCTCTCAAGAGTGCAGTCCCTTAGACAATTAAAACAAACACACAAACTGATGATTATACATTGAAAATGTGGTTTAAAAAATCTAAAAGGTAATCCAGTAGTCGAATAGATTAAAAGAGAAATAGTGTGAGTTTGTATCCATTGAATGTAAATGATACCCAAGGAAAAATAATGAAGAAAAACAAGACAAAGTGAGAGTAAACTTATAGGTCGGTGTAGAATGGAAACTCATCTTTAGTGTATTTGGGTGGGTAGGAAGATCATTATTCCATCTCAGTGTCCCCCCCCCCCCCGCCCTCGTGTGTGTATTGTTAACGATTTTACTCATTGGATATATATATAGAGAAAGTTTTGTTTTTTGTTTTCCAAGATAGGGTTTCTATGTGTGTAGCCTTGGCTGTCCTTGACTCACTTTGTAGACCAGGCTGACCTCGAACTCACAGCAATCCACTTGCTTCTGCCTCCCGAGTCCTGGGATCAAAGGCGTGTGCCACCACAACTGGCTTCATTGGCCATATTTTATAGTTGTGTATTTGTTACCATGAAGATGGACAGAAATTAACCATTTCCCTTTTTATTGTTAAGGTGAGGTGAGGTTCCCTGGGCATTACTCTGAGGGACTTAGGTGGATCCCTTTGTAGCTCTAGTTTTCTTTTACCAGTTGAATCATCTCCTGGGACGAGTCATGGTTTTGTTGACCATGTTTTCCTCAGGAGGACTGACAATGCTTTCCCCTCTGCTTCGCCTTCTTCTTGGAGTCTAATCTCCGGGGTCTCCACGGAGACAGGTAACTCATGAGAGCTATAGGCTCCTTTTTGAGGTGTTCGATTGTGCCTAGGTTCCCTGTGATGTCGTCATTTAGTCCCTACATCTTCACTGGCTTCGGTCTCCAAGTATGGCTACGGAACACCCAGGAGGTCAGTTACACCAGAATCAAACAAAGCAGGCTTCCAGTTTCAGCCTTGCATAGCACCTAGAAAAAGCGGGACAGAGACAGATTTAAACATAGATAATTAGTGTAGTAGTTGCTCAGTGGTATGCTGGGAGTCCTTAGGGACTTTTATTTTTTTTTATTTTTTTTTTTTTTAGCATTTAGCAGGTCTATGTTTTTTTTTTCCTTAAGGGGAGTGTTTGGAGCAAAGGAGTGGATGGGTGATTACAGCTCCTCTCCTGGTGTGCCCTGTTCGAATGGCTACCCCTTTTCTTTGGTAGTTTAGGTTAAATGGGGGCCTATGGGTAGCACGGAGCTCTGCAAAGTGGGAGGAGATACTGTGGTGGTTTGAATAGGTATGACCCCCATACACTCATGGCTCTTGGGGAGCAGCACTATGAGGAGGTATGGCCATGTTGGAAGCCGTGTGTCAGTGTGGAAGTGGGCTCTGAGGTCAAGCTATGACAGTGATGTAGTCTCCTCCTGGCTGCCTTCTGACCAAGCAAGATGCAGAACTCTTGGCTCCTCCAGCAGCGAGTCTGCTTCTACTCCGCCATGCTTTCCGCCATGATGACAATGGACTAACCCTCTGACACTGTCAGCCAGCCCCAATGAAATGTTGTTCTTTTTACTAGTTGTCTGGGTCATGGTGTCTCTTCACAGAAATAAGACCCTAACTGAGGCAGATACATTTTTCTATTTCCATGTTGAACAGCAGGGTTTAGACACAGGCAGGGATCATAAGCTGCCATAGTTCCTCCACAGTCTTTAAAGGCCCTTCTGCCCTTGTTTGGTGGGAGCCACAAAGGACTGAACATGAGGGACTTCCAACCGTGTTGTTCATTTCTGCAAATAGATCCAGTTTCAAGATGGTGTGGTTGGCTGGGCAGTGGTGGCACACGCCTTTAATCCCAGCACTCGGGAGGCAGAGGCAGGGGGATTGATGTGAGTTCGAGGCCAGCCTGGTCTATATAGTGAGTCCAGGATAGCCAAGGCTTCACAGAGAAACCCTGTCTCGAAAAACCAAAAAAACAAAAGCAAAATCAAAAAACCAAACCAAACCAAACCAAACCAAACCAAACAAAAAAAGATGGTGTGGTTTAAGCTTCCATCCACTGGCCAAACTTCCACTTTGTCCAAGTTGTATTGAGGTTAGATTGAACTGAACAACCTTGGCCTCTTTTTCTTTAGTTTCACAGGATCAACCGTATTCCAATTCTTTGTTTTTGTTTTATTCGAGACAGGGTTTCCCTGTGTAACAGCCCTGGCTTTCATGGGAATCATTTTGTAGATCAGGCTGGCCTCCAACTCAGAGACCCACCTACCTCTGTCTCTTGAGTGCTGGGATTAAAGGTGTGTGTCTTCACTCCTGGCCCAATGCTTTGAAATATTTTTTTAATTATGTAAAAAAAAAATGTGTGTGTGTGTGTGTGTGTGTGTGTGTGTGTGTGTGTGTGTGTTATATCCTGTTCCAGACATCTCTAAGGCTACTTCCTTTATTTCAGTGGAATAAAGTCTCTTTCCTAAGAAGTTCTTAAAAGGCCTGAGTTTTTAGGTTCAGAGAAGAAAGAGGTATGTTTCTATGAAAGGCTCTGGCTTTGTTGTTTTAAGCTGCTGCTCGAGTTAATCATTTTGTTTTGTTTTTCCCTTTAGAACTCATGCTCAAGAGAATGGCTTATGACCTGGGGAATGACATCCACTCCTGCAGCGATAGTGCTGCTTACAGTCAAGGGACACAAACTTTGGCAGAGTTAGGATATAAATAAGCATTATAGTAGGACATTGGGGGACGAAGTTAACCCCGGGCAGACTCATCACACAAAGCCTGTGGGTAGCAGGCCCCTGTGGTGCATGGTGGGACCATACGGGCTGTGGAGTCTGTCTTTGCTTAGTAGCTAAACCTTCTTGGTATCCAGTGACAAAAGTGGGGTCTCTGGGACCTTATCTTGGATGTGGACTAAAGCTGCGAAGTCCCTGCTCTAGAGGCCTCCCCGCCCCCCAGGTCCTGTCATCGGGTATCGGCATCATAGGAAGGTTGGGGGCTACCGGTCACCCTTAGGGGACCTAGGTAGCACCAGAGATTCTGAGTAACCCAAGGTGCTGCCATCTTGGTAGTCCATGTGAGTGCCACCATCCTGGCTAGCTGTCTTTGGTCTGTGAGAATTTGGGTCCGTTGACTGCTGGTACACCAGCAGGATCTGTGAATCTTCTGGACTTGGCGCCGGGTTGTTATGGATGTGCGTGAGCCTCCCCGCAAATGGGACCCTCCTGGGCAGCTGCCTCCCAGCTTACGAGTGGCCTTGGCAGGTGCTGGTGAAAGTACACTTATTTGTCCAGACTCACATCTCATTTGGATATATAATGGGGTCCAGGCTCTGGGCCGCATGAGTTGGGGTTGGGGAAAGACTCCCAAGGTGAGTGGAGAGGAGAGGTTGATTCTGATGCCTCGGGCTATGACCACGCCTCCAGACGAAACCTGTCCAATTCTACGTGCTCAGGGTAAAGTGAGCCCGGAGTGCCAAGAAGAAGAGGCCAGGAAGTTGTATAGCTCTAGTCTTATCCTGGCCAGCTGTTGTAGGCACGGACCAGAATGGGGGTGCGCACTCACTGAGAGTTCCAGGGGCTTGTGTCCCAGGACAAAGAACTGGAGCAGGGACGCCTGGTAAGATAATAGAAATAAAGACATTTATTAGAAGGAAGAAAGGCCCTCAGGCGAACGGGAGTGGGCTAGTGAACTAAAAAAAAAAAAAAAAAAAAAAAGGCCTGAGCGCAAATGTTTATCCCAAGGCAAGCAAGAAACGCTAAGAGCAGGGGAGTTACTCATTCCTAGGGACTGCTCTTCCAGAGGCTCCCGGGTTCAATTCCCAGCACCCACATGGCAACTCACAGCTGTCTTTAACTACAGTTCCAGGGACCTGACATGCTCACACAGACATACATGCAGGCAAAACACCAGTGCACATAAAATCATAGAATTAAAAAAAAAAAAAAGAAAAATTTCTGAAAAGATTGTTCAACAAATAGTTATTATTATTATTGTTGTTGTTGTTAAGGCAAATAGCGAGGCATTCTATTCAATATCTAGGGGATTTGTGGAAGTTGTCAAGGATTATAATTTGACATAAAACTTAGTGTCTATTCCAAAGCCTATGGAATTGTGGAGAAGTTCATTGAGTTTTATAGACTTTGGGTCTGGTGAATTTTGGTGTGTGGTGTTTTTATTTATTTTCAAGTTGTCCTTACTGTAATAAAGTTCATAAAGTTTCAAAAAATTAAAGATTATAATCTGAGCAATTACAATTTCAACTATTATAACTTGAAAAATATGCAAAAAAAAAGCCACGGTGGTTCAGCAGTTAAGAGCACGCACTGCTCTGCATGCCCTAAGTTCAGGTCCCAGGACCCATGCCAGATTGGTCACAGTCACCAGAACTCCAGCTCCCGGGGTGGGGCAGGGGCGGGGCTGCTTTTGGTCTCTCTGGGCACCTGTGTTCATGTGTACAGACCCACACATACACACACACATGCACATACTTAAAAATGAAGTGAATCCTTAAAGACACGACTAAATAAGTAGATTTATATGAAGCAGTAAGAAAATACATTGAAGCAATTTTCTTTGTCCGTTGTCAACATATGTGGTACTTGATGGTACTTGATGACAGTAGGTGAAGGGACTTTTATTTTTTATTTATTTTATTTTATTTTTTGGTATTTTGAGACAAGGTTTCTCTGTGTAGCCTTGGCTGTCCTGGACTCGCTTTGTAGACCAGGCTGGCCTTGAAATAACAGCTATCTGCCTGCCTCTGCCTCCCCAGTGCTGGGATTAAAGGCGTGCACCACCATGGCCGGCTTGTGGAGGGACTTTTAAAAAATAGAAAATGATGCTGCTGCCACTCAAAACTCATGTTTTATGAAGTTTTGTTGCATGAAACACAAAGAAAACGTAGGCGAGGAAGCATTACAAATTGATAACGTCCTGAGAATTGTCCAGACTGACTTCCATAGAGGACAAGGGATCAAATTGTTGACAATACCAGGAATTCCTCAAAAAGAGAGATTTTTTTGGGGGAAGTAAGATGGCCACGTCAAAGTCAAACGGTAGAGAGGTTTTTTTTCCTTCTAAATTTGAAATATGTTTTTGTTTATAGAATCAGAACAAAATTTGTGCCATAACATCCTACGTTTTTACTAGATTTAAACTCTCACTTGAATGAGTTCAACGTGTGCCTTCGAGGTGGATCCGGCTGCTAAGATGTTTCAGATCACATCCTGCCAGACGAAGCCTCGGCACGCTGAAGTCAAGGCAGGCAGTTTGATGAGTTTTGCGTCATGGGCTAAACACAATCCTACGAATATGAAAATATGTAACTTTGCATTTTGACTTTGTATGAAAAACTTGAAAAGATTTTAAGATTTCTGGGCAAAGTAATCACTATTTTGGTATATTTGTGGCCCCATGTTTAGTCAACATAAGTGCGTTAACTTCCAGTGTCAGATGACACAGAGAATTACAACTTGGCATCTAACTTAAAGACTTGGTCATGGTGTTATATAAAAGGAGAGAAGGTTAGCATTCCCCTTGGCAAGGGTGAAAGAGGCCCTTGGGCTTAACAACATGCATACGGTTAAGGCATTGCCACTTACTTTGTGGCAGCTAACCACTGTTTTTAGTCACAGTCATAGAGGAAGGGAGTAAGGGGAAAATGGGAGGGAGGGAGGAAGGAATGGGAGGATACAAGGGATGGGATAATAATTGAGATGTAATATGAATAAATTAATAAAATATATTTAAAAAATAAATAAAATACAAAACCAAAAAAAAAAAAAAAAAGACTTGGTCATGCCTATTAATTATCAAATCCTGAGTGGTCAGCCCTGAAATAATGTACACACAGCCCCACTAAGCAAATTCAGCAGACTGTATTTATATGTAATTTATTTGTATATAGAATAATATATATAGTTGTATGTCAATGGTTGTGTTTATATATTATATTTATAATTTTTAGACAACAATTTTTAAAAGGCCATCAATTTCAGAAGGAGTGAGGGGAGGGATATGAGGTGGTTGCAGAGAGAACAGAAAAGGAGAGAAATGACATAATTATATTTTTAATTTTAAAAACTGCTCATAAAACAATAAAAGGAAAAACAAAGCCAAGGATTTCCCAACAATGAAAAAAGTTCAAAAATAAAATTAGATAAATATAGGAAGGAGAGTAAAAGCATAAGTATTTTAAAAATTCATCAAAGTAAAACATACTGATAGAGGTGTGTGTGAACATGGGGGACAAGAAAGAAAAAAGAAACTAAGGGAAAGAAATATTGCCCCTAGATGGGAAAAAAATGCAACACAGAATGGAAAAAGAAAAACAGAAAGAAAATTAGAATGTAGTACTGTAAAAATGCAGCTAAGTGTGTATCGGGGGGAAAAGAAATCTCATGGAAAAGGAAAGAGGTGCATCATTGGAACAGGTTCTGTACAGACGGGAGACGCCACTGTACACGGATCAGGGGGATCCGGTGGGCTCGTGATGGCTTTTGTGCTGTTACTGACCCTGTGTAGGACAAGGGTCTGAGGACTGAGCAGCTTCACGGGAATACTTTTCTTTCTTGAGTCCTGGGGCCTCTGCTGGGCACACTTAACCTTGCCGTTTGTGGGCTCCTCCTGAGACACTCCAGAGCATTTTAGGTGCCGTTTAACTGTGTTGACTGTTGTTATAAAGACCGAAAATCCCAAAAGTTCAATTTTACCAATAAAGACTCAGGAGCCAGATGCTGGGGTGAGAATGTTAGGTTACCCACACAAAAGTTAAGGCATTACCCATTAAAAGGCTGGAGATAGGCTAAGGTGACGTTTGCTGTAGACTTACAGCACATTCCATCCCTCCACAGGCACAGTCTTCTTCTCAGTCAAGGTCAAAATGGTGAACTTTAGCTCGCGTTGTGCTGACACCCCGTTAGCACTTAAAATCCACGCTCGACGTTGGGTCCCTTCCTGGTGTGGACTACTCTATTTTCAAATGCTCAGGTAAAAATTTTCCACATGGGATTGCCATGTTTTCTTGCAGTCATGAATTCAGCTTTTTTTTTTCTCCCCCTTTGGAAGATCTTACTTTAATTATGTGTAGGTGTTTGCATGTGACTGTTGGCTTGTGTGATAGGAAAAGACAGGGAGGCAGAAACGTGTTTTAAAACACATGTTGTGTCATATATGTGGATTCCCAGTCATGCTCAGCTCTTGCCTGTTTCTCAGAGTGTTCTTTAGAGGCAGAGGGTGTCAATGAAGCTGTTTACTGCCACCTTATGGTAAAAACATTGAACAGTCTCTCATACATGGAAGTCCTGTGCACTTTTAAAGCTCAATCATTTTCTGGTTCATTTTGTCCTGGAAAACAAAAAATAAAAAACAAAAAACAAACAAAAGGATTAAATTGTTATTCTATGTCTGATTTTTAAAAAATCACCTCATCTTGTTAAGGAATTTATTTCCTTATGTTTTAATTATGTGACTGTGAGTCTCTCTCTCTCTCTCTCTCTCTCTCTCTCTCTCTCTCTCTCTCTCTCTCTCTCTCTGTGTGTGTGTGTGTGTGTGTGTAACATGTTGTCAAGAATGCCAATGTCCACAGAAGTCAGAGGCACTGGTCTCCTGGAGCTTGAGTTAAAGCTTTAGTTACTGTGAGCCACATGCTATGGGTGCTGAGAAACGAGCTCCGGTCCTCTGCAGGAGCAAGTGTTCTTAACCACTGAGCTACCTCTCCAACCCATCACCTCTTAAATGCAGGGTACCATCTTCCCTCATTTACTAGAGGTTCATAGCATTTTCCTCTCTTTGCATTTAAGTTTCCCCTCTAGTCATCACTCTCCCCAGCTCTCAGGTCTGCTGGTAAGGTACCCATCCCTTGCAGAGTGAGGCAGAGTCTCCGAGAGCCATCCTCACGGCCCTATCTTCTTTGTTGTCATCACTCCATTTTTTTTCTTTTCTTTATGACAGACTCTATAACACGTTTCTAGATGTTTTTCTTACTTTCTCCTTTCTTATCTCGCAGGCATTATTTTCCCCTCCAGTTTGCTTTGCCAGTGAAAGGCCACAAAGATACCCGCATTGCTAACTCCGAATGCTAACTCTCTGCTTCAGTTTGAGCCTGAAGCAGGCGAGAAGGCCAGGGTGATTATGGGGACACGAGACAGAGAGGAACCTGTCCTCAAGAACCCAGCTGAAGCCAGTGCCAGGTGAAAAGCAAGGATTCCAGCACAATTGACAACACTTCTGCCATTCCCTTCCCAGATACAAACTTGCAGCCTTCTCGCAATCTTATTAGCAACCCTAACTGTAGCGATAGGACATGAACTAAGGGGCTTGTACCACCCTGGTTTTACGTTAGCCTATTATAATTCCATCCACCTCACTTATCAAAACAGAAACAAACAATAACACACACAAAAAAATTTTTTTTCTCAGCAATCTTTTGAAGTAAACTTGAGAGCTGTCAAAATGGAATATATGGCCAGGGCCAAGACACTTAAATGTGATTCTCCCTGGGAACCCGCAACCACTCCTGGGCCTCTCTCTCTCTCTCTCTCTCTCTCTTCCCCCCCCCCCCCCGCCTTTCTCTCCTGAGCATCTCTCTTTCTCCCAACCCTAGTATTTAAAGTCTATATTAAAATAATCTTAAAACCACAATTCTGCTTCATACTGGCTAGTCCAGAAATTTTTTTCTGTATTGAAGCCACAAGTCCTGGGTTTGCCTGATTTGAATTCCCTTAAGAGAACTCCTTAGGCTGCAGGGAGTGTGTCTGTGTCCTCCCACCACTGACAACTCAACTGCGGTTGAATGTCGTTGACATTTGAGACCACTCTCTGGTTTTCTTTTCTACTTCCCAGGATATCTTGATATCTGAGACCCAACCCCCCCCCCACCCCCATCCCCCACCCCCCCAGCCCCGCCTCTGACTTTTAACAGTGGAATGCGCAAGACTCACTTTTTCATCTCTCTTATTGGCTTTAAGTCCTTTTGTGTTCTGATGAATCCCAACCTTTTCCAGCCTTCTCCCCTGTCCTCAGCACTGGGCGTCCCTCACTTTGTAAGGAAGAGGGAAATATTGGGGAGATGCAAGGTCATTTCAAAGGTTGCAGGTTAACAAGAGAAGAACAGCCAGGTGTGATGGTGCATGCACGCAAGTCCAGCACTTAAGAGTCAGGAGTACTGATACAAGTCAGTTTGCTCTACGTATAGTTATGGGCCAGCCAGGGATACATGAGAGAAGCTATTAGAAACAAACAAAGAAACAAAAAACAAACCGAAAGAAACCACAAAAAAAAACACCCAAACCCAACCAAACAAGAAAAGCACAACAAATTTATTTAGCCAGATTTCTATGTGACATGCAAGCCTGCAGATAGGAAGCCATCCAAGCCCAGGGAAATCTGCTTATTTTCATATTGACGTTTGATAAAGATGAGAGAATTGTAAGATTTTGCATTTGCTATAGATTAAAATGCTCTGTGTGGCAGATACTGTTTGGGCGTAGCATTTCCTATCCATATCTCATTAGCTTGAGTATTTTTATTTTTATGGTTTTTGTTGTTGGTTGGTTGGTTTTTTGTTTGTTTGTTTGTTTGTTTTTTAGTTTTTTGAGACAGGATTTCTCTGTGATAGCCTTGGCTGTCCTGGACTCACTTTGTGGACCAGGCTGGCCTCGAACTCACAGTGATCCACCTGCCTCTACTCCCGAGTGCTGGGATTAAAGGCATGCTCCACTACTCCTGGCTTATCTTGAATATCTAATGAGCATCTTTAAATAAATATGTTTAAAGACAAACTTTTATTTCTTTCCAACTCTTTATCTCAACCAGCCCTGCTCCAGTTTTCCATATCTCAGCAAACTATAGTTCTTTGTTTGTTTGTTTTTATTTTTGTTTTTTGTTCTTTGTTTTGTTTTTTTGCAGTGGCTCATCCTTCACTCTTTTCCTCTGTCTGTACCTAGGCCACAATCACATCCTGACAATTTTAGTGTCTGGCCATTTCTTTCCTCTGCCCTTACCATTACCTAGGGAGCCCATCAGCCTCCAACTATACCAAAGACCTCACCCTGGGGTTGCCTTTCTTTGTCTTACATGTTGCTCTACACAGGAATCAGGATCCTCCATGAACCTTCTGCCCTGCACTGAGACTCTGTCTCTTCACTGTTTCAAACTTACTGGTGGGTCTGTTTGTTTGTTTATTTAAATCTTTGTTTACCTTCTTTTATAACCAAGTGTAAAAGACTGGATAATCTCAAAGAAAAAAATGTTATTTCTTACAGTCCCATAGACTGAGAAGTTCTCAGGTTTAGGGCTGTGTGTGATAAAGGCCCTTCTTGCCGATGGGGACTCTCTGCAGTGTCCTGAGGTATATGGCATGGCGAGAAGACTCATGAGAGATGGGCAGACTGGCTTCAGTAACTGACTCATTCTAGTGAGAATTAAGCCACTTACTTTTAAATGCCAATATATCACATCACACCATATCATATATGACTTTGAAGACCATATCAGATTTTTTTCTTATTGTTTGTGCGACTTCTGACCAAACCTTAGAAGAGCACACTGAAGGGAGAAGGATTTATTTTGGCTAGTGGTTTTATTCCACTGTGTTGGCTGGCTCCATCACTTTTAGGACTGTGGCAAGGCACCATGACAACACGATATGGTGGAGGAATGCTACTCAGGAAGGGGGAGGGAGTGGGGGAAGGCCCAGAGACAAGAATCACCCTTCAAAGGCAGAGACCCAGTGACCTACAGCCTCTAGCTCGCCTTTACTTACTACTTTCCACCCAATTCCAACTTCAAATTATGAATCCACTAATGCATTAGCCCACTAATTAGCTCAGAAACACCACAATGTAATTGCTTTCTCCAAACCCTACCTTTGAATAGAACACTGGAGACCAAGCCTTCAACCTATGAGTTGTTTTGGGGAGGGAAATTTCATGCCAGTTCATAAGAAGGAGGTAATTCCCAGCACATGAATTTCAGAAAACATTCAAACCATAACACTTCCCTTCTCAGGCAGAGAAAGGCACTGCTCTCACCAGGATGTTGGAGGCTCACGAGGTCTGTGTTCACAGTCTCAACCCACCTCCCACTACCAACTGTCTCCCCCCTTCCTCTCCATCAGCTGCCCCCCCCACTTCTCCTCCAGCGTGTGGTGTGACCCCCCTATACTATACTACTCAGTGTGCCTGAAAAATCACTCCTGTCCCCTGGGTTTCTACTCAAAAGTTGTTACATCAGAGTGTCCTTTCTAGACCCTTCCATCTCAACCAAACCTGTCATCCTCTTTCCTCAACCTACCCAATACAAAAAGCATAGCCTTTCCTTATTACATCTGGCTAATCTGTTCCCTTTTGAGCTGCAGAGAGTGCCAAGAAGGAGAATAGTATAGCCTGCTGTCACTTGCGAAAGGATTCCAGACTCCCACTGAAGAAGTTAGTATGATTAATGTTTAAGATTAAAAGTACCAACAGCTGAGTCCACCATTCCCCTCTAACTGATAGACAAAAAAACAAACAAACAAAACAAAACAAAACAAAACAAAAAAACAAGAGACCCAAACGGGACACGGTGTTAATGGCCACAAGACAATTGCTCAACAAACTTCGGAGAACCTGGCCTCACAATAGCAGATTGGAGATTATTCCTGAGACTTCTCCCATCTCCCCCAGTTTGAATTTGTGTACGTGCACAGGAGCTAGAGCACAGGAAAACAGAACCAGTAGGGGTGTGTGGGTGTGTGTTGTGTGGATGAATGTAGATGTAGAAGGACGGGGGGTGGGGGGGGTGGGGGGATGGGGGCATCAGCCCATGCAGGGCTGTTCTGCTAGGTCCACAAGGGCTGGGGTCGACCAGCAGGCTGGGAAGCCAGGGAAGAGCTGATTTTCAGATGACGTCTTAAGGCCGTCTGCTGACAGATTTCCTTCCTGCTCAGTGGCAGTCAGCCTTCTTCTTCTGTCTAAGCCTTCAGCTGACTGGATGAGCCCCAACCACACCACGGAGGTCCTTCCATTTTACTCAAACTCTGTTGATTTTGGTATTACTCTCATCTATAAACACCCTCACAGTGATTCTGGAATATTTTCAAACCAAGCATCTAAGTGATGTATCACGTTGTCACATAAAAAACTTAATCAGAACCTGGCAGGGTGGCACATGCCTTTAATCCTAGCAATTGGGAGGTAAAGGCAGGTGGATCTCTATGTGTTTGAGGCCAGCCTGGTCTATACAGTGAATTCAAAGCCAATCAAGGATACAGAGTGAGACCCTGTCTTAAAAACGAGCAAACAAAACCAAACCAAAACTTTAACCAGCATAGGCATCTGGCTGTGGTAGTCAAAGGATGACCCCCTAATTGATGAGTGGCTCTGGTTGTCAGAAATGGGGTTCCACAGGAGCCTGCAGATGGAGAGTCCACTGTTCTGTAACTTGGGAGTCTAAAAGGTACCAAGTCATGCTGGGCAGGGGCAGGTACCACCTTAGCCGCGTTCAGTCAGACTGGGGCCAGATCCCATTTATCTTAAGCTTTCTTTAAGAAAAAGAACACAAGAAGCCGGAGGCAGAGGTGCCTGCCAGCATGTGTAAAGCCCCTGTCCGTGCCTAGGATTGAGGAGGCAAAGGTGGAGGAGAAGAATAGGAGCAGGAGGAAGAAGAGAAGGAAGAGGAGGAGGATGGAGGTGGAATAGGGGAAGGAAGAGATATAATGGGAGGAGAAATGGGGGAGGGAGGAGAGGAGCAGAGAGACACGAAACAGGGGAATAGGAGAAGGAGAACGAAGAGGAGGAGGAGGAGGGAGGAGGAGGGAGGAGGAGGGAAGAGGAAGATGGAGAAGAAGGATGGAGGAGGAGGGAAGAGGAGGATGGAGGAGAAGGATGGAGGAGGAGGATTGAGGGGGAGAAGGAGGAGGAGATGGAGGAGGAGGGGGAGGATGGAGGAGGGGGAGGAGGAGGATGGAGGAGGAGGAGGAGGAAGAGTGGGAGGATGGAGGAGGAGGACTGAGGGGGAGAAGGAGGAGGAGACGGAGGAGGAGGGGGAGGATGGAGGAGGAGGATGGAGGAGGATGGAGAAGGAGGAGGATGGAAGAGGAGAAGGAGGAGGAGGGGGAGGATGGAGGAGGAGAAGGAGGAGGATGGAAGAGGAGAAGGAGGAGGGGGAGGGGAGGATGGAGGAGGAAGAGGAGGGGGAGTGGCAGCAAATCTCCATACCAGACCTTGGACAGGACCCTGAACATAAGCTTTCTTGGGCCCACAGCACAGTCGTCTGTGAGAAGGAGAGCAGGCAGGACGCAGAGGGGGCGAGGCCCCACCCCAGCAGACTAGGAGCAGGTAAGGAGTATGAACCAATATTTGCATTTTAACAGATGACTGAATCTTGGAGGAAGATTTTGGCCATCGGGCTTGCCTTGCCTTGCCTTTAACACGTCACACTACCTCCATGGAAGCACAAACATTGGGCTTGTCTGAGTTCAGATGTCTTTCCTCTAAATCAGGGGTTGGCAACCTCCTTTTCGCAAAAGGCCAAAAGTAAATACTTTTGGCTTTGTGGGCCATATGGTTTCTGTTGCAATTACTCATCTCTGCTATTGTAGTGCAGGCCAGCCCTAGGCAATCCAATAAAATTTTATTTACCAAGATGGGTGATGGGCCAAGCTTGGCCAGCCTAAGCTGCAACTTGCTGACCCTTGCTCTAGACCCCAGGTTATAATAAAAAAAGAAAAAAAAAAACCACCACCCAGGATGTTTTCTTCCAGTCTTCTTAATAACATTCAGCATGTAAACTCGATAACGGCTGTGGTTCCAGTTAAAGTTTAGGCAAGTGGGAGGCATGTTGGGGACCCACCCCCAAAGAAAGTTCCATGGGGTTCTTTGGATTCTGTACTTCAGTGTGACATTCACTCCCCCATCTGGATGGCCTGTCCCCTTCATGCTGGTGACCAACTCTCAGTGCATTTGGCTGCAGCGTTCCTTATCACAGTGTTGCAGGACCCTGGAGGGCTTGGATCACAGCCATTCCGTCTTCTCCCCCTCCATCTAGTGACCAGCGTGACTCGGGGCACAGACACAGCTGTTCACACAATACACTTGGAAATCTCGTCAGGCACACACCAGTCTCTGTCTTACGATGGCCAGACATGGAGACAGATGCCAGAAATGGCAGTGGGGGGGGGGTAGGGGTTGCGGGGGTGGGGTGGGGGGAGACTGAGACTGTCTCCACAGCTACATCCCACTCCACCCTACCTCAGACACCCTGAGGTGCCATGCCAAAGCAAGTGAGCATCTCAGCAAGCTGGTGGAAGGGACAGTAGACCAGCGCTCAGCCAGAAGGGCTCTGGAAGGCAGCACCAAGGAAGGAATGAGGAAGAGAAAGCTCACAGAACATCAAAAGAATTTTTTTTTCAAGAGGGAGTAATTGTAATACCAAAGAGGTCAGACTTGTGGGTGAACTGATGGAGCAAGGATGCTTTTGTAAAAATGGCCGTTGCAAAAATGGAAGCGTTCTTACACATTGACCAAAGGCATAAGAAGTAGCTTCCTCGCCACAGAAGCCTGCCGTCCTTTTGCTCGTCTCAAAAAATCAATGGATGCTTGAAATAATAACAAAAATGTTGTTTGATATTAGAACAAAAATATATTTAAATTAATTTTCCCAGATATGTTTCCAGCTCAAACGTTTTTCATTATTTGTTATGAAGACACATCCCCCCCTTAACTGCCCCACTTGTACTCCATCTTTCCTTTGTATGATTTGGTGTGGAAAAGACTTTTCCTATGATCAAGATGTCAATCGAAAAGACTGTCAGGAGGTTCCATCAAAATTTTGATACATTATTTTTTTTTGCGTAACAGATTAAAGATAATGAAGCAACTCAGTAAGTGAATCTATGTGTAATATATACAGTCATAAGTGGCCAATTACCATGGCACAGAGAAAGCAAAGACAGATGAAGAGGAAAAAGAGGTAGCTAGGAGTTCCTGAAGCAACACAGCTATTGCTGTTGCCCCCTTGTTGCCTGCCAGAAGTAAATGGTACGACCCATTGCTGGAAATAAGATACACGTTGGTTGTGCATAATCTAGAAAAAAAAATAAAGCTGTCACTGACCTGAAAACATGCCTCCACTTTCCCAGCTAGTTTTTGTAGTGCTCAAGGCTGCCAAGAGAGGAAAACCATTAGTCTTGCACGCTATAATACTGACCTGCAAAGCAAGATGTGCCTGTGGGTACAATAGTAGCGTGAAGGTTATCAGGGGCAGCCAACCATTTTCTGATAGGACTTGAGGTGTACTCACAGAAGGGAATTCATGCCTGCTATTCTAAATTGGGTCAGAAGGCTGTGGCTAGAGAGGTCCTGAGCCCTAGGGAGCTGTTGCCTTGCTAAATGGACAGGGCCTCAAACTGCCTTCTGAATCTTTGTGCTTTAGATTAGTAATGCCTCGGGAGCTTCTCTCCGTGGTGGGCAGCAGTTAATACAGAGACTTGTCCTGGTCAAAGTGCTGAGAGTGAGTGATGGTTGGGTGCTCAGCTCTAGCCGGAGCATCTGTATCACCCTCCCCCCACCCCTCCAGCCCCAGGTTCAGAGAACTTCATGGAAGAGGGAGTGGGGAGGATGTAAGGGCAAGAGGATGGAGGGGGGTGCTGAGGAATGCTGTCTTCTGGACACAACACGGCCATGAGTGAACTCACTATGGCTATGGTTGTATTCACAAGACCAAGCCAGCAAGATCAGCCAACAGGCAGCACTAATGGACTCAGAGAATTAAATTGTCATTACCATCATCATCATCATCATCATCATCATCATCATGATAATAATAATAACAATAATAATAAAAGAACAGGGCATGAAATGGGAAAGGGGGGATGTTGGGAAGTGTCTGAGGGGAGGTAGAACTTTGGGTGCATTGATCAATATACACTGTTTATGTGTACAAAATCATCAAAGAATAAATAAAATCTATTGTATTAAAAAGAAAAGAAAGATAAACCAAGAGAAAAACTGGCTGAGAGCACAGCTAACAGATTCTGGGAAGGGAGTGGGTGCGATGTGGCTGAAGGAAGACAAGTCAATACCTACTTTTGATGGTCATCAGGGGCTGCAAAGGAACACATGAAGAACCATCCGAACCACCCAGCGTCGGTGCACGTACAAAGAAACACGTGCCCCCGCACCTATTTTTGTCTTTGGGAGGCCCAAGGTTGCAGTGCCGAGAAAACAGAAAATGTGCCTATCATTTGATTTAGTAGTCCCACTGCTAGGGATGGGGACCCTCCCTCAGGAATGTGCAATGTGCCCACACAGGATGCTCCCTTCATTGTTTATCAAGATCTCATGATGGCACATGTTCGAAACACTGCTGTCTCCGTAACAGTTCAGTAGCTGTCTTTGGCACTTCACACAAACCTCGTCCTCCAGGGCAGCCCTGTAAGGAAATACAGTGAGGACTGCACCTGAGCACAGAGCAGTGCAGGTTACTCAAGGCCACTCAGCTAGTGGGAGGAGGAGCCTGATTTGTAATGCTACCATACAGCCCATAAGTTTTATTGTATAAATCACCGAAGTCCTTACAAGACAGATTATAAAATGAAACAGATGGGTGGCAGTGTAAATTCATTTTTAAAAAAGAAATTCAAAATGCTGCTTATGTGGTGTGTGTGTGTGTGTGTGTGTGTGTGTGTGTGTGTGTGTGTGTGTGTGTTTGCATAAATAGGCAACAGGAAGCAACATATAAATTGCTAATAATGGTTGCTTCTATCAGGATATATTTGATGTATGCAAGGGTGAAGTATACTGGTATAGGAAGAGTATTATTTCTATTGTATAAGTTGTTAAATATTTAAGAATATTGAGCAATGGTGGTGCATGCCTTTAATCCCAGCACTCAGGAGGCAGAAGCAGGTGGACCAACGAGTTCGAAGCCAGCCTGATCTACAGAGTGAGTTCTAGGACAGCCAGGGCTACACAGAGAAACCTGGTCTTGAGAAAACCAGAGAGAGAGAGAGAGAGAGAGAGAGAGAGAGAGGGAGAGGGAGAGGGAGAGGGAGAGGGAGAGGGAGAGGGAGAGGGAGAGGGAGAGGGAGAGGGAGAGAATGAATTAACAATATTGTAGTAGGGCTGGAGAGATTGCTCAGAGGTTAAGAGCACTGTCTTCCAAAGGTCCTGAGTTCAATTCTCAGCAACCACATGGTGGCTCACAACCATCTACAATGAGATCTGGTGCCCTCTTCTGGCAGGCAAGCATACATGTAGACAGAATATTGTGTAAGACAATTAATAAACAAATCTTTTTTTTTTTTAAGAGAGAGAATATTTTTTTAAAAGAGAGAGGGGGTTTCAGGCGTCTCTGGCCTGGTCTGTGGGCACTTTCCCTAGAGGTGTGATGGTCGGCTCCAGGTTTTATTAGACCAGATGGGCTATGGCAGCAGCGGGGAAGGGGGCCCAAGCTGGTGACCAGCAGCTCTCTCCAGAAGTGCTCCATGACTGGCTCCAGGCTTGACCACAGCCCTGAGAGAAAGCAAGCTCTCTGTAGGACCGCACTCTCTCTTCCTAAGGCTCCAGAGAAGGGTCCTCCCGGCTTCCTCCTAGCTTCCGCTGTTGTGGGCAATCCTTGTGGAGCCTTGGGGGCTTATCACGCCAGGCTCTGCCTGTACCGGGGCTGGGCACTTTCACGGGCCTCCGCTTTCAGGTGCACCAGTCACATTGGACTCAAGGTTAACACTACTTCAATATGACCTCATCTTGATTTGATTCTATCTACAAACCATACATCCAAGTACAATTCAGCCACAGGTGCTAGGGGTTAGGACTTGGATGTGTGTTAGGAAAGCACCATTCAACTAATACAACAGACAGGGGCCAGACAGTGAGAAGACAGAAGTTTCTGTGAACCTTGTGCTCAACCTTGGGTGGCCTACTTATCACACACACATATGTATGTATATATATATATTTTTTCATGTATTATATCTACAGTTTATTTTGACAATTTCATGTGTGCATATAACAGATCTTGATCATATCTACTTCAGCGTGTCCCTCTCGCTCTCCTGGAACACTGGCCCACACGTTCCCCCCTCCACCTTTCTAACCCACAGTATCTAATCAAGCTGCCTCCTGGAATGCTGAGGCACCTTGCTGGCCTCCACTTGTGCAGGTGACCACAACTGCAGTGAGTTCCTGAGTACAGTGGCCATGTCCCGTCCAGAAGATGTTTCACAGCACTTGTCCTCATCCTCTGTGTCTTATAAGAAGGAGGGAGAGGTAGGGAGGGAAAGAACATAGGAGGGGAGGACAGAGGAGGGGAGGGGAGAAGGGGGGAATTTATTTGACTCACACAAGATGTTATAAATTTGCAAGCTAATTTAAACATTATATATATACACACATATATATACATACATACATACACATATGGTTTTTAAAGACAAGGTTTCTCTGTGTAATAGCCCTGGCTGTCCTTGAACTCGATCTGTAGACCAGGCTGGCCTTGAACTCACAGTGATCCACTTGCCTCTGCCTCCCAAAGTGCTAGGGTTAAAAGTGTGTGCATTTGAACACAGGCATCCTGCGTGAATGGACAGTGCTTCCCCCTGAAGACATGGATTATTAAATGAAAGTCTCAGGTCCCGCTTTCCAATTTCTCATCTATGATTTTTCCTGAGCAGTAAGGAGAGTGTGGTTAATACAGACGTCCCATGTAGGACTGAACAATCAACAGTCACGTAGTCTCAGCTCTTAGGCCAGCTGTGCATCTCTGTGGTAACTGCTGCCTATTCCACAGAGAGGTTTCCCTGGTCAAGGCTGAGGCAGCTTTGATCTATGGGTATAAAGAATAAAGAAAGCTTCAGAAAGGAGTTTGTCAACAAGTCCATTTAGCAAGACAACAGTAGTGGTTTCTCCCTTAGGGCCTCTGACCTCCTCAGCCATGGGCTTTCCTGCAGGTTTACAGTACCAGGCAGGAATTCCCTCCTGAGGAACAGGCTTCAAATCCAATCAGAAAGTGGTTGGTTGCCCCCATAACCCCATGGGCACATCTTGCCTGGCAGCCTGGTATTGTATCTTCAGGTTTACTGCTTATTTTCTCCTCCAGTGGTCTGCATAGCTCCTTTGAGAACTGTGACAGCTAGCCAGGTCCAGGCTGATTCCTCTGCGGTCTGCAATTGAAGTGTGTGTTGGCTTTTTTGTGTGTTTTTGTTTGTTTTATTTTCAGCAGTGTGGTCTTACCATTTACTTTTCATGGGCAACTAAGAGCAACGGCGATAGCCTCTTTTGTTTTGGTGGTTTTAGGGGCCTCCCTGATTAATCCTCACGGGGAGGCTATGGCACTGAATTTTCATTTAATAACTGCAAGGCACTGAGAGCGGCGGGAAGAGCACTATGCATCCATGCCGCACACCTGTGTTCAAGCTGCTTTTAAAATCCCATTTTTAATTAGCGTACAAACTTAGGGCTTCTTATAAGTCACATATGTCCCCTTCTTCTCTCCCATTCTGTCCTCTTGTCCTTCCTACCTTCTTCCCTTCCTGTTCCATCCTTCCCTCGCTCCCTCTTCCTTCCTTTTTACTTTTGAGACAGTATTTCTGTGTAGCTCCACCTGGTTTTGAACTCATGACTCTAGTGCATCAGTCTCCTGTGTGCTGAGATCATAGGGATGCACCGCCACACTCAGCTTAAATTCCTTTTCATTTAAACCATAGTTTAGATTTTCTTTTACTTATTGCCAAATGCATCCTTAATTGACATATTCCTAATTGCCATATCCACCCATCCATCCATCTATCCATCCATCTACCCATCTATCCATCTATGTGTCTATCTTGTTAAGCGATTTTTAGAAGGTGCCTACAGTGTGCCATTCAGGGAGCTAAATGGTCTATAATTCAGAACTGAGATGGTGTTTATTAAATAGATGAATGAATGGAATTCTTTTACGGAACTTACACAAGCAAGTAAACAATTTAAAAGCCTAGTGTAGCTTGTACTTAAATGTGGGCTGTGGGATGATTTCCTGGTCATTAAAGAAAGCCAAGGATACTGAGAAAGTGAAAAATAATTGACTATGTTGGCCTTATGAAAGGGAAAGGAGGTGTGGACGGAACCGAGGATGGAGAGATGGCGGTGTGGGGGTGGGGACCCGGGTTGAGAGAGGGATGGGAGAGGCAGAACCATGCAGGTTGGTCAATCTGGAGACCTGAGCGTGCGCATATGCAACCACTCGAAAATGGTAAAATGTCTAAAATAGGTCTACTGTGTGTACTTTCTGGGGGTGGGGACTGTGCTGCTGGGTGTCGTTACTGATGTGCTTGAGGCAGGGTCTTGCCTGGTACTTGGAATCCTCCTATGTCAGGCTCCATAGCGCTGATGTTCACACTGTGCAATCCTGTGTGTGGCTGGGAAGCCTCTCAGGTTTTATTTTGGGGGTGGGGGGTAGGGTTGGTTCGAGGCAGGGTTTCTCTGTGTGTAGCCCTGGCTGTGCTGGAACTTGAACTCACAGAGATCCGCCTCCCAAGTGCTGGGATTAAAGGTGTGTGTGTGTCGCCACTTTCAGTGCCCCTCCATTTTTAAGTTGCCTGACTGGTATGGGCAATGCACAGCAGAAGGAAAAGGATCCTTCAGAGCAAGCCCTTCCCTTTTGTATTAGATGCTGGTCTGGTTAACGCTGGACTCCCGGGTCCATGGTATGTGCAGAGTCTAGGCTTTGTGCTGCCTGGAGCATGTGTTAACACTCATGGGATGTCTCCCGTAGGTCGTGTGTTCACACGTCATCCTTTTGCAGCTGTGTTTTCTGGACAGGGCCTTGGAAAGCTGGATGGAACCCAGGCTTACTCCTGACACTCAGATTCTCACTTTATGCCTTGGCTTGCAAGGGGAACACACATAGGTAGCTCTCATTTCCATGGGTCTCTTTCTCTGTATCTCTAAAATTAACCTAAACACTTCAGGAAAAACAAACCCTCATATGATATGAAGCTTGTTCTGCTCAGAATAAGTGCTCAAAATTGGCCAAGTGTATACATGTGAATTGAAATGAAAACTGTTTAAATCTAGTATTTTGAGGAACTATGTCATCATTGTGAAGGAGTGACCAGAAAGTGGGTTGATTTTTATGGTGTGTGTGTGTGTGTGTGTGTGTGTGTGTGTGTGTGTGTGTGTTACACCCTTGTTTGTGTAGCCATCTTGCCACAGCATATGTACAGATTTCAGAAAACAACCTTGGGTATTCGTTCTTGCCTAATCCTTTGAGATCAAAGTCCCTTTTTTTCTTGATTATGGCTGCATACGGCTGACTAGCCAGCCTATGGACGTCTTCTGGCTCCACCTCCCATCTCATCTGAGCTGCCCTGGGATTACAGATGCGTGCTACCGTGTCTGGCTTTATATGTGGGCTTGGGGATTTGAAGTCGGGTCATCAGTCTTGTACTCACAGAGTTATCTCTCCAGCTCCTAGATTGGCCTTTGTGTCCTCTTCACGGTGAGCTGGTTTGGACCTGCTCCTGGGAAGGAATACTTGGACAGAATTGTGGCTTTCCTGGGCAATGTGGCTTGTAGGTGTCCCTGGATGTGTGTAAAGCTGAGTATTTCTCTTGAGGGTGTGTGTGTGTGTGTGTGTGTGTGTGTGTGTGTGTGTGTGTGTGTGTGTGTGTGTGTTTGGAAGAACTCTCTCAACTCATATTTATTCTCTCTCTCTCTCTCTCTCTCTCTCTCTCTCTCTCTCTCTCTCTCTCTCAGATATTTTGATGCAGTCTCTCACTAAGTAGCCAAGGTTGGCCTCAAACTCCCAGCATTCCTGCTTCTGCCTCCTAAGTGCGATTGCAGGACATTAGTTTTCTTCTGGAAAGCAAGCACATCTCTGTGAGAGCTGGTCCCCTGTTGCCTTTCACAGCCCCTAGGCACATGGCCTTCCTCCTCTGTCTTCTTCCCAGTGAGGATTCCTTCCTTGAGAGAAAGGCCCTTCAGGATATTAGAGAAACTCACTCTGGCTCTGCCTCACTCATGGCCTGCCGCCTGCCCTCTGCGCAGCACACATCTGTCACCATGACACCTTCAGTTTGCTCAGGCCAAACCCAGTGCAGCAGACTTTCTCCCTACCTCTGCTTATAGCTCAGGAGCCAAACTTGTTTCCTTTAGAAAATAGAAATGAGATACTGGTCCCCTTGTTCCCCACAGATTGGAGAAGACTTGCCTTAGGCTTCTCAAAACCTGATCCCACCAGAGCTCTTCTCTCTAGGTGTGAGGTGAGAAGCAAGTGCTCACATCTCGTGTCACCAACGGAGGGGTAGACAGCACACTGATGACCCTTCCCTTCATCCATCCTAACCAGCGTCTGCTGTGCTTCTGTTTCCCAGGAAGCCGAGGGATGCAAGGGTTGTGAGTCCATTTTGAAAATGTTTCACAGTGTTATAGATTGACTGTTCCGTCCTGTTAAAAGTCACGCATTGAAGGCGTGTAGGAGTAGGAGGCGGGGCCTTTGGACATGATTAAGTCATAAGGGTGGAGCCCTCATGAATGGGATTAGTGTCCCAATAAAAGAGACCCCAGAGAGCTGTCTTGCTCTTTTTCTTCCTACATATATGGTCAAACATTATTTCTGGGTGTGTCTGTGAGGATATGTTTGGGAGGTGTGTGTGTGTGTGTGTGTTTGTGTGTGTGTGTGTGTGTGTGTGTGTGTGTGTATGTGTGTGTGTATGTGAGAGAGAGGAGAGAGACTGATTCCCTCTCCGTCTGACTGTTTGATCTGGAATATCAAATGTACATCATCACCTACCATGGTTCTTGGGCCTTCAGACAGTAGCCCATTATATCTGTCTGTCTATCATGTGTTTTGTGCATGTATGGACTAGCATGAAGCACGGCGTACGTGAGGAAGTCAGAGGACAGCTCTCAGGAGTCAGTTCTTTCCTTCTCCTTCATTGAGGCAGGGTCTTTCTCAGCTCTGTTGATGTCCTGTTGCCCCAGGCTACCTGACCCATGTGCTTCTGCCAGCTCTTTTGTCTCTACCTCTCTTCTTGCCCCAGGAGTACCGAGATCACAGGTGAGCATTACTGTATCTAGGGTATTAAGATCATGGGTGAGCATCACTGCCTCTGGGGTACTGAGATCATGGGTGAACATCACTGCATCTGGGGTACTGAGATCACAGGTGAGCATCACTGCCTCTGGGATACTGAGATCAAGAGTGAGCATCACTGCAAACAGCTTTTTATGGGGGACTCCAGGAATTGAACTCAGGTCACCAGGTATTTGAGATTAGCACTTTTTGTTGTTTTGCTATGATGTTTTAACATCTTAACCATTCCAGCAAGAAAGACACTGTATCTTTAGGATTGTAACAATTCTTAGAGAAATTAAAAGTCCCAGGCAGGAGTTCAACATGGATGTGGAACTGACTAGTCCAGAGACAATTTCCTCTGCCTGGTCTCTGTAAGCCAAGAGTCATGGAACTTCATCTTATACAACTGTCTCAGAATAGAAACTTTACCTGCTAAAGGAAGAGAAGTTGAGGAGGGCCTAGAGAATGGCAGTTCCTATTTTTTTTTAAAGTTTTTCTAAGCCAGTGTGGTGGTGCATGCCTTTAATCCCAGCACTCAGGAGGCAGAGGCAGGCAGATCTCTGTGAGTTCGAGGCCAGCCTGGTCTACAAAGAGAGTTCCAGGACAGCCAGGGCTATACAGAGAAACCCTGTCTTGAAAAACAAAACAAAACAGAACAAACAACTAAACAATATTCTGAGAACAGTATTTTCCCTTATTTGTCTAAGCTGTGTTTAAGATACCAGTGGATGGTGTCTGTCTGTCTATCTATCTATCTATCTATCTATCTATCTATCTATCTATCTATCTATCTATTTATCTATCTATCCATCTATCTATCTATCCATCCAACCATCCTGCTTTTCCTATACATATATACCTATATAAAGTTTAATTTTCAGATGCTGTAGATTAACGATAACTATAATTAAACAAAGCCATGATAATAATAGGCTGAAGTAGAAGTGACACGATTGTGGTCTCTCTATCAGAACGCCCAACGGGGCCGTACTCACCCTTGTTATTAGGAGGTGCCTCCAGATGAGACAAGGGGGGTGAATGGTGCGAGCATCGTGATGTTGTGTGAGGCTGTTATTGACATTTTCCACTGGTTCCTGGGAAGCTGCTCTGAGTAGCATGATGAAATCTGGCGCTGTCTTGCTCTGTCCCACCCAGGATGTGAGTCACCCTTCCGCCCAGCATATATGCTCCGCACCAGACACCTGCCATTAGTCACTCGGTAGCTGGCTTGGTGATCAGATCTGCTGACAGGGTCTCTCACTGTCCTATGTTCAGGTAATAATGTGGAACTTGCAGCTTACAAGTTCTTTACTTATGAATTTTTCAATTTCATATTTTCTCACCCTGAGCCTGTGATGAAACGCCATGACCAAGGGAAACTTGGGGGAGGGAAGGGTTTATTTCATGCATAGCTCCATATAACAGTTCATCAACAAAAGCAGTGAAGGCAGGAACCCAAGCAGGGCAGGAACCTGGAGGCAGCAGCTGATGCAGAGGCTATGGGAAGGATGCTTCTTATTGGCTTGCTCCCCATGGCTTGCTCAGCCTGCTTTCTTATAGAGCCTGGGACCCCCATCCCAGAGTTGTCCCCACCCACAATGGGCAGGACCCTCCCCTATTAATGACTAATTCAGCAAATGCTCTAAAGGCTGGCCCATAGCCTGTTCTTATGGATCAGGCATTTTCTTAATTGAGGTTCCCTCTCTGTCAAGTTGACATAAAACTATCCAGTACACCCAGGATGACTGTAGGTAACTAAAGTTGTGGGTAACAAGATCCCAGAGAGAGGGCCAAGGGAGCTCTGATGGGCCAGAGCTGGGAGCTGCCACTGCTGGGCTGGGAGGCCGTGTGAGGTAGCATTGTCCTCCAGAGCTCTTGATGGCTCCACCTGGCTCCATCTGTTACAACAAGGATTCAGAGACACAGGCAGTGACTCTACTTCCAAGCCCAGGCCACAGCATCCTGCAGAAAGAGGCCTCTTGGCTCCATCCTGGGTCTAGGCTACATGTACTACAGATGCAGACACTGGTGTTCTGGGGAGTGAGAAGAGGGGATGCAGGCACTAGAAGTGAACGTGAGGTTTACGAGTGGGGATGCCACAGTTCTGGGTACCTGTACCATGAAAGAGAAAGCATGCCGCTTGGTTCCGTGGCGTCCTCATGCTATGGGATAGAACCTGTGGAGAGAGTGAGAAAGGGGCCTACAAAACACTGGGCTTATAGCAGAGCCCTTTTTTTTTTTATGTTTTTTTTTTTCATTAGGACATTAGGATTTTATTTCCAAAACTGAGTTTTAAAATGTTAACACATAGTTAGAATTGCATTTTACTTGACTAATAGCATATTTAGTACAATTATTACAATTGGGCTTAGGCAACAATCAATTGCAATATAGCCTGGCCCTATTATTATGAAAAACTACCAATAATAAAAGGGCACTCATATTGCTATTATTAAGAATTATTTAATATTTTAATATTAAATTTTGTTTCTAAAAATTTTCTTTTTAAAAAAGATAGTTGTGAGTACATCTATCTTTGGGATAACATAAATTACCTTCATTGTTGGTGTCACAAGAGTCAAAGAAGAGCTAGGACTGCATGTATTCTTGTTAGGAGCTCCTCAGCAGAGCCCTTTTGATATGGTGGTTATGCTTGATTGATAGTAGTTCCTTAAAGGCCACACTTAAAGGCAATACATCTTAAATGCTAATAAAAAGTAACAAGCAAGCAAGGAAACAGGGAGAACCTTCAGGCCAATGAATCCAGATTGGGTGACCAAGGTACAATTGTTGCGAGTAAGGATTTGCCTGTGCTCAGTTATCCTCAGCGGCTGGTACCTTGTCTACTAGAGCCCTTCCTTCTGCCTGGACTCTGTGTTTGTGCATGCTGCAAGGAAAAAGACCAATCACACTCAGTTCAGGAACCCAACAAGCCAGGGATAGAGAGTATGGGCTGAAAAAGCCAGTCTTGAGGCTGAGGAAGCATTTTTAAAAGATTTATTTTTATTTTTTAGTGCCTCTGTGTGTGTGTGTGTGTGTGTGTGTGTGTGTGTGTGTATGTGTGTGTGTATACATGTGTGTGTATGTGTGCATGTGTGTGTGTGTGTGTGTGTGTGTGTGTGTGCATGTGTGTACGTGTGCATGTGTGTGTGTGTGTGTATACATGTGTGTGTACGTGTGCATGTGTGTGTGTGTGTGTGTGTGTGTGTGTGTGTGTGTGTGTGTGTGTGCTTGAAGAGGCTAGAAGAGGCAGTCAGATCCCCTGGAGCAGGAATTACAGGCAGTTGGTGAGTCACCTAACATGAGGCCTGGGAACTGAACCCTTGTCAGAGTTCAAGAACAGCAAGTAATTTTTAAACACTGAGCCATCTCTTCATCCCCAGCTGAGGAAATATTTTCCATAGGCCAAATGAGGAGATCCTCAGAGACAGGAGGAATAAAAGGCTTGTGGCATTAGAAGATGAGGGGACTTTCTGGTTGGTGATAGTCAGGGCAGGAGAGACAAGTGAAGGGGCAGGCATAAGGAGCAACCAACAGACCCCGAACAGAAAGTCCGGAGAGCCGTAGGTAGCAGTCTTGACTGTGGAGACACGCCTTGGGGTTCTGTTAGAAAGCCTAACAGGCTAGGGATGAGAGCCAGTGGATGGGATGGTTACACAGCACGAGTGAAGCCCCCGTTTCACCCCCAGTTCCACATAAAGCCAGTTTGGTGTTACACACCTGCAATCCCAGCATTTGGCATTTGGGAGGTTGCGGGAGGAAGATTTGAAGTTGAGGGTCGTTCTTGACTACACAGTGAATTCAAGGCCATTTGAGACCCTGTCTAGAAAAATCAAAAGAAAGAATAGATATGGACAAAGCCTAAGGGACAACACTGTACATGGATAGCCTTGCGGAGCCCATCTGCGTCTCAAGACAAGCATTCCAGTGCAAACCGAGCGCCTAACAACAGAGGTCCTGGAATGTGAGTCATCTCAGCACAAGGACAATGAATCCTGGGTTTTCTGCCTAATGTGGGACTTTTCTGACGAAAGGGGGACAATAATCTCAACAACTCGCTTATGCTTTGTAAGGAGGGAGTCACACATTTAAACTATATTCTTAATTACAGCTTCTGAAATGTCCCTGAAAGACGTTTCAGGTACCCAGGGGGCATGCTAAAGCTGAAGGCTCATGTCCACAGCCCATGCCCACCGTTGTCTCTCAGGCTCACATCTAGTCTTTCCCTAGTGAGTTCTCAGCAAGACAGATGTTCCCAATTTAGCCTTCAAAAGTACAGAGTAATAAAATAATCTGCAAATTAGCATGTCGGTAGGGTTCAGTGTTTACAATCTACTCCCCAAAGAAGGCCCTGACTCTGCCTGTTTGCATCTGTGTGGGGAAGATGGGCTTGCCCAGCGAGCATTATCGTGTTATCTCCTCAACTTTCATGTGCTCACTGCGGCTCAGAACATTCTTCCTTTGAAGCTGTGTGCAGAAGCCGACCAAGTATTTGTATTTCCTTAAACCTCAATTTACCCCCCCCCTTTTTTTCCTTTCTCTTCTTTTCCCCTCTCCCTCTCTTCTGTCTCCTCTTCCCCCTCCTCAGCCTTTCGTTGCCTTTTCTGAGTTGCTGCAGGTTCTTCTTAGAATGACAGTCAAGGCCTGTTTGATGGGCCAAGCCTCCTCCGAGGGAGTGAAAGAGTCTCCGAGTTGTTAATTTGTTTAACCTGGGGAGGATTTGGGTAAATGAGGGGAGACTGAGAAAGCCGCACGTGGTGGGCTGGCTGAAGACCAATGGTGCCTTGCTGAGAGGTACGTAGGAACATAATGTCTTCTAGAACGTGACCTTGGCTTTACGCGGTCAGTGGACGATCCTTCCTAGGCTCAGCTGGTGTTGCAGTCCACTCATGAGCTCCAAGCGTAGAATCCCTGATCTGATCTGGTCCGTGTTGATCCAGTGGTAGAGAGACACTGATGGCTGCACTGTTGTCTCTTTTCCTACCAAGAGGGTGAGTTTACTTCCCCTTCCCGAGCCTGGGCAGGTGGATGATGGGGCAGAGTAAGAGGGGGTGTTTTGGCAGTTCTGAACCCAGGCTTTGAGACAATCACAGTACCCTCCTGGTCTATTTGAAGACTGCTTCTAGGTAAGTAATTCACCTACCCCTTTAAGAGTCCCTATGGAAAGGCCCCATGTCAAAAGGGAGAGGGGTCTTACCTAGTCAGGAGTCTTCAGACAGTCCCTGGAAGCACTTGGCCTGTGAGTGACCAGGCTCTAGACAAACACCATCTAGCGATCCACCCACTCTACAGTAGAAGAATTGCCTGGCTGAGTTCAGCTCAAATCCCTAACCCATGACATCGAGAGCAATTGCTGCTCCAGGCCACTGCATTTTGGGCAGTTAGTTTATGCTGCAACAAACAATGGGAGGAATCATGGTGCCATCTAGAAAGCATGCAAGGTGTTAACCCCATCGTGGGGACACATTGGCAGTGACTTCTCATAAGGAAACAAATGCAGAACAGACAATCCTCTCAGTAGTTCACCAGAGAAAACATCGCAGATGCTCAAATCAGACAGGATTAGTGCCCTGGACTCGTATGTCTGCCTAAGCGCCTGTGCTTCTTGCTAAACCTCAGACACCTGCAAATAGCTGTTGAGTGGTTAGGTGGAAACTATGTAGCTTAGTCACTGGCGAACACAGCTTACACCGGGATCTGTTGTCAAACACCTCTCCTGTTCCCAAGGCCAAGAGCCCTAATTTGTCAAATGTCCCTTCTCCATGACTGTGGAGCAAATGGCTCCTCCATCTCCATGATGACAAAGAAGCGGCAAGTGATACAGTTCCCCTGTCAGACACAAGCCTCGGCTCTGTCACGTCTTTTGTACTATGGTGAGTCTCCTGACTAGCACTATTCCAGTTGGAGAACAAGAAAGGAACAGGGTGGAATGTGGCTTTGTAGATAAGGATACAAAGTGTTCTTAACAAGTGAGAAAAACGTAGCAGCTGCTCAAGCTTGGTGGGTACCACAGAGACAATTATACAAACAGCAGCAGCTGTGGCAGCATTTTACTTCTTAGGGATGACGCTGCCTCTAGGACCACAATCACAGGAACTGGGCCTTAGCCCCCTTTGCTTTATTATGCTTTCAGTTTGTCCATTAAGGATGATGGCTTATGCACCCAGCATGAAAAAGTCCTATGTGGCCTTCTTTATGGGGCAACAAACCCTCAGAGAGAGATGCTATTGTGCTGGAGATATGGCGCAGCCATTAAAGGCTAGGCTCACAAGCACATATATAAGAGAGATGCTGTTAAACTGATGAGCATAGGCTGGGACTGCTGGCTCATGTCTGTGATGGCAGCACTGGCGAGGCTGAGGCAGGAGGAGGTTCTAAGTTCAAGGTCAGCCTGGGTTACAGAACAAGACTGTCCCCCAAATCCCCACACCAAACCCATAAAAGCAAGAGTAAACATTGATTAGTATAGTGAACCTTATTTAAGTGTTTTTATTAATCTTTTCTTAAAAGTTAATTATTGGGGGGGTTGTGGTATGTGGGGGGGGGCGATCAGAGAACAACTTGATGTGTTTATTCTCTTCTCCCACCATCCGCCTTATGGCTTGTAGTGACTAAACTTAGGTTGCCAGCCTTGACAGTAAGACTTTACCCACTGAGCCATCTTGCCATCTCTCCTCCTTCCCTTCCTCATCTTCCTCCTCCTCCTCCTCCTCTTCATCTTCCTCCTATTATTACTCTGTATTTCAGGCTAATCTGGAATTCACAATCCTCCTGCTTCAGCCTCCTAAATGCTAGGATTATAGACTTGCGTTGCCATACCCACCCAAATATTATGTGAGAAACACCAAACCTACTCAATCCTCAATTTTAAGAAAGAAATTGAAAGAGAAACTGAAAGAGGTGTTGTTTTGAAAGGAAAGACAAAAAAATGAGTCATTTGTTTTGGTTACCCATTACCACATCCGAAACCCACCCGAGGCCTTGTGGCTTATTGTTCATGGTTCCGTGGCTCAGGAACTCAGGGAGGACTCGGTTAGTAGTCAGTGCTCCCATGTGGTCATGACCAGAGCTGTGGCAGCTGGGGCGGCCCTGGCGTCTGTTTACGGGATGTCCCAGTGACTCTCTCCGTTTGGCCTCTGCAACTGCAAGGGATGGTTCAAGGCCCCTCCTTGTATAATGACCTCAGCAGGCAGGTGTTTGGCAGGGCGGGTCAGAACTGCAAAGGCAAATGTCTCAGGAGAAAAGCTAAGCCACTGTTAGTGATCTTGTCTCCAAATTCGCTTTAAGCAGTTACTAGCCAACTGTTGGAAGAATGCAAATGTCCTGTCAAAGGAAGACCTTGTGGGGTGTGAGGCATCAACGTGGTCACCCTTGGGTTGTCCAACCTGCTACATTTTTAATCCTCACGTTCTTCATGAGTTTCACCTGTAGGCCAGTCTCTGCAGTTTTTGTGGACACAATAGGTGTTACATACTAGTAGACTTCAACTCCTTTAACACTCGGAGTGTTTTGTTTGTTTGTTTTTTAAGACAGGGTCTCACAACACCTGGTTTTTATTTTATTTTTCATTCATTAATTAAGTTATTTATTTTACATCCTGATCGAGGCTTCCCCTTCTTCCTTTCCTCCTAGTCCCTCCCTTCCACACCCCCCCCTTTCTTTCTCCTCAGAGAAGGGGAGACCTCCCAGGAATATCAACCTGCCTTGGGCAAATCTTCCAGTTAGGAGAAAGGGATCCAAAGGCAGGCAACAGAGTCAGACACAGCCCCAGCTCCTGGGAACACCTGATTTTTTTTTTTTTTTTAAAGCAATAGCAATAGTAAATTCTGGTTTGGGGCTTGGGGGACGGCTCAGCTGGTAAGGTTCTTGCTGTACACACAGAAAGACTTGAGAGCAGATCTGCAGCATATAAAGCAGGAGCAATGGCTATAACCCTGGAACTGGGGAGGTAGAGACGGGCAGATCCCTGGAGCACACTGATCAGCTAGCCCTGCTGAGTGGGTGAGTTCTGGGTTCAGTGGAAGACCTTGTATCAAGAGGTAAATAACAGTTGAAAATCATCTCTCTGGCCTCAAAATGCACATACCCACTGTACTAGTTACCTTTGCTGTGATAAAATACCGCAGCCAAAAGCACCTTACGGTAGAAGGACTTTATTTCACCTTAGGGTTCCAGGGGCAAGTCCATAATGGTGAGGGAGGCATGGCAGCAGGCTGCTGGAGCAGAAAGCTGAGAAACCACATTGTCATCTGCAGTCATGACGCACAGAAAACCAATTGGGAGTGAGGCTCAAAGCCTGCCCCCCAGTGATGTACTTCCTCCAGGCAGGTCATGCCTCCGAAAGGTTCCAAAACCTCTCCAAGCAGTGCTACCAACTGGGAAACAAGTGTCCAAATACTTGAGCTGACGAAGGACATTGCTCATCCAAAACAATACACACACACACGTGACATGGAGCTTGAAAGTGGATGGGGAAGATAAAGTAGGACAAAGACAAGGAGTAAAGGTGTCTTTTCCCCCATTAAAACTTAGGGGAAATAAAGGGAGACATTGCAACTTTAACATGGCATTTAAAAGCATGCCTCAGTGTCCCCAGGAGAAGACTGGGGGGGGGGAATAGAGACACTAATCAGAGAAGCTGGCAGCTCCTGACTTGCCGTGAAATGCTGGGGGTCAGGGTCTGGTGCTCTGAGTATTAGGAAGTGCCCACTCGCCCATCACGGAAGGACCTACTCTGAGTTTCATAACCATGCAACTCTCGCAGTGTCCTTAGGCTCACATAAGAACGAGAGCTTCCTTGTTGTAACAGAAAATGAAAAAAATTTTCATGCATTCGTGAACTGTGATAAAGAATAACCACTGGGCCTGACAACCCGCACCTGTAACCCAGCTCCTGGGATGTTGAAGCTGAGGGTTCCGAGCCTGCCTGGGCTTCAGAGTGAGTTCAAGGCCAGGCTGGGAAACCCAGCTGAGCGGTGGGCTGCTTGCCTGGCATTCGGGAGGCTCTAGATTCAAACCCCAGTATCAAACATAACGCAAATCATTTCATCAAAACCAGAAGGGCTGTGCCAATGTTTCTAGTTATTAGAGGATGGGGCGATGTGGGGATAACTTAGTAGTGACAAAGCGTTACCGTGAGATGGACACAGAGCTCAGCTGGTTGATTGCTAACCTAGCTTGTGCTAAGTTCTGATTTTAGTCCCCAAAAGCCCATAGACCAGGAGTAGTGGTGCACGAGCTGTGCCTGCAGAGGCAGGGGACCAAGGTTACCTTCATCTGCATAGTGAGTCTGAGGCCAGTCTGGGATACAGAAAACCCTCTCTCTTAAAAAAAAAAAAAGCCCAAAGAACCCCAAACCATTGCTGTGCATTAATATGCATAAAGTATCATTGGTGAATGGTAATCAGAACTGCCACATAATCCAGCAATTTCACTTCTGGGTATTGACTCAAAAGAACCAAAATGTATCTGCATTTCTATGTTCATCAAAGAATTAACACACTATCCATGGGGTGGAAATAGCCTAAGTGCTCATCAATAAATGACTGGATAAAGACAATGTTATGCACACATACTACAAAACATTATTCAGCCATAAACAAAGAAGATAAACCTGTCAAATGCTATAACATATATTCACCCTGGAGGAATTATCAGAATAAGCTAGTCACAGAAGACAAATGCACATACTTTCTTTTTCATGGGCTATTTAAAGAGGTCAAACTCAGAAACCAAAAGTAGAACGGTAGCTCCTGGGACTCGGAGAAAGGGAAGAACTTGACTTGTGCCCCTCAGTGAAGACTGAGTTTCAGCCATGAAAAGGTCTGGAGATCTGCTGCACATCATAATACGCCACTAGCAGTGACGTCTCATAAATGTCACATCTCGCGAGCCATTCGTCATGGCACATGCCTGCAATGACAGCCCCTGAGAGGTGTAGGCCAGATGATCATGTAGTTGAGACGAGCCTGGGCTTCGTAGTGAGTCTGAGGTCACCCTGATTTATCTAGCAGGACCTTACCCTAAGAAACACAGCAAGGGAGCTCATGTGACGTGGTTTTCGCCGTGATAACAATCGCTCGTCAGTGACCTATTTGCCCCATGTGTTGATTTTATGCTTGTACTTCATCATGTGTTATAATGGTGTGCATGTTTTCTCATAATTTCCCCCTTTCCACCTTATTTTTGCCCTAGAGTTTCTTAGAATTGAACTATACTCTGGGAATCTTGGGAAACCAGCTCTCGCGGCTAGAGGCAGGCCACACACCAATGCCAGCTGCTTGTGATAATTTTGTGTGCTTATAATTTTTTTCAAAATGATAGTGTGTCTGAGCCCTTGATGTGAATGGCTCTCTAGATGCATTTTTACCATTAGAAACCATGGAAGCAAGCAGGGCCTCTTTTAATGAGTTTCTTTCACGGTTGGTTACCCCTTCACTGCTTGTATTTACAACTAATTTTCAGAAATAATATTGGCACTTTACTATGAGCACACAAGGTCAGGAGACAAACCTGAAAAACAGCAGCTTGTAAGAGCCAAATATCAAGACCCTTCAAGTCATTTCAGGTCTTACAAATACACGTTTTTCAATTGATGTGATTTATTTGGGAGTGTTCATGCTTTAGTGAGACCTACCTTCTTCTCCTTTGCAGAACAACAGCTACACTTCAGAATATTAAGAAGGCTTTTTGCTAGGCCTGTGGTACAGGCCTGTAGTTATAGCAACCTGGGGAGGCTGGGGCAGGAGGGCCTCAGGTACAGGAGCTACCTGGTCTACACAGTGAGGTCAAGGTGCCAGGACAGTTTAGTGAGACCCTTCTTCGAATTAGAAGGCAATAAATTAGGGACTGGAAAGTAGTTGCTGCTTGAACTTGAGGAGCCAGGTTGTGATCTTTGGTACCCAAGTAAAAGCTGGTTCCTGCCTAGAATCCCAGTGCAGGAGAAATGGTGAGAGCAAGATGCTTGGGGCTTCCTGGCCATCCAGTGTAGCCGTCAGTGAGCTGCAGGCTCAGTGTGAGACCATGACTCCACAAACCAGGTGGAAGACACCCAACACCAACCTCTTCAGACCCCTGCCGTGTACATGAACACACGCACATGAACACATGCACATGAAATAAACTGGGTAACAATTAATGAGGATTCCTGGTGTCAACCTCTGTTCTCCACATACACATCTACACATACACACACACACACACACACACACACACACACACACACACACACGTACATGCACACCAAAAGAAAAGCACAGAGCTATCTGGGAATATAGCTCAATGGCAGTGCTTTCCCAGCATTCAGAAATTCCTGGATAAATCCCTATAAAAGGAGAAAGAAAGAAATGGGGTGGGAGGCGGGAGAGGGAAGGTTAGGACAGACTTCTGAAAGTTCTTATGTAACCCAGCGTCTTAGTTTCATTTCTGTTGCTGTAACAAGATACCCTGTCCTGCACCACCTCAGGGGAACAAAGGTTACAGTCTTATATTATGGGGGATTTAATGTACGAAGTCACATGCACAGTTAAGAGCGAAGACTATATCCCTGCTTGCTGCATGCAGCTTTCTCATGTCCTATAGTCCAGGCATAGGGGATGACGCCACCCACGATGTACTGGGCCTTCCTGTATCATTTAACAAGCAATACAGCCCCCACAGACATGCCTGGTAAAGACATCACTCAATAGAGATGTTCTTCTCACGTTGTTCAAAGCTATAGCAAGTTAGCACCGAACACTCAGCGACTGAGATCTTGCAATGCCAGGAGCTTCTGGCTCCAGTTTTGTAGGTTTTGGTTTTCTAAAGGATAGATTTTTATCACCCTTTTCAAAAAAGATTTATTATTTATACAGTATTCTGCCCACACGTGTGCCTGCCCACCACAAGAAGACACCAGATCTCATTACAGGTGGTTGTGAGCCACCATGTGGTTGCTGGGAATTGAACTTGGGACCTTCGGAAGAGCAGACGGTGCTCTTAACCTCTGAGCCATCTCTCCAGCCCTTATCATCCTTTTAAAAGTCCAGCTCTTCTAAATATTCTCTGGATCAAGAGTTTGTTAAGAGAAGGCACTGAGAAAGGCTGGAATGAAGCTCCGTGCTCTCTGATTTTTACAACCCACATCATCCACATCCAGATCCAGGGCTGGTTCCATGTCTCCTTCAAATAGCATGGAGTGGGACTAGGCCTTATTTGGCAATATGTTAGAGCATTGGAACCTGTGCTAGGACCCAGAAAACCTAGGGCATGCTGTGGCAGCAACTGTGACCCTGCTTTGTCACCAAGGGCATCACACGCAGGGTTGGGTGGAGGGGGCTTACACCACAAGTATTTACTTCTCGCAGTTCTGGAGGGTGACAATCTGCAGGTGACTGGGTGCTACTGAGAGCTCTCCCTGGGTCATAGCCATCTTCTTGCTCTGTCCTCACATGGCCTTCCTTCCATATGTGCCCTCAGAGAGGGAGCTTGAATCCCTTCCTTTTCTTATTCGGGCCCTAGTCCCATCCTTGGGATCCGTCCTCTGACCCCAGTTACTTCTCAGAGGTCCCACCTTAAATACCACACTGGGGATTAGGACTTCAGAGTCTTGGAGGGACACCCTTTAGCCTAAAAGAGCTTTTCTTAGGTACTTCTCCCGTGGAAGAAAATCCAAACTTTGATATTTCTGGAACAGGTTCAGGAAAAGAGTTGCTTGTTGGATTCTTGGCTTAAATATCTGAGGCGATTGATTCTTATCAGTGATTTCTTGGGAATGTCAATATTTATCTAGATAATAACTGCATGTCATAAAAGATCAAATCTACTTGATCCCTGAGATGTAAAAGTTTCCCTGAGGTGGACAGTGACTGCTAGTGATTACCACGGTTCTAGAGATAAAGTTTTACTATGTAGCAAAGAATGGTCTGGAAACCAGCCTCCTTTTGACCTCTGCCTCCCAAATACTGAGATCATAGCCGTACACTACTGCTCACAGCTTCTGCTACCATTTTTATTGATATGCCATTGCTATAAGTACACATGCTTATTAGCATTCAGAATTCCTTTTAACTCGTGGGGCCTCCTTGGTGCTGTAGAATAAGCTCTCATCCCGAAGGCTCTGAGACAAATCTAGATGCCTGTGTACTTAGAAGTCTGGAGGCTCAGGGTGTGGGCTCTGGTGCTTGGAAGTCAACTCTGTTAGTCTTTCTACCTTTAAGAAGTCCCTTCCTGGGCTGGAGAGATGGCTCAGAGATTAAGAGCACTGATTGCTCTTCCAAAGGTCCTGAGTTCAATTCCCAGCAACCACATGGTGGCTCACAACCATCTATCATGAGATTTAGTGCCCTCTTCTGGCCTGCAAGTGTACATGCAGGCAAGTGCTGTATACATAATAAATAAATAGATCTTTAAAAAAAAAAAAAGTCCCTTCCTTCTTGTGGTAGTTTGAATAAGAATGGCCCCCACAGGCTCATATATTTGAATGCTTAAGTCATCAGGGGGAGTATCACTATTTGAGAAGAATTAGAAGGCTTAGGAGGTGTGGCCTTGTGCAAGGAGGTGTGGCCTAGTTGGAGTGTGTCACTGGGGTTGGGATTGGAGGTTTCCAAAGCCCACACCAAGTCAAGCATGTCTCCCTCTCCTGCTCTGTGTCTGTGGATCATGACGTAGCTCTCAACTACTTTTCTAGTGCTGTGCCTGTCATATGTGCAGCCATGCTCCCTGCCGTATGATAGTAGACTAAGTCTCTGGAACTGTAAGCAAGCCTCCAGTTAAATGCTGTCTTTCATAAGAGTTGCCTTTCTCATAGTGTCTTTTCACAGTAACAGGACAGTGACCAAGATGCCTCTACAGAGTCTGGGGGTGGGGGGTGGGGGGTGGGGGGGAAGGCTCCCATCTGCTCCGATTAGGGCTCTCAGAGTCGGTTCCCACACGGTCTACTCCAGGTGCCACGCCCTTCATATCTGGGGTCCGACTGGAACATTGCTCACAAGATAAGTGAGTGTGTCCTGTGTGTGAAAGAATGCTGATTGAAAGAGTCTTTATCCATACCAACTGACTCAGGAAAAGGAGGAGGAGGAGGAGGAGGAGGAGGAGGAGGAGGAGGAGGAGGAGGAGGAGGAATGTATTGATTTCCTATTGTGGTTGGAATGTAAAAGGTACTCCATAGGCTCACATGTCTTAACACTTTGCTCCCCAGATGGTGGCACTGATTTTGAAGGCTGTGGAACATTTAGGAGGTAGAGTCTTGGTAGAGTAAGTCGGTCACTGGAGGCAGGTCTTAAGGTTAATTACACACACACACACAGACAGACACACACACACACACACACACACACACACACACACACACACACACACACACACACCTCGCCTTCCCCGTCTGGTCTCTGCTTCTTGTTCTATGGAGGTGTGAAGAGGTGAGGAGGCCCACCTGTACACACCACTTCCATGGAGCTGCCTTGCCTCCCCCACTAGCATGGACTGCACTCTCGAACTGGAATCCAAAAGAACCCTTTCTTCCCTTAAGTCACTTCTTTCTAGTATTTTATCACAGTGTTGAAAACAACTATACAGATAACTGGCACCAAGAGTTGGTGAAATCTAAGTTCTGATGGAGATGCCAGGATACTGGAGATGCTATAACGAGGGGGTGGGGTGGGGGCGTGAGACCAGGGGGTACTGGAGATGCCATATGAGGGGTGGGGCAGGGGCACGAATGTCAAGGACTGCTGCAGGCACCAAGTAGAACCCAAGAGAAAGGCGACAGATTTGGAAAAGTGTGACTACCCAGACCTATTGGAGCCCAGATATCAGACAAGAGCCTGCAAGATTTGTGTTTGCCCTGCTGGTATTGGACTTGCTTTTCTGATCTTTCCTTTCTGGCCTCCTGTTACTCCCTTTTAGAATAGGAATGTTTCCTTTGTGTCATTGTATATTGGAACTATGAAATTTGTATTTTGATTTTTATAGGTGATCCCAGTTAAGACGCCTTAGGGTAGATTTCGACATCTTCAACAGCATGGAAACAGTTAAGGCTATGGGGCCTTTTGAAATTAGAGAGGTTGTATTCTATATTATGAGATGGTCATGAGCCTATAGGGGCCAGGGGTAGAATATTATGATTTGACTTTAAAAGTCCCCCACAGACTCATGTAGTTTAACATTTGGTTCACAGCTGGTGCTACTGCTTTGGGAAGTTATGACACCTTTAGGGGTGGCGCTTTCCTGGAGGAAGTGGGTCATTGTGGGTGAGCCTTGAGGCTATTTTACATATAAATTTATATCTTTATTTATTATTATCTTGCCTTCATATGAGTCTGTTCAGCACATGTGTGCCTGGACCATGTGGAGGTCAAAAGAAGACATCATCTCCCCCTGGAGCAGGAGTTACAGGTGGTTGTGAGCCACAGTGTGGGTGCTAGGAACTGAGCCTAGGTCCTCTACAAGAACATCCAGTGCTCTTAACCTCTGAGCCATCTCTCCAGTGCCCCAGGCTGTGAGGTCTTCACTATCTGTCCACTTTCTGTTTCCTGTTCTCACAAGATGTGAAGAAGTGTGGGTTTCCAGGCTACATGCTCCCAGTACCACTGAGCTTCCTGCCGCCATGTTTTCTCCGCCATCATGGACTCCACCTTCAAACTGTGGGACAGAAATAATTTCCTTCTCTCGTAGTGCACCCCCACCTAGTTTTCTGAAACAGGGTTTCGTGTAGCCCAGGCTAGCCTCAGATCTTGCTATGTAAGAGTAGCCTTTGCTGCTGCCTCACTAGGGCAAGGGATGCAGATAATGCGCCACTATGCTTGCTTCTGTTTCTTTCTTGAGACAGGATCTCTTTCGAACTGGCTGGTCTGCCTTTCCTGGAACTACAGGCATCCACTGCCTTGCCTTGCCTTAAGTTGCCTCCCTGGCTTCCTGGGCTTTTCTTTAATCACGGTAATGAGAAAAGTAACTAATAGCCTCTCCTAAGCAAGCATCCTCTTGCTGAACAATCATGGTTAAGCATAATCAATGTATTCCTCCCAGGTAGACAGCAAAGATAAGTCAAATCTTAGAGTATGGAGACCCGGTCCCTGAAGGCTCTCGGAAGCTTCCGGGTGAATAGGGTTTCCTCCACACATCCCTGGGCTGCACTGTGGCTAAATGACACCAAAACTGCCCATTCCACACTTTATGCATCAGCTGAAACTGGGACCTCTGAGAACAAGTACTGAAAGACTCTCCGTGCTAAGAAGGGTAGGGATGTAGTCTGGACTGTCCCAGACAGAGCTTCTCTATCCTCAGGCATTGCATTTTCCAAACATTTCAGTTGTTCTGAGAACTACAAACAAGTGAGGGAGATCCAGGAAGGCCTGGACCTTGCATTCTCTTGCAAGTAGAGAGAACAGGGATGCCTAGAACTAAAGGGGAATTCTCTCTCTCTCTCTCTCTCTCCCCCCACTTCCTCTCCTTCCTTCCCCTTCCCTCTTTCTTTCTCTCATAGTTTCCTCTTGGGACAAGAACTATGGCAGCTGGCGGTACTTGACACATCTTCCTGACTTCCCTCTTTAAAGGAGAGAAATTTGAGTTTTAGCTGAACCAAATAGGGTAGAGATTCTGATTGGCTGGCCTTGCCTGCTGGGCGGGTCTGATGAGCCTAGCTGTGTTAAGGGCTTTGTGGGGAGGAGGGGCACTATAGAGTTCACACATGGATTCCCCTGTTGGAGCGAAGAGGAAGAGAGGGTGGAGACACATCCTCTCCAGCACTGCTAGCCCGGCAGCCTTGTCATTTCCCATTGAGCTTCTACTCCAGGAAGAGAGCTCCTCCTTACAGGCTGCCTTGTACAGGTTTATTGGCCAGGAGGTAGGGGGTGAGGGGGGGGGAAGACGTCCTACCTCACCTCTCTACCTGCCTTCATAAAAATCTCAGTGAGCCAGACTAGAAGAAACAGCCCAGGCCTCAGGGCTGAGCTGGTGTAGGTGGCCTTTGCGACCCAAGCTCTCCAGAATCCTCTCAGGCACTGGTCTTGCTATCACTGCCCTCACATGTCTCGGTTCAGAGTTCCTTAACCTACATCCTGGGACGACTTACCAACGCCTTCTTATACTCTGCCTGCACGTGTGACTTGCCACACCGCACAGTTGGCTGAATTATGTTGCTGAAAGTAACATTAACAGTCTTCTCCCAGTTATAAGTCCTATTTAAAACAGAAGGCCGTTCAGTTCTTATTTCAAATTCTCTCCCCACAGATCTTTAGGCAATAGGACATGGGTCCGTTACTCAGCCATGCTTGATGCCTGTTTCCTTGAATACTGAAAATGGCTTGCCAGTACACTGTTTTCTCTGGTTATAGGATCAAGTTCATAAATGAAGACCATGCTTCCTCACATCTGACTGGAAACGTTTTGGGTTTCTTCCTTCTCTCCATTATGTGGGTTACTTTATTTTGGGCATCCACGGTGAGTTTGACAAGTCTTTGAAGATAATGGCTTATCTTGAAATTAATGTCAGCTTTTCATTTTACTCTGCTATATCTGCGTACTAAATAAGCAATGTTCTAAATTACTTTCTATTGAGGAAAAGTAGGTCTTCTGAAAAGATACGTCATGTTTATCTTATTTTCCAATTATTCTGTAGTTTTGAGTAATTCTTGGCAATGGGTTTGAGAGCGTAGTCACACGGAATTACAGTCCCCACGACCGTGCCGCCTGTCTCCAGTCTTCCAGAGCAACTTTGGGAACTCAAGCTTTATAAAATTGAACACACAGCCTCATCTAGATCATAGTGTATTGTGAATGGGAAAGAACTTTCCAGACCAGCTCATCAGTCCAAGTTTACAGCAACAACCTTTGGCATATACAGCACCCATACCTTCTTCTAACAGCTCCCCAACATGGGACATTCATGCCATGTATTTGTTGGCCTCAAGAGAGTCATTGGTTCACCCAGCTGAATGCAGCATCACCATCTGGGTCAGGGGGTGGAGAGGCTGCATTAAAGCCTCTGGGTCTGATGAATGATTTTCTGCCCAGTGTCCATTCAGTCTTCTCTGATAATGCCCCTCTGGGGTCTAAGCTGATGCACAGTCCTCTTTCTCCCTTGGGGTTTGAATCCTTTGGGGTATGAAGCATATGGGTCCGGTCTAGGCAGCCAGACATCCCTGTTCCCTGTATCAGGGATCAGCTGTGATGCAATCAGTTTCAAATAAAATGAAATCTTTCTCAGCTTAAAGCCTAGAACACACACCACCTAAAGCATCTTTCTGCAAGGATTTTTGCCCCAGGAAGAAACAGACTAGGCTGTGGTTAATGGGTTGTGTCAGGAACAGAAACCGTCCTGGTGGCATTGGTGGGCGTTTCAAGTAAACTAATACCACCTTGGGTTTTTCAGTTATTTAGTCTCCCTCTCTTTTTCTCTCCCTCCCTCCCTCCCTCCCCCCTCACTTCCTCCCTCTTTCTCCTTTTCCCTCTCCATCTTCTCCCTCCCTCCCCCTATTTGTCTTCTTTGCCCTCCCTCCCCTCTCATTTCCTAGATGATTGAAGTTTCTGTTCTTTTGAACAAAAGAGTTTCCAAGTAGATGCCCTGTGTAAGCAGGGATTGCTTCCATGGGTCACAAAAGAAAAGTGACAGCCACAATCCATATTGTTAGCCAAGAAGTAAGGCCTTGTCCTTCCTACTGAGCGCATCACGATGTGCTTGCTTCACATTGGTAGGTACTAGGACCCACTTCTCATATTGCCTTTCTTAGCTGATGGCTTTATGCTGAGGGTCTTGTTGGCTTTCCCATTCCTCAGCATTAGTGAGGACAGCTCTCACAGGTAGCCATGGCTCTCAAGTGTTATTGATAAGATGGTGAAGGCAGCTGTGTCTTATTTTTTCCCTGTTCTTAATTAGCCAAATGCTTAAAAAAAAAAAAAAAGGATTCCAGTAAAAGCGAAAAGTAATGATATTTTGCACTGAAAGTTTTCTCTTTAATTAAAACAAATAAAAAAACCTTGTCATCTGTGCCTGTTGGTGCATCCCTATAATCCCAGCACTCAGGAGGCTGATGTAAGGAGGCTTTGAGTTTCAGGCTAACCTGGGCTAGGTGGTAAGAAGCCTGCAGAATCCCCTATAGAATTAAACAACTACCTTTTATTTTTATTTTTTATTTGTGTTTTTTCAAGTCAGGGCTTCTCTGTGTAGCTCTAGTTGTCCTGGAACTGGCTAACGTTGAACTTACTGATCTGCCTGCCACTGCTTCCCGAGTGCTGGGATAAAGATGTGTGCCACCACCAACTCCCCTTTAAATACAGAATTGGAGGGAGCAGAGGTCTCTTCAATCCAAGAGATTGTTAAAATCTTTGCCCTATATATCCCACTAATTTAGACATCAGCCTTACTGATATGATAATTCCTATTGTTTGAGCCTCTGCCAAAATAGTTAACATATCCAAGGAAAAAGGAGAGCCAGACTTCAGGCTTGCATTTGTGTTCTGACCCCACCCTGAAAAATATTGGTCATGGCAGAACTTTCTGGAATCTCTGCATTTAAGATGATGCCCTTTGCCACAGTAACTGTTGACAGTTTCATTTGGGACAGCAGCAGACCCAGAAAGCTAGTTTCATTCCTGATCTTTTAATTCTCCTGGAAGCATTCACACGGACTTCAAGTTACTTTCTCAATCCACCAAAGGATTTTAGGATGACATACCATCTTCCAAGATGCCAGTCATCTGCCAATAAATACAAGCTTTGGCTTCATAGTGCATCCTAGGCATTCTCCTATGGTCTGCGGTTTGCAACCCAGGTTTGGAAAGCAGCATCCCAGTCCCACGACGGCAACAACTGTTTAGCAACAGATAAAAGCCAGGCTTTCAGCAGCATGAAATCATGCATGCCTACTGAGAAGAGCTACCGCACATGATGGGGTGGGGCCCCTAAGAACTCTCCAAAGCACGTGGCTTCAGAAAACAGGACTGATGGCTTAAGTGGGAGATCACTGTTACATCCATGTCGCCCGTCTTTGCTGATAGATCGGAGGGTACTTCCAAAGAGGGCTTGCTCACGGAGCAACCAATACCAACCCTGAATCTTGTTTTACCCACAGTCTCGGTGTTTTCTTTGTCTCTATCTCACCTTCTCTCATGTCTTTGTTAAGGAAGGAGACAGAGCACCTACTGGAAAAAAAATTCTGCTTCTGTTGGCATCAGTGCATATATAGGTGGTAGGACTCAACAAAGACATTTATTTAAATATATTTTTCATGTGTGTATGTGTGTGTGTGTGTGTGTGTGTGTGTGTGTGTGTGTGTAGGTGCACATGTGTATGCAGGTGAGTGTGCATATATGTGCATGTGAAAATCAAAGGTCAACCTTGGATGTTGTTTCTCATGTGCCATCTGTGTTTTTGAGAAATGGTCTCTTCCTTGGCCGGGAGCTCACTGAATAGGCTGGGCTGGCTGGCCAGAAAGCTCCAGGGGTCCACAATTTCTACTTCCCATTGCTGAGATTTCAGGCATGTGCATAGCCATCCCCAACCTTTTAATGTGGGTTTAAGGATCAAACTCAGGTCTTTATTCTACAAGCACTTTACTGACTAAGTAGCTCCTAGCCCTATTTACATATTTTTGGTTCACACTGATAACATTCTTAGACATCTAGTGCCAGAAATGTAATAGGCCTCACCCCTTTAAACTTAGAGCAGTGCTTTAAAACAGAATTTATGTGGCATTCCAGATTGTACTGCCCATGCCTCCTCCATTCCTCATCCCTTTTGCCCAAGGCTATTGGAGGTCAGAGCTCTCAAAAGCGCTGAATCTCACAGCTCCTAGCCTGGCTTATATTTTCTAGAAAGCAATTATATTCAATTGTTTAAGTGTCCAATTTTAATTTTAGAAGAGAGAAGTACAATTTCAAGATACAAAACAGGACCTCATCTGCTTATGAGCTGAGCATTTTAATAATTGTCAGAGAGATTAGAGACTTGAGACCAGGGTCCTTAGTTACAGTAAGCATCCTTCACAAGAATGGCTTTCATTCATTTCATCCATCTGATAACTTCCCAGACTGTCTCCATTTGCCCCATCTTAGACTTGTTTTGTATCTTAATTTTTCTTTTCCTGACATGCTTTGCTGAAATTGGTTTCTAGATTTTCCTGTTACAAGCTTCACACCCAGAGTATGGGCTGAAAGTGATGTGATGGCTATGCTTCTCAACTGTCTTTAAGAGCTCACCTCTGACCTTAGCTACAGACAGGTCCTCATGAGTACACACCCCTGAAATGGGTGGATTTCTGAGTATGACTGTGACCTGCCTACGATGGAACAGAAGTCTGTTTGTTTGTTTGTGTGCTTGCTTTTTCAGACAGGGTTTCTCTGTGTAGCCTTGGCTGTCCTGGACTCACTTTGTAGACCAGGCTGGTCTCGGATTCACACAGTGCTGAGATTACAGGCATGTGCCACCGCTCTCGGCAGAACAGAAGTCTTAATGTCTAACCTGACAGTTAATTGAGTTAATTATTGGACTTAACCTTTTGTCCCATGAGCTTGAAGAAGGGCCACCAGTGTTTTGTCAACCTGGTGTTTTGCTGTGAGAGCTTATCCTACACACAGAAGACACAGAGTGTCTCTGGACTTCTCTCAGGTCCAGAAACATATCCTACGCTTCTGAATAGAAAGCAGAGGGGAGCGGAGGTCCTATATGGAAGGACTACAGGTGGATATGTGGGTTTGTCCACTGCCTCCTCAGGCTCAGTTCTGATCTGGGTGGAACTTGTATTAAGAGTCTTGATTTTTCTGGCCTGGACTAGTTTCAAGGGACGGGGTGCTATCACTTATAACACACCCTTTTATTTCCCTATATGTATTGTACTAGTGGGCTTCCATCAACCATATGAGCTGTGTTACATGGGAGTGGGAAGAGGTCTTGGCTTTGGTAGGATAAAAACTTTCCAAAACTAATAGAAACTTAAGGGGCCAAATGCTTATTATATGTGATAATCAAAGCAAAGTATTGCTTTAGAATGTTGTTTTCATAGGCCTTGGAACTGCTTATTTATAAACATAACACTCTCTTGGGTAGAAGAGAATTCCAGTTGAGGTTAGTTTTGGAGGAAATTGGAGTTCTTCGTTGCTTCTAAAATACAGAGGATAGATCACGTTTCCAGTGTCTCTGTGACTGCATCAGTTAACGAGGGCACTACACATAGCCTTGTCTGGGGTAGACAGAGTGTTCATAGAGAGGACAGGGGGTAGGCATGTACATAACTCTCTTTGGAAAGGTTTAACTTACTGAGTTAACCTTACTGAGTTGCTTTATGTGTAACACTGGTAACTGGGGAAGGAAGAAATAACAACAAACAAACATGTATTTGTTTCCTTTTCACCTAGAGTTCAAATGAGCCACACGCACATAAGGGGCAGCTGGGAAGCTGTGTAAGTCAAGTTCCATTGCACACTACCATGATGTTGTCTAAGTCCATTTTTGTTGTTATAATGAAATACTTGAAGCTGGGTGTCTTATGAAGAAGTTTATTAGCTCACAGTTAGGTGCAAGAGCATGATACTGTCATTTGGGTAGCCCTAGTGAGGCTCTTCTGGCTGCGTCACCTCATGGTAGATAACATCATGGTGGGGGTGCATGCAGGAAGGCGTGGTCACAAGGAGAGACAGAAAGAGAGAGCAAGCTCATTTTAGACCACCCTGAGTTCACGGCATTAGTCTAATCTCACCACAGCCAACTTAGTTCATTCATGAAGTGGTAGCCATGATGTAATTGCCACCTAATACGCTCTACCCCATAAAGGTTCCATGACCTCCCAACATCAGCCTTGTAGGCACCAAACTTTCAGGAGGTGAAAGTTTGTGGGAGACACTCTTAGCCCATAGCAGTGGTCAACCAGGAAGTGTATAGAGAGGTTCTGTCGGCACGGGCCACATCTCAGTAGCTTCCTTTTGGAGCCATGCTACCACACGTGCCACCTCAGAATTTCCAGGGAGTTGATTTCAGCTACCACCTCTGCAGGGATTGCCTCAACATATGCTTATAACTGCAGGTCAGGGTTTTGGGATAGTGTCTCCCACAAGAGAGTAAACTTTAAAAATCTAAATAAAGGAAAACCCATGTGTCTTAATCACCTTTGAGGATGTATTTTTCTGAGCAGGTTTCCCAGATGGACAAGTCCGTCCTTTAAGAGACTTTGGTAGACTGCCTCCCCTAACTTTGTTACTGTAAGTGTGACCAATCATTTTTAATTAATAATATATAGTCATCTTAGCCCTACGTCAATTCAGGAGGCACTTGGGTAACTTGACTAATGCTAGTATAAGGATTTCTTGGTGAGGATCTACTTTTCAACAATCGGGGGTGAGCCCACTGATTCTCAACTCTGGCTGTCAGAATCATCAGGCAAGACTTTAAGTTGGTGCCTAAAATAATGGGTTTGATTTACCATTAAATAAGTCAAGGGAGGGCAAAGTCCAAACATGTCACCCAAATGCCACCTGTGTTTCTTCTGGATCCCAATTTATGATATCGGCTAAACAATGGATCTTGCTGTGACCTACTTGGACGTTTCTCATAGGAGACATCATATCCATTATTATTATATCGACTTGAAATCTGGCTATGTCTTATCTCAAGCCTCTGGGCTCAAGCCAGCCTGCTCAGCCTACTGAGTAGCTGGTACAATATGCCTGTGTCAGCAAGCCCAGCTAGCTCCCTCATTTATATGAATGTAAGTTAGGGTTTGCACCCCTTATGGTGGGTGGCATCCTAAGTGTTTGGGTGCCATAATTTTTGTTTCAGACTCAGCTAAGGTGTCACAATGGTCAATATCAGCTGTTCTGACATACCAAGGGAGGTCACTTAGGCTGCACTTTAAAAAAGTGGCTTCCAGAAGTCTATTATTTTATAGCCCTTGGTCTTGTACCATCTATCCAAGAGTGTATCAGAATGGAAGCAAGCATCCGGGAGGTTTACAATTAAAGAAGGTCTTTGGAGAAAGTGGATCGTGTTCTGACTCTCGGCTTTACCTGCTGGGGAAATAACAAGAGATGTCTGCGCTTTTTACCTTCACCTCCAGCCCAAGCAGAAGGAGCTTAAGGAACTCTTAGAGAGGTTGGCATTTAACTCCTTAAGGGTCATAGTGGACTTATGCTTGATTCACACCTAAAATTATCCAAAGGCATGAGCCCATGCCTGGAGTGACCCTGGGCTCTCACAGGCAGAGAGTGATGTGTGCCCTGCCAATGGCAGTGCCCATGATGTCATAGATACTGATTTTTATGAGTGAAGTTGTGTCTCTCCAAAATTCTTCTGCAGAAAACCCTGGGTGCCTATATCTTAGAATATGACTGTCCAGAGACTGTGTCTTTAAAAATGTAACTGGGTTAAGGTAAGGCCTTTGGGAAGGGACCTCAGAAATAGGGCTTGTGTCCTTCTAAGAGACTATGAGGTAGAACTGTGTATTCAGAGGGAAGACCACATGGAAATGTGGGAGAAGGTAGCCATCTGTAAGATGAGATGGGTTCGTTTTGCTCAAGCCACCATAACAAAATGCCACAGGCTAGAGCCTGGAGAGATGGCTCCACAGCTAGGAATGGGTGCTCGCTGCTCTTCCTGAGAAGCTGAGCTCAGTTCCTAGAATCACTGCCAACCTCCTGTCACCCCAGCTCAAGGACATTCCATGCTGTCTGGCCTCTGCAGGTACACATGGCACACACACACACACACACACACACACACACACACACACACACAGCCATACACATAAATTAAAAAAAAATATTTAGATAACAAAATACCATAGACTGGACATCTTTAGCAACATATGTTTACCATCTCACAGCTCTGGTGGTTGAGCATTCAAAGATCAAGGTCCCAGAAGAGGTGGTTCCCAGTAAGGCCCATCTTTCTAGTCTCGTGGCAGCCCCCTCCTCGGGGTGTTCTCAGGGAGGCTTTCTGTTATCTGTGTATGAAGAGAGAGTGCATACTTTGGTTTCTCTTTCTTTTCTTGTCAGGACTCCTGTCCTGTTGGATCAGATCCCCATCCTGAAAGCTTGGCTAGACTTAGCTCCCTCAAGTCTCATGCTGCAAATACATTTGCACTGGTGTTCAGGGCTTTAGCAAGTTTTGGGGGGGTGAAGGATGGCAAAATCTAATCTACATTCCATGGAGAGAAATGTAGGCGTAGGTGGGGATGTTCACAAGTAGAAGGGATGATGTGGTCCCTGAAGACTTAACAGTCACATTCTATGGGGAGGGGGCAGGGGAGAGGGAGAGAGATGGAGAGAGAGGGAGAGAGAGGGGGAGAGGGGGGGGAGAGAGGGGGGGAGAGAGAAAGGAGTGTGTGGGTGTGGGTGGGTCACTTCTACAGGCCTGGAGGATCCCATACTAGCTTGTGACAAATGACAAGCAGACCACTCCTGTCCTGCTTTCTGTTTTCCTGCGTACCAGATGTTTACATTATGAAGCACAACAGTAGCGAAATTACTGCTATGCTGTAGCAGCAAAAATAATTTTATGGTGGTGGGGGCGGTCACCATACCACGAGGAACTGCATTAAAGGGCTGCAGCATTAGGAAGGTTGAGATCTGCAGGGACCTTTCCTGCAGCTCTTGCGCCATCTAGAATGTTCTTCCTCATTACCTGTCTTCCATCTGCATCCCACAAGTTGTATCTCAGATGTTGCCTCCCTGATATCTTCAATCTAAATGAAGTCCTTTTGGTTATTTTCTTACCAAAAAACCTCTCTTTCCCTATATGTTCCCACTGACCAATTTGACATGATCATGTAGGTGTAAGCTTGTCTCTGTCCCTCACTTTAATCTCTACAAGGATAGGATCTCACTCCTCCCTTTATTTCTTCCTAAAATATGGGCCACACGTCAAGGCTGCTCTGGAGGGTGCTTAGCAGCTTTCATTCCTCTACATGTGAGGTGCTAGTCGCATGTGCCACTTGACCGGCTAGACATGGGGACCCATCATGCTCCGTACAGTACTAAATGTCCGGAGGACAAGGAGAAAGACAATATTGCTAGTGGTTTTGAGTCAGTCACTATTTTACAGAGGCCGAGGTAATTCCCTTTTTTAAAAAATGTAATTGTGTGTGTGTGTGTGTGTGTGTGTGTGTGTGTGTGTGTGTGTGTGTGTTCAAGTGTGTTGGTGTGTGCCACAGCACAGGCATGGAGGTGAAAGAATAACTTGTGGGAGTCTGTTCTTTCCCTTTGCCATGAGGAGTCCTGGGGATTGAACTCGGGTCTTCGGGCTTGGCAGCAAGCACTTTTACCTGCTGAGTCATTTTGCTGGCTTAAGTGGGTCTTATTTTTAGCTTCATATGCTTTTGTAGTGTAAAACAGTGTCACAAATGGGGCAGGAGAGATGGCTCAGTGGATAAGAGTACTGACTACTCTTCCAGAGGACCAGGGTTCAATTCCCAGCAACTGCGTGGTAGCTCACAACTGTCTGTAACTCCAAGACCTACACCTTTACACAGACATACATGCAGGCAAAACACCAATGCACATAAATTAAAACAAGCAAATAAAGAAAACGCCACAGAAAGCAAGTATTTATTCTGCTTAAAACAAAAACAAGTTGGAGGGTGGGGCATGGGAATCAAGAGTTAGGACTGAGTGAACTACAGAAGTATTTATTTGCAAGTCGCTCAGACATATTGTTTGTGACATGTAGGCATGTTCGAGTGGGGGGGGGGCTGGGAAGGTGAGGCCTGGTGACTAGGGAATTAAAGGGCCCCCAGAAACAAATTCTGGGCTAAGAAGGTCCAGCATTACACAAGGGGAGGGCAGAGAAAAATCAGAAATAGCTGGGCAGTGGTGACACTCGCCTTTAATCCCAGCAGAGGCAGAGGCAGGCAGACCGCTGTGAGTTCACTAGCCTGGGCTGCACAGAGAATCCCTGTCTCAGAAAAAAAAAAAAAGTCAGAAATAACTAGTGATGTGTCTCAAAGTTTACTACTTTGCCCAATTTTCCAATCCCTAGACCTTTCTCTAAAGTTTGCCCAATACAGGTACATTTTGAGCATAGCTCAAGTGGTAGCTCCAGGAGCAAGTCCTAACAGTTGTTCAGTTTGTTTGCTAGGACCAGAGGCTGGTTGTTTATCACCGGCAGTTCTGTATGTTATTAGTCTAAAGTCAAGGTGTAGCATGGCTCATTTCTCCTGAGGCCTCTCCCTCCCTCCCCCCACATGCTGATGGTGTCTTCTCCTTGTGTCCTTGTATGGACGTCCATCTGGGCATATCTGTGTCCTAACTTCCCTTTTTTACAATTGGATTGAGGCAAACTCTAATGGCCTATTTAATTTGATTGCCTCTCTGAGGCTCTATCAAGAATATGCCACATTTTGAGGTCAAAGACTTCCACATAAGAACAGAGGAAACACAAGTCATCCTGCGACATTAGTGAGACATCTCAGAGAGACGGTAGAGCCAGGTGTCCCTACCACCATCACTGCCCACCTCCATTGCAAGGGTCTCAGCCACAACCAAAATGGCCACCATCGACCACTGCCCTCAGCATCCTCCCTCTACCCTTATGCCATCCCTGACAGTGACACACACATTCCTTTCTGGGATCCTGACTACACTCCTTGGTCATCCTGGGTGTACCTGCCATATTGGAATCTTCTCAGGACCACTCCTTTGCTCCCTGCTCACTTGGACCTAGAGATCAAGCAGGGTTCAAAGTGACTGTGTCAATTCTAAGAACCAGGCTTTCCGACTCAGGCAAAGACCTTCTGGGAAGCACCACAGTATTTCTAGTCTTAGGTGAACTAAGGCGGGCCCTAGTTAGGAACTGCAGCCTGTGGGGGGGGAAGAGGTCTCTTGGGAAGCCCTCACTCTTAAGAGAGACGTCCTGTTTACCATGAGTCACTTGTGAGGAGTGTGTCAGCTAGAGTCTCTTTTGGTGACTTGCTAATGAAATGCTCTCTGTTAAGCACTCATATAGAAAGGTAAAAATAGGTGGGACGCTTTCTAAATAACCCTGGCTCAAGGTAAAGTGGTAAGGGAGTTATTAGCTTGAAGGCAAAAATAAAGCGGTTCTTCAGCCTCTCCAACCGCCCTTCAACTCCATCCCAGGACAAACAAGTCCCCCGTCCCCTCCCCCACCCATCCCCTTTAAAGAAAATGAAATCGCTGTTCATGATGGGATGGCTTCAGAAAAAAAAAAAATGCTTGGCCTCCGGAGTTCCAGCTTGAGTGGGTCTCATTCTTACAGACTCCAAACCTTGTGGTTTTTTGGTAGGAGGTAATTTCTGTGCTGGTTATGATTTGAAGGAGCTGGCCCACAGCTCAACCTTGCTTAAATTGGAACAAGATGTCACCCGTGGTCTTGCTCCCATAGTGGGCTCTTGAAAGTAGATTGTCAGATGGATAAATTTTAGGCCCTTCTGGGGGACCCCTGTTAGTGTCCTTGACCAGATGACACCACCATTCTGTCACTGCACTTCATCGACGGAAGAGTGGCTGTGAGTTGTTATGGATGGTTTTCTTTCTTTTTCTCCCCACCTCCCCCCCTTTTTTTTTTCAAGCAACGAAGGCAATGGCAAAGAATATTTCATAAAAACAAGTGACAAATTTCACTCAAGTTACTGACACATACAAGGAAAAAATGAGTTTTTGCTTTGAAGCTAACCAGAAACAAATGGGACCATTTCTCCAAAGGAAAAGTTGGGAGTTTAGTTATGATCCATCTCCCAGAAATCTAGGAAATTATACATACCGTCCCCTCTGTTTATAAAAATATGAATAACATGATTGTGTACTGGGGTCAGTTATAGGTCAGGGGAGAATTTACTGCCTGAAGCAGCTACTGCATCAAGGGGGGGGGGGGGAGGGAGGAGAAGGCAGCTGTTAACCCCTTAATTGTCACTGCCCAAATGCCTGCGTTTCAAGAAAAACTTCGGGAACTCCTTCAAGTTGGGAACTGGGTCTCCAGTGTCTGTAGAGACCTGCCCACAAATGACTCTGAAATCTCTGGGAGAGTTAGAAGCTGGGAATGATAGATGCCACCTCACCTCCCCGGGGTCAAGTAAAGAAGCATCCACAAGAATCGCAAGTGATCTCAGAACGCATCAGGCTGCAGGTAGCCACACGGTTTGGTTCGGTTCTGGGGATGAAGCGGGGACCTGCCATGCTGGCTGGGGAACTGAAAGTTGTAAGCGAGCTGGGAATTTTTTCTAAGTGCTGTTTGCTCTTCCTCCTCCCATTTAATTTACCAACCAAGGAATAAAGTAGCTCTCATCCCTTTACGGGTGAGAGATACTTGGCCCAGAGGGGTTAAGCAGCTTGCACTCTCATGTAGTAAGTACAGTAAAAAGGCTCACACCCAAGCTTTACTGAGTCCAAAGAACACTTCACTCGCAAATTCATGAGTATGAGCCCATACCAGATACCGAAGGTCACAGTGGATGAGTGCAGGCGGGAAATCAAGCCAGGCTGAGGGGTCCCTGGGGTCCTGCCTTATTCACAGTTTATGATCCCTCCCTGCTTGGGGGGTGGGGCAGGGGTGTAACAACAGTAAAACTCAAGTGGCAGTCCCAAGTCAGCCTAGTGGGTATAGGAGGAAGAAAGAGGCTGCGTGGAGAAGGCGAGGAGGATGCGTCCTTGTTGGCAGCCCCAGGGCGAGCAGCCCAGGAAGGGACCTGGGTTGCTAGACCCAGCCAGGAAGGGCCTATGGCCGCGTAGGAGGAGGGTGCGGTCCCAGGGCAGGATTGTTTATAAGCACCCCCTGGCCTTTTGAAAGTACCAGCGGATGGCGCCACCTCTCTCCATCTACTTGAAATCCCCTGTGAGTCACAGCGCCCTTTCAGCCACCTGCAGTCCTCAATCTGCCTCGCCCCTGCCCCCCCCCCCCCCCCCCCCGCAAGAAGATGCAGCCCAGCCAGGGGGCAGAGGGTTGGGAGTCCAGCTGTGATGTGGGCCAGCTGAGGCCAGATTGCTTAGGAGCGCTGCATCCTCGGGGTGGGGGTGGTGTGTGTGTGTGTGTGGGGGGGTGAGTATGATACCCATCTTATGCAATTCTTGTCCAGCCCTATGCAGTGTTTAGAAATAATGCCTGGCACCCAAGAAAGGGTCAGGTCCTGTCAGTTTCTGAGTTCTGGAAAAAAAAAAAGAGACTGTTGTTGCTCATTTCTGCCCATATTTCTAAATAGGATTCTGGTAAAGTGGCGATAGGAAGTCTTTAAAGCATGTGCACCAATAGCTCTGCTTCTCTTTTACCATAGCCCTACTATGTTCCCAGACACTGTACTTAGGATAGAGAAATAAATAAATCACAGCCCTTCGTTTCCAGGCCTGGAGGCTTGAGAAAGCCAAGGAAAGGATTCCTGATAGTTAGGTGTTAGAATGCTTGCCTAGCCAACTCATGGCTCTGGCTCTGTCAACAACAACAACAACAACAACACACACACACACACAAACACGGGGGGGGGGGGCTTACGGGGTCGTGGTGGGAGGCAGGGAGGGAACGCTGGACCAGTGACATAGTTTCAATGAGTGAAGGCACTTGCCCAAGTCTGGAAACCAGAGTTGGTCCCTGGAACCTATAAGGTAGAAGGAGGGAATGAACTCCACACCTACATCTCCTCTGACTCCCACACTCAAGAGCGGTTGGATGTATAAAGGAAGGAAGGATGAATAAAAGGATGGACAGTGGGCTCAGTGTGAAACTGCATATAATTTCCAAAGGAAGATGCTCAGAGGAGTCTAAAAAATGAACAGAATGGTGACCTTAAACTAGTTGAAACTACATTTCCCACAATCCCATTTGCCCTGTGGATTCAGCAATGAGTAGGACGTTAAAGTATAAGGAAACATGTTAAAGTAGGGTCTGGGCAATGCAGTTCATGTGGTAATCATGATGTATGTTGTATTCAATGAGACCTGTTGTTTTGGTGCTCTCTCTCTCTCTCTCTGACCTGGGACTGGCTCTGGAGATCGGGTTGACCTTGAACTCACTGAGATCTGTTTGCCTCTGCCTCCTGAGTACTGGTATTAAAGGCATGGACCATCACACCCCACTTGTCAGTGCTTCTAAATAGGATCCCAGATGGAGCTTGCTGTTGTTGTGCTTTGGACTCCACTTGTTGGTGTGAGGTCAGAAACCCAGTTTGCAGCTGCCACGGCTCACGCTGGGCTTTCTCCTTCAGTTTCTGACTCCTGGCCAGTGTTTAGATCAGTGATACAAGCTGCCAACTTCCCCCGAAGAAGCAAGCTGACCTTAGAGATCGGAGTGTACGTGTCAATTCTCATTTCTTCCTCCTGCCTTCCAAGTTATACCTTTGTCTGCTCTTGGCAGCTTCGTGTCCATCTCCCCTTCCTAACTGCCCAGCCTGCTGACTGCATTCATGGTTTCAGGTGCAAAAGCCGCCACACAAGCTGGTTGTGCGTCTCCTGGAATTGTGTGGGAAGAAACCTTTGCTTGGTATCTTCAAGCCGAGTAGCCCCTGGCGGCTAGGTAACCCTTCCAGACATCCAGGACCTAATGTGTAAGAAGGTGCTTAGCCCAGTGGGTCTGCAGGATCCCAATTCGGTGTGAGTGTGTGTGTGTGTGGGGGGGGGCGCGGGTATAGTATGGCTGTCTCTGGTAGAGCTCTTCCAGTGATACAGCTCTCTTTATTGGGGGGGCGGGGATAAGGGCTGTATACGCCTCAGGGAAGTGGGCAGGGCTTTTCAAGTGAGTGAACATCATTGGCTGGGGCTGAGGTCCTGGGAATGCTTCATTTGCATGGAGAGGAATCCCAGCTAGGGGTGCCAGCGTGGGGGTGGGGTGGGATGGGGTGGGGTGGGGTGGGAGAGGTGGGGGCATTTGAAAGACTACTGTGTGTCAGGGCATGCAGACACAGAACAGAGAGTGAGTGATTCTTACTCCTGCTGGTCTCTCAAGACTGAGATTCTCAGGGTTTGGGCACGTCTCAACCTCACTCTAGCTCCAGACCGTTTTATCTGGTCGCACAACCCACGTGCCCCACAGCTAGGCCAGCTAAAGCCAGCCTGGATGAAATAAGCCAGGAAGGGGGAATGGGATGAGCACAGTCAGGAGATGGTGGGCGCTGGGTAAAGGCCTGGTATCCCTAGAAATAAGGGAAAAGGCTGCGAGAGGAAGATGAGGGCAGAGGGAGGGAATGGCAAGGCGGTGTGGGGAACTGAAGGCCACACAGGATGCTTAGGCAGCGCAAAGGACACCTGGAAGGAAGAAGCTTCTGCACAGGTGAGAAAAGATGCTGTGAACAGCTGATGAGATCCGTTGTGCTGTTTGTTCTCCGAATGATGCTCCGTGTTATGCATCATCCTTCAAATGCAGTGCTCTGTTTAAGCAATGGTGCTTCCTATGCGAGTAGGACAAGGCTCAGGGAAAGCATGCTCTGCATGTCTTAGTGACGAGGACACATTCTAAGGAAGGTATTTTGGGTTAGGGGTGGTGTGACACACTTGGTCACTATGTGAGTGTCCTAGACCACTTACACAGACCTGCATGGAATAAGCCAGTCACTTCTTGTAGCCTCTTGGTGCAGCCGAGAAATGCTGACATGGACGCAACATGGACGAGGCTGCTATCAGGGTTACATGGCTGGCGACTCTACAGTCGAGGTTTTATAAGTAGAGTGCAAGTTAAAAGAAGGACAAAACAACAGTAATGTAGTCACTCGAGGCTGCCATTTATCGTGCACTCCTGTATGTGTTTTAGGTTGACACAGAGCCTCACCGAGGACACGTGATGAGTGCTGTGGTATGTAGTGATAACCCCAGTGACTCTAGATGGTCTAAATGTCTTAGCTCCATTGTTATCTTCTTCATTGTATGAGCCTGTCACTATGGGGCATGCGATTGATTGGGACAGGCAAGCTAAGAGCAATGAGCATGCTACATATGTCAATGGCCTTATGCCATAAAGAATTTTTCACGTCGTACTGGTCTAAGTATTACCACTGTGCTGTCTCTGGACTCTACTGTCTCTCTCTCTCTCTCTCTCTCTCTCTCTCTCTTTTTATGAGACAGGGGCTTGGAAGGTAGCTGAGGCTGGCCTGTAAGTGCTGGTGCTCCTGCCTTAGTCTTCTGAGTACTGGGGCCATGGTGCTCCCCTATGTGCTCTCTCTCTCTCTCTCTCTCTCTCTCTCTCTCTCTCTCTCTCTCTCTGAGTGTGTGTGTTGCTGGGGATTGAATGCAGGGGTCTGTGTGTGCAGGAATCCTACCCCTGAGCTACATCTCCCCTAACCCTTGTCTGTCTCTGATACTGAAATATTCGATATGTGATCCAAGAGACTACCAAGAGAGGGCATACCATGGGAGCAGGTATACCTCCTGTTAGGCTGGGGTGGGTCAGGTCTAGAAGCGGCTTATCTAACCTCTACCAGCTCCACACTGATGGCCCCCCGGCATGCTTCCCTAACTGCTAGCAGGCTGGACAAGAAAAGAAAAAGAAAAAGAAAAAGAAAGTGGCATTTGATGAACACATAGCACTGTATCTGCCACTGCTGTCATCTTAGGAGATGTTATTTACAGTTTAGCTGAGTGACAGAGCAACTGTATCCATGCATGGCAGGGATGTGGAAAGCATTTTCTATTACAGATGCTCCCACCATTTGGAAAGAAAACATCCTGAGTTGGTGGTGATGCTTCAGTCTGTCACATCTGAACAAAAAGCCCAGAATCTACACAGCGCACTGGGCAGGATGGGCTACGTGATCCACTGTTTTTGTTTGTTCGTATTGTGTCTCTTGATGTAGCTTCGACTGCTCTGGAACTCACCACATAGAGAAAGATAGCCTTGGACACGGAAATCCACCTGTCTTTGCATCCCAAGTGTGGGGTGAAAGGCATGCCCCTCCATACCGGGCCAGTGCAGTTCCTTTCTATGATCATGCAAGGTGGAGCACAAGGCTTCTGGTGTGCAAGGACACGGGTTCTGATGCTCTTATTTCCCAGCTCTGGTCTTTTTGGTTCTTCAGCATCCCACTCATCAATGGGAGGCAGCCACAGGCAAAGTGTAACAGGGCCTATCCTGTTTACCTTCTTGAACTGCTATACAGAAGCACAAAGATTATATACATACTAACGAGGATTCTGTGCAGTGTCTCCATATGTATGTCTGTGTATACATACACAGTGTGTTAAGCATGTTCCCTCGCTTATTCATCCTTTCCTCCTGGTTAAAAACGTTATGACTCTCTTCTGGAGACACACACGAGGCGGCTGCTATCTGGAGACCACCAGGGCTTCTGAGCCCCAGCTAACTGTAAAAGTGTACCTTGCTCAGCCTCTCCACAGCTTGCCCTTGCCATAACAGCTGTTTTGAGGTTTAGGATATGTTTCTCCGTAGACAAACTTATTACAAACAATGGTAAGGTGTGACCCAGAGAGAACTATCATTCTTGGACCGATTTCCAGCATAGGATGGACAGATCAAGCAGGAGAAATGAAACCATTTGTTATATCAGCTGTCACACACCACGTCGTGTTGTGAAGGCAAGGCACGGTGCCAAAACTTTTGCAATAATGGCTTTTCTTTCCAATGTCCAAGAAGTGTAAACAGTAAATTTTCTTATGATGTCTCAGAATCAAAACGATGCTTAAAACAGTAAAATCACACAAAATACAGTGATGCTTTACTTTTCTTGTAGAGAGCTTTAGTGGAACGTGTGATATTGCGAGGGAGTAATTTTATATGTCAATCTGGCTAGAGCAAGACACTGAGATAATTGATGAAATGTCACTCTAGATATTGCCACAAAGGTATTTTTAAGAGTTTATATTAATTTAGATTTAATAATTTAAATCATGGGACTGAGTAAGTAGGTGACCCTTCATAAAATCTTAAATCACTTGACTTCCTTAAAATTGATCCATCAGTTTATCTATCTGTGTCCATTATTTTATCTTGGAGGGAAGATCTTACTTAGTCCAAACTGCCCTAGAACTCACTATGTAACCGAAGTGGCTTTAAACTCATGGTGATCCTCCTGCCTCAGCCTCCTCAGTGCAGGGATCCCATACTTGAAGCAGCACTTCTGCTTTATCTCCAGCCAAACGGATTTGCGTCTCTGAACAATCCTGCCGCACTCCCCTCAACCCTGAGCAAAGAAAACAGATAATATCCATTAACTTGCACCAAAGCCTTTTAGAATTTCACACCTACAAAACGTTCTTTGAGGAACAACAATGTACTTTGGAATCTGAGGTTTCTTATTCTGGTTAATTCAGCTGTCAGCTTGGCCCAGCCCGGTTACCTGAGGGAGTCTCAACAGCGGGGCTTTCTTGGTTGGACTGGCCTGTAGACACGTCTATGTGTGGGGCATTTTCTTGAGTGCTGACTGACGTAAGAGGATGCAGCCCGCGGTGGGCGGGGCCAAGCGGGGAGTCCTGGGCTGTGTGAGAAAGCTAGCTGAGTAGAAGCTAGGGAGCGAGGTGGTAGGCAGCCTTCTCCCATGGTTCCTGCCTCTGTCTCTGGTTGAGTTACTACTCGGACTTGTTACCTGGGAGTATAAACTAAAATAAACCTTTCCTTCCCCTAGGCTGCTTTGGGCCGTAGTGTTTATCACAGCAATAGAACGCAAACTGTAACACCTACTCATATACCTTAGGCCACTGTCTGCCTTCCCTGGCTCATACAACCCTTTGTGGCCTCTCCTTCCTCTGCTCTCTCTAACCCATCTTAGGTTCAGGCATATAAATAAATCCAGGGCTGTTTGCTCTTCATTCGTTCCACAGCTCTTCTTACTCTGAAGTCTCATCTAATCACTGATTTTAAAAAAAAATCTTTTTTTTTGCCTTTTAAAACAATTAATTTATTCTTGTTACATCTCAATGATTAAAAGAAAAACTTAATGTCAATACATATTACAACCTCAGAAACAAAAGGAATCGGCGCTGACCGGTATTAAAGAGCACCTGGGCAGAAGCCAATGGAAGAAATGAAAACCTAAAATATGGCGGACGCTGCCTCCAGCCTGCTTCTCTCAGCCCAGGCTTGGCTGGAGTTCTGAGGCGCAGGGTGATGCTCTGCACGGAGGATGGGGGAGCGGTTGAGTTAGGCGGCTGCACAGAGAAGAAAGTGTCAGCTTTATGAAGGTGATTTGTACCCTGTGAGGATTGCTTCCTAAAAAGCACGGGCAGAAGAACCCCAGTCCGTCCTGTAAAGCGGGAGGGCTACCTGCGCCGCAGCCTCGTGCTGTCTGAAGGAATCTGCGCCTCAAAGACTCTCAGAGGAAGCACAAGCAGCGAGGAGGGGCCCAGAGGGCGATCGATGTCCTAGCTAGGAGACATTTTGAGAGGCGCCTTGTTCCTTTCCTCATTTTAGCGGACAGTACATTTGTAAAGATTAAAAAGGAAGGGCGGGACAGTGGAGAAATGGAAGGTTAGGAGTTAAAATCCCTGCTTGTGAGCTCCCCCTGGCCTGCCCTCTTCGGAAGCTGGGTAGGGGTGTATATCTTCTCGATTGAAATTCCTGTCATAAAGCTCATGATCTTAGCAACGTGAGTAGTGCCGTCAGTCATCCGCATGAAGGAAAATCACAGCGCAAGCAGCCGTTTTCCAGCACTGGTGTTAGAGAAGCTGCAAGTGGAAGTCATCTGAAGCTGATAGTGACTTAAACCTAGCCTTCTAGGCAGGGTGTGGTGGCGCTCACCGTTAATCCCAGAACTCGGGAGGCAGAGGCAGGCGGATGGATGTGAGTTCAAGGCTCTCTGGTGCAGGACAGCCAAGGCTACACAGAGAAACCCTGTCTTGAAAAAACAAAAACAAAACCAAACCTCAGCCTTACTGTCTGCTGAGCCTGACAGTAAGTTTCAGTGATCCATCTACTCAGATGCAGACGAAGGAGCACCATTGTGAGTTCAAGGCCAGCCTCGGCTTCAAAGAAAGAAACAAAATTCAGGGGCTGGAGAGATGGCTCAGTGGTTAAGTAAGAGCACTGACTGCTCTACCAGAGGACCTGGGTTCAATTCCCAGTACCCACATGGTGGCTCACAACTGTCTGTAGCTCTAAGATCTGGCACTCTCATAGACAGAAATGTGTGAAGCAGGCAACACACCAACATATATAAATAAAAACAATTTTTTTTTAAAAAAAAGAAACAATTTAAGTGAAAGAAAAACTCAGGCCAGGTGGTGGTGGCACACGCCTTTAATCCTAGCATTTGGGAAGCAGAGGCAAGCAAATCTCTGTGAGTTCGAGGCCAGCCTGGTCTAAAAAGCAAGTCCAGGACAGCCAAGGTTATTATGCAGAGAAACCCTGTCTCCAAAAACAAAAACAAACAAAGCAGAAAGAAAGAAAGAAAGAAAGAAAGAAAGAGAATAGCGCAGGAAGCAGAGGCAGGGGAATCTTTCTGAGTCTGAGACCAGGGATCTTCATGGACTCTTTTCTGCTTTCCAAGGACAATGAAAGTGTTGGATGCCGCCCCTCCATGCCATGCAGGGGCTGTTGGGGGTCCAAGGCAATCTCTGGAGGTCTCTAAACACTGAGCACAGTACCTGTGACCTTCTCACTAAGCACATTTTGCTAAGAAGGGGTCTGAAACTTAGAGCATACATATCTTATCTTAAATTCAAGCCCTGTTCAATCCCAAATATTCAAGGAAGTGTCTATGGACTGCCTACAGCGTGCAAGACCACGCTTGTTCGCCTGGCATATGAGGCAAATGAAGGCTTTGTCAGGAGAGCTCGAAGGAAACATGAAACAAGCAAAGAGAAAGCCCGGAAGTCATTGCGGAAGTGTCTTGCTCTCCCTGTTGGGATGGTGGCATTCCTAGAGTCAAGTTAGGGCCTAGACCCTAAAAGAAGGAAAGCATAACAGAGCCGGGAGCACAGGACTCACATTGCCAGAGCCAAAGACAGCGCCATTAAGGAAGGAGACTCAAGAAATATTAGAGAAGAGGCAGCATCTATCTTGAGGCACGCCGTGGTTTGGGTTCAGTTCGCCCCGCCCAAAGGTGCCTGTGGTAGAAGCCGGGCATGGCAGAGTTGATGTGACAGACCCTCCAAGAGGCGCAGCTGGAGGGTGGTGACTAGGACCACGGTGGCTCGGCTCTTAGGAAAGACCTGATGTCTTTTACTTGGCTAGGTTTTGAGGAACTAAGTACTTGCTTTGTTACAATGTAGAATGACCACTTCCCCCGACGCCCCGCAACCAGGTGTGGTGACCTGACTTTGGCTCCAGAATGGTGAGACAAAGTCACTCGCCGCAGGTATTTCAAGCCAGCGCTTCAGCAGACCGGAGTAAGACAAGAAGGATTTCTGAGTGTGTGTAGAAGGAAAGAGAAGACGGGATGGAACTGGTGAACGTAGGCGGCTTGCAGAGGGCCTTGGATGCAGACACCGGGACTGGCCTTAACTGACTAAACATTTCTGAGGAAGGGCACTAGAGGATATTACATAATAGATCAGTCAGAAAATAGACAGGGAGAGAGGACGAGGGCCACACCCACTGGGTGAGACGGCTTCTGGGACAGTGGGGATAGGGCAGCTTCCTAAGCCGTGACCTGGTCCAGCCAGTGGATCATGCCATAAAAATGGCATATGGTAAACGACTGCGGTGGGAGGTTGTCATTGTCACTGGCATTGACTACGTGCCTCTGAAGGTGTCTGCTTGTTTTGCTAGGGTATCTCCCGGAAATAGTTTTGTTTCCCAAGCCTGTCATTGACGCAGCCCATGGTGCGGGAAGTTTGGCTTCCCTCCCGTCCATCTCCGAATGCCACTTTTTTTTTTCCACCCTCCTCTGGTCTAGTAGCAGCTTAGCACATGTCTGGGTGCAATAGCCCTGAAGGGTGTGGTCCGCAGCAGTCCTTTCTTTACTTCCTATAGGACACAAGGCAGGGGTGGGGAGGAGAAAGCCAGGATGTCTTCTGGCTTTCATCGTTGATTTTTCTTTGTTTTTGCAATTGGGATTGTTGTATACACTCTCCACAATGCATTCTCGTGCCAGTGTTTATATGGACATTGTGATTAGATCAGGATGGTGTACTTTACTTTTGATTTTTTAAATAAATTACTTTTTTTTTTTTTTGGTTTTTGGTTTTTGGAGACAGGGTTTCTCTGTGTAGCCTTGGCTGTCCTAGAACCCTCTCTGTGGACCAGGCTGGCCTTGAACTCACAGCGATCCTCCTGCCTCTGCCTCCCAAGTGCTGGGATTAAAGGCATGTGCCACCACCACCTGGCTTACTTAATTTTTTTTTTAAAGCAACCTCTAGCATTTTGCACACCTTCTTTATATTGTAGCCTCAGAATCTTGTCCAGCAGGGCATAAGTCCTCCAGGCATGGAGGACTCCAGGAACCTGCATGGTAACACTATAGGCATTTTGGGAAAGATTCCAGGGGAAGATTAAGAGAGGTCAGTATGGAACATTAATTCTTGTTCACTTTTGAGCTCAAGGCAGCTGCCAGCTCCACCTACTTAACTGATTATTTCCGTGCTGCTTCCTCCACACTTTTCTGTCTTTGGTAAGGATTCCACGTTCGAGTTTTACTCAGCCCCCACCTCCCCATTCTGCACTTTAATTTCTATGAGCCTCCCTTTTGCAGATGAAGCAACTCACCATTTTTGGGTAGCCGGCTGTGTCAGTGCACCTGTAAGGTCACATGTCCGCCAACGCCCAGCTTTCAAAGTTAATCCAACTCGGATTGCAACTGCTGTTTATGTGCGATCTCCTTGCCCCTCCAGCTGACTTCCGGTTTCAGCAGGCTGACTGCGAGGCTGGAGCAGGAGGGAAAGCTCAGTGTCTGCTAGTTACGCTCTCCCTGACAGTTGCTCTAGAAATGACATATTTGCAGTTTCCAGTAACGCCGACATACCACTTTATATGGTGGGACACACATCACATCGTACATCACACACAATCAGAGGGAAAAAAAAAACTCTCCAAACTAGGATATTTGCTACAAGTTGCCAAGTTATACATTTTGGTCTCTAAAATGTTTGTGGAAAGAGCTGGTGATATCATCAAACATGGTATAGTTTTGAAGTCTGGAAAACTATGAAAGAGTCTGGGCAGAGGAAGAACAGGCAGGCAGGAGGTGAGCGAGGGACAGAACGCTGAGGGCCTGTCCCTTGCTGGCTTCAAGACTGGCTCAGTGGACAGTGTCACTGGTGGCCATTGTCTGGGTGAGGCATTTCTAGGTTCTTGGCTTCTTATCCAAAGCATTGAAAAATCACACATGGATCACAAAGTAGCAGGGAAATTCTATTTATAAGCAAAGTGATAGTACAGGTAAAATTTACTGCTGAATAGAGCAACAGACTACTACACTTCAGAGTGCCCCAGGACCCCAGGGTAGTGCATGGGTCCCTCCTTTTTGAGATCTAGGAGGAGGAGGAGGAATTTGGCTGCTATGAGAGGGGTATGAGTTGTTTTCTGTTTTGAGTGACAGGCTTGGATTATGTACGTGTTTTTTCTCTACTGCATATGTTGTTTCCCATAATACATCTGCCTTTAATCAGATGCATGCTAATTATGATATGCTTATGATGATGATATGTAGGGATTTTCCCCTAAAAGCCCACTCAGAAGACAAAGTTTACTTTATTGTATATGCATCCAGAATCAGTCTAGGCCAGATTGTTTACCTCGTGTCTGTATCTGGACACGTCCAAGAATACATTTGTATTAAAGCTGTCGATGATTGTAAGGGATGAGAGACTTATTTCGCTCTTCAGAGTGTAGGATATGGGCATCTTGGTGTGGGTAGGTGGGTCCTCAGCTGCTCGGTACCTTGATAGGAGAGGGGTATGTATACAGCCCAAGCCAAAGAGAGGTCCAGATTGCTAAGCCATTCTGTCTCAGAAGCAAGGGGTAACAGAATTAACAATATGGAGGCTCTAATTAGAGAGAGATGTGGGCTGTTTGGTATCTCAGAGGAACTGTAAAGTTCTGGTATAAACACGGGCACGGGAGAACGAGTTGTGGCCGAGGTGGAAGGTTTAGCGAGCTAAGATGCTTTTGGGGGCCGTGGGATGGACAACGTCTCAGTCACTGTTCTATCCCTGTGAAGAGACACCGCAACAAGGCAACTGTTATAAAGGGAGGCATTTAACTGGGGGCTTGATTGCAGTTTCAGAAGCTTAGTCCATTATCACCGTGGCAGGGACATGGTGGCACACATGGCATGGGAGCAGTAGCTGGGAGCTTCATCCTGGTCAGTAGGCAGAGAGAGCCCCTGTCCCTGGCATGAAGCCGACCTCCAGTGACACGCTTTCCCCAGCAAGTCCACACCTACTCCAACAAGGCTAGACCTTCTAATCTTTTCAAATAGTGCCACTCCCTGGTACCAGCATTCAGATATTTGAGCCTGTAGGGGCGGTTCTTAGTCAAACCACTCATGGGTAGGCTTCTAGGTAGTCTACACAGAAACTGCTGATGGCACAAGGCAGGCTTGGAACGCAGAAGAGAGACCAAAACTGAGCCAAAGAAAGATTGTGTCTCTACTCATCGGCTTCTGTAAATGAAAATTCAGTGTCTCATTGCTGTGATTGGAATGTGCCTCTGTTAAAAGTTTAAGCTTTGGAGATGAATTCTCCTATTAGTATTGTTGATGGCTTTTGGAGAGATCACTTTTGGGAGGAGGCAAGCAGGTTAGATGAGGATGGAGCTTCATGGTGACATGGGTGGCTTTCTGAGAAAAGGAAGACGTGAGGCTGATGCTGTTGCACTCTCTGGCCATGGGATGCACATAATGAGTCAGCAAGGAGGTCCTTAGCCAAAGCTGGTACTGTATTGGACTTCCCAGCCTTCCAGGATATGAGCCTCAGAAACCTGTATAGTTTCTAAAGTGGTCAGTCTTTGGCATTCTGTTACAGCAACATAAAACAGACTATGACAAAAATTGATTTAACACTCATTAAGAAATCGGTGTGCCTTAAGTGTCAATCATACAGCAGGTGCTGTGAGTTGCTGGAGTTACAAAAACAAATCAGTCATCTTTGCAGCTCACTGGAAAGGAAGCTCCAAAGGAAGCTCACTGTCTAATTGGAGTGAGTGTTCTATACTAGTTATCTCAAGCCAACCGTGAAAGCTCATGGAGATACAGGGCAAGGGTGAAGCCAGCAGGACATCAGAGTTTACCCAATGGATGCAGCTGTTATTCCATGTTGGTAAATCTTTGTGTGTGAGTGCGTGTGTGTGTGTGTGTGTGTGTGTGTGTGTGTGTGTGTGCATGTGTATGTGTGTGTGTGTGTGAGTGTGCGTGTATATGTGTGTGTGTGGTGTTTGTAGTTTGTAAGTATATACCACTTGCATGCTTGTATCCTCGGAAGCCAGAGAGGGCATTGGATCCCCAGAACTGGATTTATAGGCAATCGTGATCTACCTAGTATGGGTGCTGGGAACTGAACTCAGGTTGTCTAGAAAATCAGGAAGTGTTCTTAACTCTGGAACCATCTCTCTAGCCCCAAATATATTTATTTATTCATTTAAATTTTTCTCATGCAAGATATTCACTCATACTCTTTCCTCTCTAGCTCCCCACATATACTTCCCCAACTTTATAATCTATCTCTCTTAAAAAAACAAAAATCCCACAAAAAACAAAACAATAGAAAACCAATCAATCAAACAAAAAAGCACCAAAAAAAAAAAAAAAAAAAAAAGCACACATACACACACACACAAAGAAACATATAGAGTCCATTGTGTGTTGGCCTACAACTTAGGAGCACGCAGCTTGCCTTGGAATGTGGATGATAAACCCCATTGTGTTACTCTGGTGCAAACAAAACAAAACAAACAAACAAACAAAAAACAAACATCCCTGATTTTCTTTCTTTTAGCAGCTATCAATTGTAAATAGGTTCCTGGTTGGGAGTGGGATCTCGTTTTCTGTCCTAAGATTTTGCTGGTTTAAACTTGTGCAGGGGGTGTGCATGCTGTCACAGTCTTTGTGAGTTCATGTGTGCATCATGTATGTCTGAAAAACACTGCTTCCCTTGAGTCATCCGTCACCTCAGGCTCTTAGCGTCTTTCCACCTCCTCTTCCACATAGATCCCTGAGCCTTGAGGGGAGGGGCGTGGTACAGACATCCATTTAGGACTGCGTGCCCCAAAGTCTCAAGCTCTGCGCACATTGTCCAGGTGTGGGTCTCTGTGTTAATTACCATCTACTGCGAGCAGGAGCTTGCAGAAGAGGGTTCAGCAACGCACTGATCTGCGGGTATAGCAATATGTTTGTTACAAGTCTTCTAGCCTTTAAAAGAAATCAGAAATGAGAGCTTATGACAGTAAAATATCACAATTTTAAGATTTTTAGCAAGTAATCTAAAAGATTTTAAGAAAGGACATACCAGTGGTTTGATGGCCTCGGGTTTAAATATTCCCTGCTGTAGCTAACCATGGGTTTTTGTTTGTCTCTGCCCAGAACCAGTTGGTGATGTCAGAAAAATGACTTAACTTCCTTGGACCAGTTCCCCATCTCTCATGAAGAGCAGTGACCTGTTCAGCATGGATGCTGGAGTCTTTCCCCAGTTCCATGATTCTATAATTTTGGTATCCACATAAGCGTCTAGTTTTTTTCCTTCTGCTGGGGCTAAGAAATTTGATGGCTGTATCTTCTCCGCTCCTTGCTCTAAAGTAGAGTGCTATCATGCCAAAATAGTAGTTCTCAACTTATGTGTTGTGACCCTTTGGGAGTCAGAAGCCTTTCACAGGAGTCACTTAAAACCATCAGAAAACACAGATTTTTTTTACATTACAACTTATAGCAATAGCAAAATTTACAGTGATGAAGTAGCAACAAATATAATTTTACGATGGGGAGTCACCACATCATGATGAACTGTATTAAAGGATCACAGCTTTGAAAGGTTGAGAACCACTGCTCTGTAGGTTTGGTGACTGCTAATGGCCCAATTGCAGTCAAAGAGAAGGAAGGGGCCAGGTTTGGCGCTACAGAGTTGAGCTTTTATTTCCATCCCTTTCTCCCATGCCTATGGCCAGGAGTGATGTGGAGTGGCTGATGGAATGGTTCAGACAGAGTCATGCTGGAGTGTAGAATCTGTTAATGATCTCTGTGAGCAGGGACACAGATGTCACCAGCTGTAGCTCTTGGACTAGGACGTGCTCTTGGAAGCGTCCCCTTGCCAGAGGAGGATTGTGTCATCGCAGGGCTATTGGAACGTGACGTGTACCCTCCCCCACCCTCCAGTCTTATAGGCTTTTGTATTCGAACGCTTGGGTCTCACCTGGTGGTGCTGCTTTGGAACACTGTGGCATCTTTATGGGCTGGAGCCCTTGCTGGAGGAAGCAGACCACTAGTGCTGTGCCTTCCCCACTGTAAAGGACTATCTCCCTTCAAACTGTGAGCTAGAACGAAGCCTTCCTCCTTTAAGTTGCTTCTCGTGAGGTTCTCATTGTTACAGCTAGGAGAAAAGTAACATGTCTATTTGTTTGGAGTTCCCCACCCCCACCCCCAACTACAGAAAGCAAAATATCTGGATCAAGCTAGCAAAAGATCACTTCAACTAAATTATAACTTAATGATTTTTTTTCTGCAGCATTAATGTCTTTAATGATTCAAAATAGCAGCTCAGTATTTCCTATGTGGCCAGTTAATCTGAAAGTCCTGTGACGTTGACTAGAGGAGTTGTTGAGGGGCCGTGTGGCTCCTCACTGAGCTTTGGCTCCACTCAAGGAGGTGGGCAAGAATGTAGGAGCTGGGTTGCTCAGAGGATTTTTTTTAGAGGTTATGTTGCTGAGAGGGAGGAAAGGAAACTTTGGAAGGAGGCTCGTGAAGAGGCCTCCTGATGGAGAACAGATCTCCCACATGAAGTTGGGTGGCTCTTTAGCCCATCAGTGATTCTCAACCTTACTAAAGCTACGACCCTTTAACACAGTTGCTCACGACCTCCAACCATATAATTATTTTTGTTGCTACTTTATAAGTGTAATTTTGCTACTGTTGTGAAATATAATGTAGAGACCTGGGTTTTCTTATGGTCTTTGATGACCCCTTGTGAAAGGGTCCCCAAGGAGTCATGACTCACAGGTTGAGAACCACTGCCCTAAGTGGTCTGTGGTTATATCTTCTTCATCTTACAGAACCACCAGCAACATCCTTACCACTTGCTAGTGACATTTGTTAACATTTTGATGTGCCAGCTTCAAAGGTTGCTTAGGGAGAGCGGAAGATACCTGAGTGGAAGCTACCTTGATGGTCCGGCTACCCATGGGTCACGTGGATCTATACTAAGTATCCCTGATCTGGAACGCTTGGGACAGGAAGTGTTTAGATTTTAAAGTCTCCCAGGTTTTAGAATATTTGCATAGACTTAACTAGTGGGCTGGGATTTTTGATTTAGGAATTTGGGGGGTTATTCAACCAGTGTAAGTGTGTCATAGTATTTTATTGTCAAATAGCATTGCCAGAAAAGCCACATGTTTTGTCAAATAAAAGCATGGGTCTCCTTCTGCCCAATGGGGACTACATGAATCATTGAGCATTTTGGGTTTTAGATTTGGTTAAATAAAACCAGGACAAAATTTGGCATCCAATTTTAGATTATCAGTTCCTACTATGTTTTTTGTTTGTTTGTTTGTTTTTGCTATATTTGCTCTAGAGTTACTGTATAGCAATGGTTTTCAACCCGTGGGTCACAACACCTTTGGGGGTCAAATGACCTTTTCACAGGGGTCACCTAAGACCATTGGAAACCCCTTATGAAATAGCAATGAAAATAATGTTATAGTTGGAGGGGAAGTCACCACAACATGAGGAACTGCATTAAGGGGTTGCAACATTAGAAAGGTTGTGAACCACTGTTGTATAGTTTATATATACAAAATTTGTGATGTTTTTATATTGTCTGAGGTAAAGTCTCACTATGTAGCCTAGGCAGATCTTGGAATTACTTAAATTTTTAAATAATGTATTTACTGTGTATATGTGTGTAGGTGTGGTAGGGGTGTGTGTGTGTGTGTGTGTGTGTGTGTGTGTGTGTGTGTGTGTGTATGTGACTGTGGCATGGGTTTGCAAGCCATATACATGTAGAGGTCAGAGGATAACTTTGAAAGAGTGATTTCTTTCCTTACAGCTTGTTTTTGAGGCAGGATCTCTCCTTGCTTCTGCCACCTCACTGTATATGTGATATCAGGGCCAGCTTAGTTGTCCAAAATCAAAGCATGCTGTTTGAATTTACTGTCTAAAAATCTACCTGAGTAAATGACATGGATGCCACGTTCTACCAAGAAGCAACCCCACTCCCACCCCCACCCCCACCCCCTGGCCTGGGAATTGAACTGAGGCCTTCACACTTTCTAGGTGAACCTCTATCGATGAGCTATATTTCTAAAACCCAACAAGTCTTTTTTCACATTACATTTAAATTAAAGCTGAGGAAAGTAAAGTCTCAAAAGATTACAAAGCCAGAGTATGATTAAAAAGTTAATAAATAAAATGACTGACAATACCTCAATTTGGGCCGTGGATGTAACTGGGTGGTAGTGTGGTTGCCTAGCACATGAACGTCCCTGTGTTTAATACCTAGAATCTGCAAAAATCAATCAAAGAAACAAAAGAAGTTTAAATTAGAAATAACAGCTGCTAGCCAGACATGGTGGCTCACACCTGTGATCTGAGGCTGAGGCAGAAGGATGGCCACAGGGTGGCAGCCAGCTGGGGCTACACAGTGGGGTCTAGACCAGCCAGAGATATACAGCAAGAGCCTGTTTCAACAATAAACAAAAGTAACTGAATAAAATAACTTGAGAAGGGAAGGGTTTATTAGACGGGTCTGGTGAGGGGATGCAGTGGGTGAGGGCGCCTGCTGCCAGGTCTGCTGACTGGTCTCTAGAACCCATGTGACAGGGGGAACCAATTCTCAGAATGTTGTCTTCTGACCACAAGAATGCTATGGCACATGTGCACCCACACAATGCAATAAATAGATAAATGAAAAAAAAAATAGATAAATGGAAAAGTCAGTCCATTCCTGTTTAGGATGTTCACGTGGCAATTTCAACTTCTTTTAATTTTAGGCTTGGTAAATTGAGGTTCTTATTTTTATCTTAAGTGTTTCCAGGCAAATCAGTGTTGATACCCAATAAGGTAATTGGACATGTCCTCTTATGGTGAAAATTTATTTTATAATTTTTCAGTAGAAAGGGTGTTTTCAATCAAAATCCCAAGATTGAGACTCATAAGAAAACTATTAATTTTACTCTAGATTTTAAAATATTTGAGTAACAGAAAACTTCATGAAGTAAAAGCCAAACAGATTTATTTACAACAGTATGTCAATCACCACCAAGAGCTCCTCGGTCTTAGTGCTTAAAATCCTAATAGAAAAATGGACAGAGTGTCTACAAAGATAAGCCACACTGAATGCCACCAGAGTTCTTAGATGGCTCAGCAGGTAAAGGCGCTTGCTCACCAGCCTGGTTCGAGCCCCTTCCGGAGCCCCTCACTAGCCCCTTTCTCCTTCACAGTTAAGGTTACCACTGCTGTGATGAGACACCATGACCAATGCCACATGGTGAAGAAAGGGCTTATTTGACTTACACTTCCGTATCACAGCTCATCATCGAAGGAAGTCAAACAGGGCAGGAACCTGGAGGCAGGCGCTGATGCAGAGGCCATGGAGGGGTGCTGCTTACTGGCTTGCTCCTCATGGCTTGCTCAGCCTGCTTTCTTATAGAACCTGGACCATCAGCTCAGGGCCAGCACTACCCACAAAGGGCCAGTCCCTCCTCCGTTAATCCTAAGAAAATACCCTGCAGGTTTGCCTACAGCCCAGTCTTTTGGGAACATTTTCTCAATTGTGGCTTCCTCCTCTCAAATGACTTTAGCTTGGGTCAAGTTGACATAAAATTAGTCAACACACAAACTCATGTTCTTTTGTTTGTTTGTTTGTTTGTTTGTTTGTTTGAGACAGGGTCTCTCTGTGTAGCCTTGGCTGTCCTGGACTCCCTTTGTAGAGCAGGCTGGCCTCGAACTCACAAAGATTCGCTTGCCTCTGCCTCCCGAGTGCTGGGATTAAAGGCATGCGCCACCATGCTCGGCTTCAAACTCATGTTCTTCTGCTTATATTTGGTTCTGAATGTGTGGTGGCCAGAACCATGAAGCCATGAATCTTGTACCCTTAGAGGGATGTTTATTATATTTCAAATTATTTTTCTATATAACTTTGTGTAGACATGCCAAGAAGCAACAAGGATTATAATAGACTGGCTAATGTTCCAGTTTCTTCTGGGTCTTCAATTTGAATCTGAAAGTTAAGAGAATTACAAATATTTTTGTCCAGCAAAATTATCTTAAAAAAAAAAAACCTAAAGGCATTTAGGAAATGTTCACCATGTTGCTTCTTTACATTTTTTTTTCCTCCAGTGTTGTTTTCCTAAGCGTGGCTAGACATCTTAAACTTGGCCTGATATACTGATGCTGCCAGGTGATGCATTCTGGGTAAGTAACCAAATAACGATGGAGAAACTTTTCCTGCTTTGCTCTTCTGAGCTCATGTTTCATCTGCTCAGTGATACCTAAGGCTGGGGGAAAGTGTGTGCTGAAACCTGCTCTACACTTGAGCATTTGGACACTTCTGGTAAAAGTAAATCTCTATGCCTGGTCTGGTTCTAGCTTGACACCTGTGTAATGGGCTCCAAGACACAAACACACACTCTCACACACACACACTCACGCACACATACACACACACAACACTCATATGTATGCATGCACTTACATACGCTCACACACACACACACACAAACACACACACACACGCACACATGCACGCACGCGTGCACACACACACATGCACATACACAGACACATGCACATACATACGCTTACACAACATCTCTCTCTCTCTCTCTCTCTCTCTCTCTCTCTCTCTCTCTCTCACACACACACACACACACACACACACACACACACACACACACACACGCACACACGCACCTACCATCTTAATATGTGCTCTTTGTGGTACGAGTCAATTATACTGGTTTGGTTTTTGTTATTCTTTCCATCAAGAGAACCTGACGTCTCAGCTCTGGGTTTCAGGGCTGGGCAGGTTTTGTTTTCTTAGCGGTAACCAAGCCACAACAGAAATAAACAAAACAATCCCTAACAATTAGAAAAACGCCTTGAAAAATAGTATCAGTAAGAAGAGGCCCTGCATCCTCCAGCTAACTCAAGATCACACCCTGCGATTCTTTCACAGAGCCCTGGGCCAACTGCTCCTTCCATTGTCAGAGCCAACCACAACCACACAGCTCAAGTGACGGGGATCCCCCATATGGGTGTGGTGGGCGGTGGCACCAGGCCATGGCTTTCTGGGTTACTATAACTCAAGAATGGCTTTTTGTAAACTGGCTCTTATAAACAGGGCTTAGCCAGAAGGTTCTTCAAATGTGTTCTCTTAGCATCCGCCCCCTCCCCCTGCCTTTTATTGCCACGGTTCTGAGTTTCTTACCTCATGGTAAGAGTTTTAATGGAAATTAAGTGTTTTTAACTTCGCTGTTGTTTTATTTCTAAGTGAGAAGCTGGTATAATTCAGATATATAATTATAAACTACCTCTGTGGATTTTGATAAATGGTGGTACTCCGGATCTATAGAAAAAGCCCTGCAATGTTAGTGCTGGAAGCAAATCTTTTTGTAAGTGGGTGACACGGCTTGAAGGCACAACACTTGCCTGAGGTTCTGTAGGTGATTTGCACCAAAGAAAGCTAATATCTCCGAAGCTTCCATTTTCCAGTCAAAGACTCTTTTCCTGTGTTGTTTTCATTCTCTTAGAACATGCTGTATTTGGTTGACTCTGTGGCAAGTGAGAGCATGCGTGTTTGAACAGCATCTCAAGAACATAGGTAAATGTTTCTTAGAGGGATTCACCTAACAGTCTGAGGAAGGCAGACCCCAGCAATGCTTTGCTTTGACAGTCTAGTGATACTTCCCAGCTTTCCAGTTAATCATCCATGGTGTTATTCTTTGTGTTTATAATAGAGCTGTCAATATGCTTCCCCCTTAAGACTCAAGAGGTAAGGGAGGGCATTGTTCTAGAAAGTTCCAGAGGAGCTCTTCAAGCCTCTCCTTATATTACATTGCTTTTGGTAGATGATAGGCCCATCATGAACCTTCAGCTGTGCTTGGGTTATACTGATTGGTTAATATAGGTCTGTGTCACAGGTTCCAGTCTTGAGTCACATTCCCCTCAGAGAAAGTGCTGTTAGCACCACAGACTACAGAGATAGTTGCCAAAAAAGGGGAAACTCATGGAGAGGAATGAGCTAGAGTCTACTCCTGTAGGTACGCTATCAAAACTCCACCGAGGTTGTTTAAACAACGGGAACTCCTTCCCGGATGTGGGTTGATCTTGTGGGGGCACACAGAAGCTATGTGGCAAAGAGGAAGCATGAGAGTCTCGAGCCAGAGAGCCTACGCCAAGATCACTGCTTCTTTCCCCTTCTTCCTTCCCTGGCCCTTCCTCTTCTCACTTTTCTTTCTTCTCCATTCTGACATCTCCCTATCTTTTCTTTCCTCTTCCTTCCTTCCTTCCTAGCTTTCCTTTTCCCTCTTCCTCCCCCCTCACTCTCACCCTTTCCTCTTCCCCTGCCTTCTGTCTTTCTCTCTTGCTCTCCTTTCCTTCCTTTCCTCACTGACTGGCCATCTCTGATTTCTAATTCTTCATTCCAGAGAATCTGTTCAGATATCTTATCCTGCACTAGTGCCCATGCTGTGTGATGAGCAGAGCATTAAGTGGAGATAAGGCTGCCAGACCCATTGGTAGGTAGGCTGTGTGTGATGGGCGTGGGGTGGGTTTACTGCTCCTGGTTCATAGAGGACCAAGGCTAAGGCACACGCTAAGGGCACCATTAGACCAAGCCTTGGAGCTTTTTCATAGTGGTTGTCCTTTAGGTGGTTCCCAGAACTGGGATGTGGTTAGTGGTGAGAGAGGCATCTTCTAGTTGGTCCCCTTCCCTGTTTGCAGGTCTGGAGTGTAGAAAAAGGTATGCTGGGAAAGGAGGAAGCAGATGGCATCGGGCTAGAAGAGACATCTTGTTTCTAAATGTCTGCCATTGAATTGAGAGATCTCCCCGTGTAGCCACAAAACTAGAAGGAGTTATCTGCCAAGCCATAGGACAGCTTGCGCAGTGTTTGACGCTGCAGCTGATGAGGTAGGGAGAGGCAGCTCACAATGATCTCTTTCAAACCCGGTCTCCACACTACCTTTAGGGAGCCCAGAGCTCCTCCTCGAGACAGCTCAGGTGTTGCTTGCTTTCTGTTTATACTCAGCAGCCTCACCCTCTCCTCTGGGAGGGGTGAGTCACTGTCCTGGATTGCCAGTGTCTGAACCGGGAGACAAGTCAGAGGTGACTGTTAGGGGCTGGAAACTCTCCACTGTGCTGAGGGCAGTTGTCGTCTCGACCTCACGACTACAGAGAAGCCCACCTTTTCCGTTTTATTGCTGTAACTTTCAGCAAAAACCTAGACCAATAACCTTATAAATAGACTGACTGTGCTTGTGTGTGCAAGCACGCGTGTGTTCTGCAGTGGTCAGAAACATCAGAACAGCTAATGCTATCAGGTGATGTCAAACTTCTCACAAAGCCACGCTTGTGTTTGAGAGATCTCAAGCTAGCAACCAGCATAGGGTTAAGGCTAGCAGAGGATACACACAGGAAGGGGCCCAGATTAGCCGAACCCAAGGTCCACCTCTCCATGGAACCATGCCAGAACCAAGAGCAACTTAACTGAAGCAGAAGATAAAGGTGGGGAGACCCAGAAGAGGTGGGAAGACAGGGGATGGGACCAGGGACTGTCACTGTCAAGCAGACACTGCAAGCTGATTGCTTTGGGTGCTTGTCTCCTAAAGCTGAGCTGTTGGCTTTGTTTTGTTTTGTTTTTCCTGAAAACACCTTGGATTTGACAAGCCTCCTCATTCACATTCAAGACATCGCTACTACACCCCAAAGACACCTCCATGGGGGTGGCCACTGTCTCCATTTCAAATGAATACAGCAAGGCTCAATGAGGTGAATAGTTTAAGTACCCCACTGTGTGAGTCAGCTTTCTAAGACTAGAAAAAAAACAAAACCTGAAATAATCCACTTTTTAAGAGGAAAGGCTTATTTTGGCTCTTGGCTTTAGAGGTTTCTCTCCATGGTCACTAAGCACTGTTTCTTTGGGCCTGTGGTATCCTAATGCATCATAGTAAGACCATATGGCAGACCAGGTGTTTTCACTGCACGTCAGCCGGGAGGCAAACTGAGAGATGAGACAGGAAGGGATCTCACAGTCTCCTTTGATGACATGGTACACGTCCACTAAGCTAACTTACACCCTCTAGGCCCCACCTCTGCTGTATGTATGTATGTATGTATGTATGTATGTATGTATGTATGTATATATGTATATATGTATATATGTATATATGTATGTATCTGTCTATGTATCTATCTATGTATCTATCTATCTATGTATCTATGTATCTATGTATCTATCTATCTATCTATCTATCTATCTATCTATAATCTGTCTATCTATCTATCTCTGTAGGCCTGGTCTTTTAGAATATAATATTCTTAATATTTGATGATTTCATACAATGTATTTTCATCATATCCATCCTCCCAGATTCACCCCCAACTCCCTATCTACACCGCTCTGTGTTTCATGGTCTCTCTCTTTAAAACAAAAGCAAAAACAACTATCAAGTCCAATTTGTATTGTCTAAATATTTTTAGTGTGGGGCCTGCTCTAGCACATTGGGAACCTACCAGGAGTCACAGCCTTAAAGAAAACTCACTCTGTCTGTCTTGGTAGTGAACAAATGCCAATAGCTTCTCAGCTCGGGTGTCCACTGGGATTTTATCTGGCTTGAGGTCATGTACCATCTCTGGAACTCTCAATCTTTCTGTTCCCTCATCCTCAAAGATCCTTAGCCCTGGAGGAGATGGGTATCATATGGTTGACCCCACTTAAGCCTGAGCACTGTAGTCATTTATTCTCTGCATGTTGATAGTGGGTCTCTGTGCTAATTGTCCTCTATTGGAAGAAAACGCTTCTCTGATGAGGATTGAAAGATGCTCTGATCCATAGGTGTCAGGTCTCTTATACCGGCAGGTAGGGATGGAACAGGAGGGGACTCAGGGCTGCAGCTTCCTCTCCCTGGGGGCTGAGTAGGGTGGTGAGTGTCAATGACCCAGCCTCCTCCCACAATGCACAGAGGCAAACTATATTGAGTTGGGAGGTCTTGTCAGAATAAGATCTCAATTTTATTATGGTGGGGCTTTTTTTTTTTTAAATGTAGAGCATAGAGAGTGGGTAGGATAGAAGGTGTCAGGAGACATGACATCTCCTAGGATGTAAAGTGGCCTGATACTGTGGGACCAATTGGTTTGTGTTACATGGCTGTTGGCAGGCAGGGCTCGCACCAGTATGTGCCCAGATAGACCATATTGAGTTATTCCTATGTGGAAGTATTTACCAGAGACTGTTGTTGAAACTTGAGACAGGCTCGGTTCTGTCCTCCAGGCCTCAGAGGGCTGACAGATTCAGCCATGGGGTCCAACACAGAGGTATAGCAATATAGCATGAAGAATCATTTTAATGGTATGCCCACTTAGCAGAGTAATAGTATTAGCTCTTCCCTAGGGCCTAAGACTTTTCCAGCCACAGGTTTTTGGCCCTGATAATGGTGTTGGGTGTGGGTTCCACTTTGTAGAGAGTAGGCCCCATATCCTGGAGGTCCTACAGGCTCCCAGTGCTTCTGCTATGGGGACCAACCCTTCAATGTGTGGCTCTTTTGGAGGTACCCCAGGATACAATCTATAGCATCCATTTAGTGAGTTTTGGAGCTGAACTATAGTTGCATTATACTGTCTTGACACTCTCTTGCTGTATCTCAATTAAACATGCCACTCATCATTTCACTGTATTTTCATGACGACAGTACAGATTTGCTTATCCCTATTATGCTGATGAGGAGAGATGTAGTAAGAATTCTTGGCCTCTTTAAAAACATAGAAATGTTATGGGACTATGTTTTTGTTTTAATCCCACGTATGGGATATGCGGCTGCTTCAGATTGTTCACAGCAGCTGAGTATCTTTTGCCTTGTGCTTTGGCAGGGCTGTGATTTTGCCAGCTGAAGATATTTTACATTTGGAATTCTAGGGAATCCTCAGAGGGTATAAATGCTGGAGACCCGAGAGAGGGCGGCTGCTGTTCCCCTTGCTGCTGCTGTTGCTCCTCCTCCTGTTGTTGCTTCTCCTGCTCCATCCCCTGTCGCTGCTATTCTGGCTGCTGTTGCTGTTTGTTGTTTGTTCCTACTGCTATTCCGGCTGCTGTTGCTGTTTGCTGTTTTCTGGATTGCTTGTTGCTGGATAGAGATATCCTGAAGACTAAGATCAAATGCGCCCTAAGGAATTTGGTGCCCCTACTCAACAGGAAGTAGTCTAACAATATTAATGCCTGTCTTTTTCCTCTAACCATATTTCTCTCCTACCTAGTATTGGAGGTTTGGAAGGGAGTACAGGGAGGTAGGAATAAGAACCCAATAAAGTAGCCAAAGTCCTGCTACAGAAACATGATAAATACAGTACGTAGGGATGGATTATGTACTGGGCTCTGGCCTAACTTCTCTGTGTTGTGTTCTTTGGCTTTTAACACAGTTCTGCCTTCATTTCATATAAGGACATGGAAACTTGAAAGGGTAGGAGATTCTCCAATCTCTGTACAGCTGTGTAGCATTGCATGGAGAGTCCTGATGTAGTCCTATTCCTTTTCATCACTCTGCCCAATTACATCTACATGAGATGGTTCTGAGTGTGGATCCCAGACAAGTTGACCCCAGAGAGTGTAGCAGCATCTCAGCTGAGCCCTGTCACTGACTCAGTATTCACCTCTTTCACAGCACTCACTCAGTGCCTCTTGAGTGCTAGGCACTTTGCTAAGGGTGCTGAGGAAAACCTGCACCAAAGATGTCTTTTCTCTGGGAGCTCATAGGGTGATGGGGAGGTGGGACGGTGGTATTCACACAGTGAAGTGCCATCCAAGTGCCATAACAAAAATGCACTCAGAGTCTTGGGTGTCCAAGCCATCTACATATTTGGGTCAAGCATTTCTGAACACATGTTTATGTGAGATGAGGCTTTGTAGTAACATGGTACTATAGAATATGGTACAACGTAAAAGGCTTTAATTTTCTTTGGATTCCACAGAGAACTTTTCCTTTCTTTTAGAATATGAAGAAAAGGAATAAACTTTAGGGCCAAAGAGCGCATATATATACACACACACATATATATACACACACATATACACACATACATATATGTATATATATAATTTGTTTTGTTTTGAGTTATAAGATATAATTTATAGATATAATCAGAATCTCCCCCACAAAAATGTTACCTGTAGGTTTTACATTGCAGATTCAATTTTTTAAGAAAGATAAGATATATTAAAGAATAAAATTCATCTTTCCTAATATATGCAGACTTTTTATTGTCATTATTTTCTAGGAAATATGGTATAACAACTATATATGTAGTGTTCATTAAGAAAGCCATCTATTGTTGATTGAATACAGGAGGGGCTGGTGAGAGAGTTTAGTAGCTAAAGGTGCTTGCCATGAAAGACTGATGATCTGAGTTCTGTTACCAGAACCTCCATAAAAAGTCAGATGCAGTGATAGGCATCTATAATATCAGCACCTATACGCCAAGATTGGAGGCAAAGGCAGGACAATGGACCAGAAGCTCTCAGAACGGTATGAAGTAGAGCTACAGAGGCAGCAAGAGAGACCCTGCCTCAAAATGAGATGGAAAGAGAAAACTGGCTCCCGAAAGATGTTCTCTGACTGCCACATGCAGTCAGTGGCATGCTGGCACCTACACACACACACACACACACACACACACACACACACACACGTATGCATGCACACACTAAATAACTAGATGAATAAATAATAATTTTTAAATAAGAAAGCATACAGGAAAGTGTGCACAGGTGTTATCTAATACTATGCAATTTTCAGTAAAGGAGTTTGTGGTGGTTTGAATAAGAATGGCCCCCGTATAGGTTCATATATTTACCAGGGCGTGGAACTGTTTGAAAGGATTTATAGGAGGTGTGACCTTATTGGAGGAAGTGTGTCACTGGGGGTGGGCATTGAGGTTTCGGAAGCTCATGCCAAGCCCAGAGTCTCTCTCCCTGCTCCCTATGGACCAGGATGTAGAACGCTCATCTACTTCTCCAGCACTGTGCCTGCCTGTGTACATCCACGCCTTCCACAATGATGATGATGATGATGATGATGGACTGAACCTCGGAAACTACAAGCAACCCCTCAGTGAAATGCTTTCTTTTATAAGCGTTGCCTTGGTTATGGTGTTTCTTCTCGGCAATAGAATAACTAAGACAGACTTGATCGTCCACTGTGGCTGCTGAAGGACACAGAATACACACATGTAGGTGGGCATGTGTAATTCATAGAGAGAGCTTTGCCATAGACTTGGTGTGAACACAGCCACCGCACTTCCATGCTACCTTGAGAACTCTCAGAGCAAGGGCATCTTCGAGGGATGCTTTGTCATCAACAAGGTGCCCAGTCTCTATATGGACTCAATAAATATTTGAAAGTTAGTAATTTATTTTTTTACAAATATCATGTGTGTGTTATCTTTTTATATTGGGGGGGGGGCACAGGAGATCAACAATGCCTAGGTCCCACGAGTGTCCTAATATATCCCTGATGATAGTAACCTATTAGAAGGCAAAGAGTCTGGCTAAGTATTGAGCCTGGTTCTCCTGTGGGCCTGGTGATGTGGGAGGTGAACTAACTTCTAAGTCAACTGCCGGGGTGGGGATGGGGGTGGGGTGGGGACAGAGAGCTAAGTTGAAAAAGTTTTTTTAAGTCCTATTTTATTTACTTTCTCTCTCTCTCTGTCTCTCTCTGTCTCTGTGTCTCTGTCTCTCTCTCTCTCTCTCTCTCTCTCTCTCTCTCTCTCTCTCTCTCTCTCTCTCTCTCTCTCTGTGTGTGTGTGTGTGTAGTCACATGCACCATGGTATGTAAGCAGAAGTCAAAGGACAATTTGTAGAAGGTGACTGTAGACCACAGACACCTGTTTCTGATGAGCCATCTCACCAGCCCTGAGTACTTATTTTATTTTATTTTATTTGAGTGCTTATTTTAATAGCAACAATTGTAAGCATGATCATGACTCCCAACACTGTGATGAGAGTGTTGTTTTTGTATCTCTTGAGCACATGCTTGGTTTGATGGATTTTTGTTTGTTTGTTTGTTTGATGGACCTTATGTGAGTGTTCACAGCTGCACTGGGCATTTCTACAGGGACTCCTTTTGTGTATAGACATAGGAGGGAGGGACTTGCCTATTATTATCTTTTTCATTCTTAAAAAGTGTTTTCACATCTATCTATTATCTTTCATCTATCTATCTATCTATCTATCTATCTATCTATCTATCACCTATTTATCTATTTATTGTTTGTGTGGTAAGGCAGAGGCTCATGCCATGGGACATGTATGGAGGTCATAGGACAACTTGCCAGAGTTGGTTCTCCCTTCTACCTTGTAGGTTCAGGATTCCATTTCAGGTTGTCAGACTTGGTGACAAGTAACTTTACCTGCCGAGTGACCTCACTGGCCCTTGAGTGGGGGGCAAGTTAAACCCTTTAAAAGCACTTTGCCTTTCTAAGAATTTTATGTACATCCTCCAATGGCAGGCTATATTGTGGATATGTCAAGGAATTGGACAAGGGAGACAGAGAGATACTACAAGCCAAAACATCAAGTTATAGGCAGTGATATGGATGATGACATCTGCAAAGGGTTGTCAGTGGAAGTTCTTGAAGAATTCCATTTGAGGGTGACATGCCCCATAACCCTGGAAGAGCTGAAGCCCTTTTGTCAAAAAAGAAAGTAGAAGACACACAACCTTCGAAGAGAATGTCTCTAGTTAGCATACTGTGAACACTCTGGCCTCTAGCCTTGGGAATTTGTCTCTTGCTTGCATTTACCTACATGGCTTCATCTACAACACCCTTGGACTCTTTGGCTCATTTAAGGCCTTGGTCCAGTCTTGCTAGAGCACCTCCCCAGTATTTTGGAACCTGGTGGGTCAGAATTAGCTCAAACCACCATGAATAATGAATAATGTCACCAGGGTTTGGTCAGCTTTCTATAGCCATGAAGACAAGAATCATTTTTTGTCTTTGTTAAGAATCTGGCATGGGCCAAGTTTATTCTCAATACACATTGCTAGGGATTTTCATACAGTAATCAGTAACTCAAGCAATAATTCATTTGGGAATACCTTTGAGTGTATTAGCTATTTATTTATTTATTTATTTATATTCAACCAATAGTTCATATGACACATATAAAACCAAAATGTGATATTACCTTTATTTATAGCACTTTGAATGGCTTCTTGATTCTCTTGAAGAATGACTGACTTTATTAAAGGAAGGCCTTGTGTGGTCTCTGGCCTTCCTGGTTCTTCCCCAGTCTTCTCCCTACCTTCCAGAATCTGCTTTGCTCTTGTACAGCCTGGGCCTTAGATCTTCAAATGTTCCACACACTCTCCTTTGCACAGGGTGTTTGCCTCAGAAGAAAGCAGAGTTCAAACAGAGCAGTGTTCCTCCCTGTAAGGTAGCTTAGCCTTCCTTTCCCTTTAGGTATTTGATTTGAATACTACTTAACTTAAAGATGACATTTCTGACCTTGAGTATATCCAATCCTGTCTATACAGTGTTCTTTAGAAAATGTTGAGGTTCCTTTTGGGGGTACTAATACCAATTCTTTTGCTAAAAATAAAAAAATTATTTTTGTATGTTAATTATTGTATTAACTCATATACACAATCTATTATGGTTATATCAGAATCAATAATTTGGGTTTCCTTTTGTTTAGCCTCATCTTCTTAGTCCTCCCACTGTAGCTTTCTACTTACTCGTATTCCAGGCAAGCATCGCTGTGTCCAATACAGATTGTTGTTGTTGTTGTTTTGAGACAGGGTTTCTCTGTGTAGCCTTGGCTGTCCTGGACTTGCTGTGTAGACCAGGCTGGCCTTGAACTCAGAGAGATTTGCCTGCCTCTGCCTCCTGACTACTGGGATTAAAGGTGTGTGCCACCATGCCCAGCTAAGAATGTCTTTATGACAGCCAAATGGGCCAATTAAGGTGTTCCTTGACAGATAAATATATAAAATGTACATATATGCACATACATTCACACACACACACACACACACACATATATATACTTGCCCATTAAAAAAAAATAAAAGAGGCTAGACAGATGACTCAGCGGTTAAGAACACTGGCTGCTCTTCTAGAGAACACAGCTTTGATTCCCAGCACCCACATAGTATTTCACAGCTATCTATAGACCCCAGTTCCAGGGGACTCAATGCCCATATATGGCCTCTAAAGGCAGCAGGTACACACAGTGCATAGACATACATGTTGGCAAAACATTCATACTTGTAAATAGGAAAAGAAAAAGAATGAAATAAAACTTGGCATGGTGACTTAGTTTGAGGCCAGCCTGGTCTACAAAGCACGTTCCCCAGAGTCAGGAACCCTACACACAGAGAAATGCTGTCTCAAAAAAAGCAAAAAGAATACAACAGAAACACAAAGCCTTGGCATGGCGTTGCTTGCTGTAATCCTAGCATTCAGGAGTCTGTGGACAGCCTGGGCTACATGATGAGAACTTGTTCTCCAACCCCTCAAAAGTTAAAAAGAAAGAGAGAAATCCTGCCCTATAGAGCAGCGTGGACAGAACTGGGGGCCATACTGTTAAGTGAAAGTAAGCCAGTGGGGGACAGTAAGCACGAGTGTTTCCTTCATGCTGCAGAAGCCGAAACAGCTGCCAAACTTGTTCTGTGATTCTTTGATTCCTGTGGTTATTCTTCCTAGATTTTCTACGAAGACAGGAACAGTGTCTGATGCCACTTGCTTTCGCCTCTCCAAGCTAATAAGAAAGCTAATCAATACTTGTGCGCTATAAGCTAAAGTGAATAAATGACAACATGGGTACGAGAAGGACGAAGGCAAAAGCGAAGCCTTGTTGAGCCATTACAGAGGGAAGCATTATTTATAGAATATAGACATCATTGGTTTCGGGAAAAGCATGCTGACCGGTACGATACCCAAATTACTCATATAACGCGCAGGACATTTTTGTTTGTTTGTTTTTGTTTTTTGTTTTTGTGTGGAAGAGAGGGAAAAATCCCATAACCAAGCAAGCCTCATGTACAAAATGATAGATGCCTATTATGTATTTTTTTCCCTTCTCTGTATTTTTCTTAATGGAAGCAGAAGGAACTTTCCAAATATCACTGTATGATTGGAAAAAGTGAAGTGCTCTGTAGTGCCATTTGTGGGGAAGGAGGGGGCAGACAAGGAAAAGAGTCTGAAAAGGGTTTATGTGTCCTAATGGAAATCAGATGTGGGACTCACTTACATTGCTCCAGTAGAGTGAGTGCTTCATTCTCTCCGTCAGAGGTCGTGTCCAGCCTAGGATGTCCACAGCCCCTCTCAGACAAGCACTCTCTCTGCACTCTGGGTTCCTTTCATAGCTCAGCAATTTGCCCCCTCTGGCTTGCTGCAGAGCTCAAAGGACGCTCTGGGCAAACCTCAGACAAGTTTGAATCTGAACCTGCCTGAGAAAGATTTCTCTTACAAGCTAAATGTTACATTTCCACTCGACAGAAAGGTACTGCTGTGTGGCCATAAAAAGCTGGCCAAAACCCTGTCACCTTTTTGCAGTTAGTCATGTTATTTTTTTGGTTCATGCCAACATGGAGCACAGCTGTGACTCAACAGAACCACTGAAGCAAGAATTCGGAGTTGAAAGACCTCAACCCCAGAAAGCACTTTTCCCCCCCTTGTGGGTCATTACGCAATGTGTCTTGTTGCTTACCTTTCTGGGTCTTCCCTACACACACACACACACACACACACACACACACACACACACACACACACGAGCTGGGCTGCCATTTGACAGATGAACTCTCTGAGTTACGTCAACACCTTCCTCAGACCCCACTGCAGGCTCAGGCTGGGAGCTTTCCTTCTTGGATGTTTATTTTACGTAAGTAGTGACTGCCTCTTCAGACTTAAAAAAAAAAAAAGCCATGTTGATACATTTCTCACTCAAATAAACCCCAAAATAGAATAGGGGTTGATTTAAATGTTTGCACCTTCCCACGTGATGATGATGACAGTAGCCCTGTCAACTGGTTCTGTGTCTGCTTTGGCTTTCCCCATTGACGTTCCTAAAATGAGTCCATGAGTTTAGACCTCAGCAAATGGAAAGCAGGCCTGGGCTTCAGCATCTAATCTTTTTGTGGGTTTGGTAACATTTATAAATATCCTTTAGACTTTTACCTTCACTTTTTCTATTATTCGCTTATGTAACTCAATGCCAGGGATGGAGCCTGGGCTTTGTGCATGCTAGGCAAGCACTCTACCACTGAGTTGTATCCTTGCCCATCTCTCATTTTATTATTTACTGCTTAAAATTGAGAAATGTCAGCTTTCCCATCCAAGGGCACATGGAAGGAGGAAACAGAAAAAAAAAACCTGTTCCTGTATACTAGGTATAATTTTTAATGTGTCTGGGTGTTTTGCCTGTATGTGTCTGGGCCACGTATGCATGCAGTGCCTGTGGACACCAGAAGAGGGCGTCAGATCCCCTAGAAGTGGAGTTAAACAGTTGTGAGATACCTTGTGGGTGCTGGGAATTGAACCAGGGTCCTCTGGAAGATCGTTAAGTGCTCTTAACCTAGCACTTGGGAGGTAGAGACTGGAGGAGCAGGATTCAAAGGCCATCCTTGGCTACATAGTGAGTTTAAGGCTAGCTTGGGCTACATGATACCATGCCTCAGAGAGAAGGAGAGAGAAGGGATGGGAGGTACACTCATTCATCAGATCGTTTACAGGGCAATACTGCAGATCAGCTTCTCTCTGGGAAGGACAGCTGGAGTTTGTGTCTGTAATTTTGCTCATTGTTTTAGCACGGTCATTAGACCAGACATGGCTCTTCCATTTTAACTTCAGGATAAGTGAAAATATGGGACCAATTTGGACCTTTCTTTCTGCTGTAGTTTAGCTTTTAAACACCCTCCAAAGGCCCTTGTTCTAAAGGCTTAGTTTCCAGGCCATAGCATTACTGAGAGGTGGTGGTACCTTGAAGAGGCAGGACCTGGTGGGAGGAAGTGAGGTCATTGGAGTACACTCTTTAAAGGGATATTGAGGCTCAAGTGTCATGGTCTCTTGCTTCCTAGCTGCCATCAGGCGAGCAGCCTCCTTCTCCATGTGCTCCTGCTATGATATGTTGTGTTTCCACAGTGATGGGAAACTGATCAACACTTTTTTTTTTCAAATGTAAAACACATTATATTGTGTCCTTTGGATGTGGTAGAGAGCTACCTCCCTAAGGCAAAGTGTGAGACCTTCCCCCCCGGAACCATATTTAGATATTTACTAAAAGAGAAAGGGGAAGGTACTCAGCCAGGGACTATCTCCTTGTGAGCTGGTGTAAGAACCAGGTTTTAGCCCAGGGAAGCAAGCTATATGCCCTTAATTTAAACTGAAGAGACTTATGCTTCCTTTTGTATCTCTCTCTCTCTCTCTCTCTCTCTCTCTCTCTCTCTCTCTCTCTCTCTCTCTCTCTCTCTCTCTTTCTCTCTCTCTCTCTCTCTCTCTTTCTCTCCCAGACAGGGTTTCTCTGTGTAACCCTGCTGTCCTGGGACTCACTCTGTAGACCAGGCTGGCCTCCAACTAAGAGAAGTCCGCCTGCCTCTGCCTCCCAAGTGCTGGGATTAAAGGCGTGTGCCACCACTGCCTAGCTTGTGTTGTTCTCCTTTTGTTTGTTTGTTTTTAAGACTGGGTTTCTTTGTGTAACAGTCCTGGCTGTCCTGGACTCCCTTTGTAGACTAGGCTGGCCTTGAACTCACAGGGATCCTTCTGTCTCCTACTTCTGGAGTGCTGGGATTAGAGGTGCATGCCACCACGCCTGGCCCTTGTGTTGTTGTCTTATTTTTACCAATTTCTTACCTCAAAATCCTGAACTACATTTAAACAAGATTTATTTTTATTTGTGTACCCATGGTGACCAGAAGAGGGCGCCAGATCCCTGGAGCTGGAGTTACATGCAGTTGTGAGCCACCACATATGGGTGCTGGGAATTGGAGTTCTAAGTGCTCCTAGCCACAGAGCCATCTCTCCAGCCCCTGGACTGCAGTTTTTGAGGGGGACACTGCAGACACTTTGTAGGTTCATCATTTTATTTGTAGGTAAAGAAAGTGGCATAGAGGGGTGAAGGAAATTGTCTAAGGTCACATGGTGAATTCATGGCAAAACTGGGGTTTGCATCTACACTCAATATTTCCTTTGAACCATCCTGCTATACAGAACAAATTGGTTCAACGAAATGACTGCTTCAAAAAAGTTGGATTCTTAAATCCTAAAAAAAAAAAAAATTTCAATCACCAAATGTCAAGAGCATTAACATGCGACAATGGGGATTTTGGAGTAAATGGAAACTGTGTTTATTTAAAGAAAAAAAATGCTTCCTTTGTCCTTATGTGCGTAATGATTTTTAGATTATCTTTTAAATTGTTGACATTTGGTTTGGAAAAGCAATTAACTTTGAAAGACATGTTAATAAACTAAGGTTTTATTTGTTGAGTTTCTATAAACAGATGGACACTAAAATGTTATCTGAGAAAAGGATTCATTTGTTCCTGGTACAAATGAGCTCAGTAAATATTTGTTGGATTATTGAATACAAATTGTAGTGTATTTGACTGTGGACATATTAATAAGATGCATAAAACACGGAGTTTAGAAAATAGCCAGACATAAATCAGCATACTGTCTGTCTATCTATCTATCTATCTATCTATCTATCTATCTATCTATCTACATTTTGTATTTTTGAACGAAGGTCTGACTCTAGTCTAGACTGACCTGAGACTCATTCATTCTGCAGCCCAGGCTGGCTTGAACTCTTGGTAATCTTCCTATTTCAGACTCCCGAATGCTGAGCTGAGCTGACAGGCATGAGCTGCCATTGCTGGCTTGACTTCTTGTATATGACACACGAAAGCAGGCAGATGTAATTTAGACTGCTAGAAGTCAAGATACTGGTCATTCATGGAATGGATTTCTAGAAGGCATTAGGACCTGCTGAAAGGAAACGTGAGGGGCTACCCATGTTTTTCTTGACCTGGTGCTGAATATTTATGAATATTCAGCTTGTAAAAATGTATTGAGTTTTAGAATGTCATATATATATATATATATATATATATATATATATATGTATATACGTATATATTCACAATATTCACAACAAGAACAGAAAGAGTCATCATAAAGATATTTAATACTTGAAAACTATTCCTGTATCATTTAAAGAATGATATCAGGGTGGAGTTTTTACTTTCTACAAATGCTAAGTTTTTGCGACACCCAGACTGTCACTGTCTGGATCAGATTGGGAATGCCTCGTGGCTTGTGCAGCTCCCTCTGTAGCCTTCTGGCAGGCTTATCACATTTTTGACAGTTATAAAACATGTGTTAGACATCAGGGTGACACATAGCGATGCTGGCGAGCCTGGATGTGCAGGATCTGTAAACTGAAGATGTCTTGGCAGAAAAGAAACCATGGTGTCGTTCAGTTGACCTGTGTTGCCAGTTTTATGGAAGCACTTTTAGCATGATTCACTGAATATAAAATGCTAAAGGATGGTGTTTCTAAATTAGCAAACTGGTTTGGGAAAAGTCATGTCCAGTGACTACCTGTTTAGAAGGAATGTTTAGCCTTAGACATATTAATGCGCGTCCAGCAGGCACATCAAGCATCTTTTTAAAAGAGAAATAGCTGAACCCCTTGGGTGATACTTGGGTTATCAGAGGCCAAGCTGAAAACCTCTCTTGTGTAGAGTTTTATTAGTGTCCTACCTCATCTGTTCTCCAGAAGAGGCCAGTGCGTTTTTAAGAAGCAGACAATTTCAGAAGGGTCCCAAGGAAACAGAGCCTGGCTCTTTCTGCAAATGCACTGCACTTTGGGGCCAGCTTCTTTCTTTCTTTCTTTCTTTCTTTCTTTCTTTCTTTCTTTCTTTCTTTCTGTCTCTGTCTGTCTCTGTCTCTCTGTCTCTGTCTCTCTGTCCTCTGTCTCTGTCTCTCTGTCTCTCTCTGTCTCTCTCCCCCCACCCAATGTGCACTTGTAAGGATGTCAGACCCCCCTGGAACTGAAGCAACAGATAGTTGTTAGCTTGGTGCTAGCTATCTTGTTAGTGTAGCCATAACAAATGAATCCTTTTGTCTGGTAGATGTGTTCACTCTGCATTTGATGGCCCCGAGTCTTGTATGAATCAACAAAAGTTAGGATGTAAGTGGACTCAGATTCCAATGGAAGGCTTTCAATGAACGAATCCAATCATTGCATAAATAAACAGCCCTTTTCCAAAGCAGATTCCTTTAGGTTCTGTCCTCAGTGGAATGTGTGCACTTCAAATGAAAGTGTCTGCTATCTGTGTTTTTGCAGTGAACAATTGATTGGCCCATTTCTTTTTTAAGAAATGCTAATTAATTAAACCCAATGCCATAGGATGTTCATAACTAGATTTATTTAGCATATTACAGTATATAGCCTATGTAATGTTTTCCTACTCAATCCTTGCAATAATCCTCTTAGTATTAGTTAGGTATAATTATTCTCTCCCTTAAGGAAAAAAATTAAACAATTTCTTTTAAAATAAGTTTGCAAAAGATGATAAAATATGATGAGAAAATTGTTTTCAAATTGGACAAAATAATCTTATATACAAAATAACAAAATTTCAAAATAATAATAATTCACTATATTCAGCAAATCAGTTTTATTTCGAAATAGTCATTATCTCCCCCTGTGATACTGGGGATAGACTTCAAGGCCTTAGCATATTAGGCAAATACTGTACCTACTGAGGTACATTGACTGTATCAACTTTTTATCTGACATATATCTGTTGAGCATCTCCTGGGAGTCACAAAGGATGCTGGCCTCTGGGGAGAATACACACAGCCCTTATCTTCTTGACAATTACAAAGTTGTACGTAAGACAGTCAGCATTTTAGTCACACACAAACAATAAATGCAGTGGTCCATTGGTATCCATAGGGAGTTGGTACCCAGATTTCCCCTTCGATACCAGATCCTCCATGCACAAAACCCTTGTGTCAAATGGTACAGTATTTTCAGAGACCCCAAACACGCTCTCTTATGTATTGAAACTCTCATGACTTATAAAACCTAATACAACCTATATTGTGTTGCCTATGGAATAGTGATTTTTAAAAATGTTTATACATGCTTGGTATAGATGCAGGGTTTCCACCCCCGTCCCCCCTGGATATTTTTGATTTGCAGGTGGTTGGATCCGTAGGTGGAGGACTGATGCATGGCGTCCACTAGTTAAAGTATGCTAAATACTAACAGGAAACTATAGAGGGCGCTGTGAGCAATTGTTACTGGAGCGTTACCTAGAATCAGGGAAAGGTTTTTGGAGAAAGCGACAAAGAAGCGGGGGTTGGGGTGGTAAAAAGTTTTGGGTAAGGGAGAAAGGATCATTTCAGAAGGAAAGAAGAGAGTGAAAGCAAAATCCCCGAGGCAGGATGCTGAGACCTTAAGGAGGTGGAAGGAGCCGGAGGGTAACAGGTGCACAGCGAATGACAATGACAAGGTTTGACGTGGTTTTGCGGCTGTGAATGTTGGTAGTGTTTTAGGGGACGTCTGGAAGATTTTGAACAGGGATACAGTTTAGATTTCAAGCCGGTCGTGTCTGTTGGTGGAAGAGTGGATGCTCCAGAAAGAGAAGAGGCAAGGGACCAGAAGAAAGGATAGGATACAGGCAGAAGAGGAGGACTCCTTTCGAGTCATGAGGCAAGAGTGTTTTAAGAACAGGGACGAGGCCACGTGTGTCAGTTTCTATGAGAACTCTGAAGAGCTCTTGGCTCTCACAGGCTAAGGCTGGCCCACCAGGGGGGAAGATAGAAGCCAGTCTGAATAAGTTAAAGTGGAGACAGCACGCGCAAACCACTTTTCACGGGAAAGGCAAAGATGGAGAGGAAGCTTGCAAGTTTGCTGTGTTCTGAATGTTTGTGTCTCCATCAAATGTTGGGATCTTAATTCCTGAATTGACATATTAAGAGATGAAGCTGAGGAGCTGGGAGTAGTGGCATATGCCCGTAATCCCAGCACTTGGGAGGAAAAGGCAGGCAGATCAATGTGAGTTCAGGCCAGCCTGGTCTAGTCTACAAAGTGAGTCCAGGACAGCTAGACAGAGAAACCCTGTTGAGAGAAAGACAGGCAGACAGACAGACAGACAGACAGACAGACACACACACACACACACACACACAGAGAGAGAGAGAGAGAGAGAGAGAGAGAGAGAGAGAGAGAGAGAGAGAGAGAGAGAGAGAGAGAGAGGAAGCTGCTTGGCAAGAACATCTACGCACCAGAAGTTCCTCACCTGACACAGATTACACCTGTCTGTTGATCTGGGATTTCTAAGCCTCCAGAACTGTGAAAGTTGACTTCCGTTGTTTATCATGCACTCAGTCTGTGGCATTTTGTTATGGCAGCTGGAGCAGGCGGACACAGAGTTTGTATTTACCAAGGGATTTTTAAAGGGAAGACTCAGCAGTGAAAAATCTCAAACTAAGGTACTCAGCCTGTGTGTTCTCAAATGCTAACGTTAGGGGAGTTGCCACACGGCAATAGAAGCAAATTAGAAATTCAAACCAAAAGAAATTGTTAGTTATTCCACTCTGGTCACAGTTGTAGATGATCAATACGTAAAACCCTGTACATTTTCCCTCAAATCTATGCATGTAACCTACGTACATTCAAATCCCCATGTTACACCTCTTAGCAGAGATGGGAAAGGTTTAATGATTTAAGAGTCCACGCAGTGTAACCCTCCAATGTCTTCATTGAATCTCTAATACCTTGAAGGAGGACTCTGAGCCCAGTATTACATCCCCAGCTTGAATAAAAAATAGTTAAAAATCTTATAATAACATCCCACAATAATCTCACAGAACACCACTGCTTCTCAGCAAGATCTTCTTGATTCTGCCACAATGAAGCCGGGGGTCCTAGGACCAGAAGAAGGAAGCAGCTGTAGCTATAAGAAAGCCAGTGCATTCACTGCTGTGATGAAACCATGTGCCTCCTCATTCTTGATCATCTGCCTTGTAGATGGTACTCAGAGTTTAAAAAAAAAAAAAGGCCCTGGAAATCCATAAGCATGATTACCTTGCAAGTGACTATGTGACCCTTGGTCAGCCTATTGGTCTGAAGTGTATCTTGACCTGATAGTCATGTATCTGTATACCTTTTTTAAAGTCTCTGCTTTTTATGCTTTGTCCTTCATCTTTTAATAACCCTAACATTTAAGTGGATATTATGTTTGGGATGGTTTCATGGAAGAACTGACTCATCGGTGATGCAATATTTTATTCCAGGTTTGCAAAAGATTACACATACTCCGTGTGTTGTTTGGTTGTGGAGTTATGTTCTCCACCTGGGAAATCCAGGAGTGGGCTCGCCCGCAGGAAGTTTCAAGCCCTGGAATTATTTCTTCGGTCTCCTTCCAGATATATTTTCTTGACTCCTCTAACTCTGTGCATGGTGGATTCACGCATGCGTGTGTTTTGTGTTGTTTGTCTTGCTCTTCTCAGTATGAAATGCTGGGAAGAAATGTTTCCATCCTCTAGCACCAAGACAACAGCCACGTCTGTTCCTCTCGTCCCATATTACAGTAATGGCTGAGAGGCGGAGTCAACTCACACAAAGGCTTCCATGTGTGTTCCGGCCACATCCTGTGACTGCCCAGGTCTTTTTTTTGGGGTGGGGGTGGGGGTGGGATGGGAGTGGGGGTGGTGCTTGTATTTTAGATTTGTTGTTGTTTTGGTTTTGTGTGTTCCTGTGTGCCACTTTCTCACACAGATGCCACCACCATCACAGGGTGGGAGAGCCCTTCATAATACGTGACATTTGTCCTCTGCCAATTCTTGTAATTCTTCCACCTCAGCCTTCTGAGGGGATTGTGGGCATCCGTCACCATGACTTAGGTAGTTAATTTATTCAATAAATACTTCTAATCTATGGAGCGGCTCTTCTGTTCACTTGGGGATCCTGTTTGGAGCTCTCAGAGGGACCTCCAACTAACGGTCTGCAATAGAACTTCTGTTTTTGCCCTTTCCCCTGTCTTGCTTTACTGTAGATCCCCCACCTCCCTACGCCTTTCATTTTCCTGCCCACTTCCTTACTGTCTTTACCTGTCTGCCACCTGGTTCATTGCTGAGCATCTGGCTTTTATATTGTGCACAACGGCCAATTAAATAGCTCAAAATTATGTGTTAGACTACATTCTGCCTAGTAAAACCTCTGGGGTGCCTTCCCTTCATCCTCTGGAAATTCCAGTTTCTCAGATTCATGTGTAATGTGTGCCCTGATTGTCCTTCCGAGCTCGGTCGTCCCATCTACCGGCACTTACTGTCCACTGCCACCTCCAGGAACTCTGAAGAATGCCAGGTTCTCTGTGGCAGTTCTCCCTGGCTCTTCGAGTGTTCTACTCCTTCTGTTGAAATTCCCCTTCCTTCTCTTTCTTGTAGTGGCCAGCTCATGCATTTATGCCCAGATTGTTAATTTCAGATGTATTCATTTTGTTCAGTTATAGCCTGCCCCATAAGACTGGAAGCTGCTTATGGACAGAGACCAAACCTGCCTTGTCCTCAGTAGTAAACCTAGCACCATTCACTTAGCATGGTCCTTTTTAGAAACAACCTCAGACCATGCTCCAAGCCTCAACTTAAATCTGCTTCTCTCTCCTGGCAGTGGTGGTGCATGCTTTTAACCCCAGCAATTGGGAGGCAGAGACAAGCAGATCTGTGTGATTTCAAGGCCAGTCTGGTTTACAGAGAGTTCCAGGACAACCAGGCCTATACAGGGAAACCCTCTCTTGAGACACCAAGAAAAAAAAGAAATCTACCCTTCTCACAACTTTCTTATCCAGGAAACCTTCCCAGATTCCTTCGGGCTCACATAGACATTTCTGTCCCTACACGTGCTCCCTGTAGCAGCTGCTATGAGGTGATGATGACCACTCTGCGGCCCCATTCACAGTAGACTATGGAAGATGGCTATTGTCTTTTTATCAGCCCAAAACCCGAGCCCTCTTTACGCTGTTTGATACTGACACATATGTGCCTGGTGATGTTCTAAGACTGTGTGTGTTCACCACCCTGCCCCAGCTGTGGGGTGAGAGGGAAGATGGCAGCTATTTTCCTGGCTCAGGCACAAAACTTGGTTCCCTGGCTCTTCTGCCAGCACCCCCTCCCCCCCCTCCCCACCCCCCCACCCCCACCCCCGGGATCTCTAGTAACCTCAAGTGACATTGGAACCTCCCTGGGAAGTGCTCCTTCGAGGCCTTGGGATTTTGCTGAAGGAAACATGCTTGCAGTAGGAAGGACCGAGGCCTCCTTGCAAAGGCTGTTTGCTCACTGAGTCTGCCTGGTCAGAGGTAAGAGGAAATGATGCAGGACAACCGTACTTACACTAACATGCTTAACCCTCAGCCAGCACTTCTCTTTACTGGAGAGTGATAACATCTTTATTTTATTAGCGACTACAAACAGCTTTTTCTTTCCCCTCAGTTCTCGGCTCAGGGCATGGGCAGATCCCATGCTTCACTTAGGAGAGTGTGTGCCTGGTGATAGTGGTCCTGTCCTGCTGGCGGGGCCGGCATGCCTTTCTCCTGCCTGGGATGGGGAGGCGGGTGGGAGGCAGGTGTGGGTGTTGCATCCAGAGGGCGTGGGAAGGAATCTGCTCCGCATGCCAGGAGATTTGGTTCTGGTGAGGGACGTGAAGGAAAGTCATGAGAACAAGTGTGCTATTCACAGGCTAGGAAAAGAAATGTTTTACTAATCCTCAAATAACATTTTACTCTGAGGTGTATTGGCAAATTTTAGTTTTATTTCTGTAGGAAAGTCTCATTTTTAGAAGTGTGATTTGTACACATTTAGGTAGTAGAAGTGAGTGTTAAAATTAGCTCCTATCATCCTGTTCTCATGTCCACATAGAGAGAAGGTAATGGGATTTAGGAGTCCTGACATTCTTGTAGTGTTTACCAAATAATTTAGTATTTGTCATCACAGGCCAAAGCTTATTTTAAGTATTTTAAACATATTTGCTCATCTATGTTTTTAATGTTCTCTTCCTGTAGAGAGTGAAGGGCGATGAAGGAGGCATCCTATATGTTTTCTTTCCCCACCCAAGGACTTACCCAAGAAAATTCCATCATTGAACAAATATTTATTGAGCACCTTACTGTGTGCCAGGCACTGTTCTAAGTACAGGAAACAACAGAGCCTATAGTCCAGACTTTCTGGTAGGTGAGGGTGGGGAGAAATGGGGTTCTTACCTGTGAGGACCAGGATGGATGCTGGGAGTGACTGAGAAGGTAACCGGTTTGCTTCTTACCTGTTCTGTCCAGCTCGGTTCACTCGTTAATAAAGTCAGTTTTACTAGCCTCTCTATAAAGATTGGGAAATAGTGCAATATAAAAGCAAATCAGGTTACTGCTCAAGCAGCCATTGGGGACCATGGGCAGCAATGAGTATACCATTATTGCTATCAAGATGCTTGGGGTTCAGTGGGGGCTTGTGGGAAAATCAAGCATTTTGAACAGAAGGAAGTTCACCTTGGTTATGTCAAATTATTCAGCCTTCGGGAAACCATGTCAAGAAGCATTACACCAACCCGAAGGACCTTCTGTTCCTTATCTGCCTGGTGAAATGCACACCCCCAGGTCCTGCGGTCACCATGGTCTGGGAGGGGCTAACTGTTGTACAGACAGGCCGTGTGATGCTTGGGGAGACCAACCCCGTGGGTGGCAAGCCTGGGTCCATCCCTGGAGACTTGCATCCAAATCTTTAGAAACATTATTCGTGGCGGCTGTCCATGGAGAGCACAGAGGACGAGATCAACTTGGCTTCCGCCTGAGGAACAGGCAGACTGCCATAATTTCCCCATCCCACCCCCCACCCCCACCCCCACCCCCACCCCCACCTCCATTCCCACAGACAGGGCAACAGACTGTAGCAAATCTAACTTTTTTTTCTGCAACTCCCTTAAAACGTAGTGTCTTAGTGACTGTCCTGCTGCTGTGAAGGGACAACATGAGCAAGGCAACTTGTAGAAGAAAGTATTTAATTGGGACTTGCTTACAGTTTCTCAGGGTGAGTCCATGATCGGCATAGCAGGGAGTGTGGCAGCAGGCAGGCAGGCAGGCAGGCAGGCAGGCAGGGCGCTGTAGCTATAGCTGGGAGCTCACCTCTTATTCATAGGCAGCAAGCAGAGAGAGCTAGACAGGCCTGGGATTTTGGAAAGCCCACCACAGGGATACACCTTCTCCAAGCCCACATCTCCCAATCCTTGGTAAACAGTCCACAGACTGAGAACTGAGCATTCAAGTATGTGAGCCTGTGGAAGCCAATCTCATTCAGACTATCACACTTAGAAAGAAACTATCTGTGGGTGCTCCGAGCGTGAGTGCTCCCAGTGTGAATTCTCCCAGTGTGAGTGCTCCCAGCCTGAGTACTCCCTGTGTGACTGCTCCCAGTGTGAATGCTCTCAGTGTGAGTGCTCCAGGTGTGAGTGCTCCCAGTGTGAGCATTACTGCTCCCAGTGCAAGCGCTCCCAGTGTGAGTGCTCCCTGTGTGCTGTTATGCATTGCTATTAGATTGAAACAATCTTCTTCACTCTTTTTGCTTGTTTTTAAGCATCCAACAGTGGCTTCCATTCCTTGATGGGCTATACCATCTGACCCTTATTGGAGAAGTTCCAGAATGTTTAATATATTTATCCAAGTAAAATGGGGAAATTAAAGCCAGGCTCAATGGCACATGCCTTTAATCCCAGCACTCGGGAGGCAGAGGCAGGAGGATCTCTGTGAGTTCAAAGCCAGCCTGGTCTACAAAGTGAGTTCAGGACAGCCAAGGCTACACAGAGAAACCCTGTTTTGAGAAAACCTAAATAAGAAAGGGCTGGGGGTGGGGGGGATTAGCATGTGCTTGTTGATTGGAGGAAAGAGTGTCGATGCTCAGATGATTATCAGAAAAAAATCATATAAGTAAAGCTAAAGCCACTGCAGTCACTCAAGTGTCTTGGTGTTGGGAAGCTGGCTCTGGGAAGCCTCTTTTTCTCTGACGACCCTACTTCAGCCCTCTTCAAGTGGACATGGAAACCCCACTTCTGTCTAGCCTCCTCTACCTTCCCATTTGTAAGCATCACCACCTCACTGCCTTAAGCACTTGCTGTCATCAAACCAGCTATGCAGGTCTCTCCCCAGTTTCTCACCCTCCTGCTCCCTCTTCCTGCTGCTCTCAGATTTACCACTTTGCTGCTGTTGAAGAAGCGTCCTTTGCTCATTCTTTACAGGCAGGCCCCCTTGCAGCAGATCCCTCAAGTGTACCTTTGCCTAAGAATATCTTACTTAAAGAAGCTGAACATCAGCATGCACACAGAAAACTGGCCTGGATGTTTGCAGCAGCTCTCCTTGTAAGTGTTAAAACCCAGAAGAGGCCAGCAGCATCTGCTTCAGGTGGTGAATGGATAGACCAGCGGATCTCAACCTTCCCAATGCTATGACCCTTTAACACGACCCTCATGTTGTGGTGACCCCCAGCAATAAAATTATTTTCACTGACACTTCTGTAACTGTAATTTTGCTACTGGTATGTATATTAATGTAAATATCTGTGTTTTTCCAATGGACTTAGGGGACCCTGTGAAAGGGTTGTTCAACCCCCAAAGGGGTCATGACCCACATATTGAGAACCACTGGGATAGACAAAGCAGGGTTCAGCCAGACAGTGAAATATTCATCATTCATTGCTACAAAATAAATATAGATACTACAACAACAACAACAACAACAACAACAAAACGGGCCACAAAGCAAACTGAAATACACTGCATTCTCCTGAATAAAAGAACCCAGTCTGAAAAACCTGCAGAGTTTGTCATTTCAACTCTGTATGTTTCTGAAAAAGGCAAAGCCATGAAGACAGTAAAACGAAACAAGCAGTCATGTTTCTGGGGACCCAGGAGAGGGGACAAGTGGAGCATGGGAGTTTCTATTGAGTGCACCTGCTCCATGTGACATTCTTGTGGTGGGTATGTGCCCCAGCATTTGGAGGCACACCGCCAAGAATGAGTGATGTGACTCTCGCTGTTCTGTGGTAAGGATGTGTCAAGGAGGTTTATCAGCTATAAGAAGGTATCACTTTTGTGGGGAGTTCAAGGGGATTTTTGTTGTTGTTGTCGTCTGCTTTTTAGACAAATTGACAGCAGCACAGAAATCAGGCAGATGTAGAAATTATCCCCCATTGTCCAAATCAAGGAATTTTAACTAGTTGTCACATACAAAACACTTGCACTGCCAATCACACATTCTAAAACAAAGGAAGAGTCACAAATCTTGGCAACAAGATAGTATTTTGTAAAAATTTTATATTGGTCTATTGTAGAAAAAAATCAACAACTTGCTAATTAGGCAGAACAGCATAGATGACAGAGGATGTGGTAAAGATGACTGGATCTTTAGAGATACCAATAGAATCCATCCATTCTGATAACCTGGGGAGAGAAGGGGATGGGAGTCAGCAGAGCCCTAGGGACCTGTAGAACAATCATGAGAGATGTGCCATTTCATTGTCTAGTCCCAGGAGGAAGAGAAAGCTCTCTAATTCGCTCTGTCTCTGTCTCTGTCTCTCTCTGTCTCTCTCCTGTCTCTCTCTCTCTGTCTGTCTCTCTCTCTCTGTCTGTCTCTCTCTCTTTCTCTCTCTCTCTCCTCTCCCTCTCTCTCCTTCCTTTCCTCTCCCTCCTCTTTCTTAAAAAGACTGATTATTTATTTATTTATTTATTTATTTAATGTATATGAGTGCTCTGTCTGCATGTTTGCCTGCAGATGAGGCCATCAGATCTCAGTGTAGATGGTTGTGAGCCACCACGTGGTGGCTGGGAATCAAACTCAGGACCTCTGGGAAAGCAAGTGCTCTTAACCACTGAGCCATCTCTTCGGCCCCTTCTTTTCTTCATTCTAACTGGAACTCAAGTATCCCAGACTAGCCTTGAACTCTCTAGGTAGATAAGAATGGCCTTAAATTGATATTCTTGCCTCTACCTCCTGGTACTGGGATTACAGGCCTGCACCACCATGCTGTTATGTGGTTCTAGGGACCAAATCCGGGGCTTCGTGTACACATAAGTGACTTGCAAACATCAGGCTCTACTTTTGTCTGCTCTGTTCCCACCCCCACGTCTGGCAATATAGCTAAGGCTAGCTTTATTTGTGATCCTTCTGTCTCAGCTGGGATTACAGTATGTGCCACTATACCAAACTTCCCTCCACACATTTTAACACATGCCTACATGTTTAGGAAGCTGAGAAAAATCCTAAACAAAATAAACCCAAAGAAATTAACTCAAAGACATATTATAATTAAACCTCAGAGAACTGAAAACAGAGGGAAAGTCTTTTCAGACAGGGAGAAACATATGATATTTGCAGGGAAAAACAGTTACTTGCAAGAACAACAGATATTCACCTGAGACCATGGTAGAAGTGGCACAGCGTGCCTCAAACGCTGGAAGAAAAGCGCTATCTACTGTCAGTTTACCTCTGGTGAAATTGTCCATAAATGTGTTGGTTAGTTTTTAAATGTCAGCATGACACAACCTGCAATCACTTGAGGAGTCTCAGTTTGAGGGGTTGCCTAGATCAGCTGGGTCTGTGAGAAATTGTCTTGATTGTTAATTGATGCAGGAGGACACCGCCCACCATGGGTGGCAACACTCCCTAGGCCCTGCACTGTGCAAGCGTGGAAGAAAGCGAGCTGAGCAAAGCGGCAAGCAGACAACACGGACACATTTGTCTCTCTGCTCTTGAACAGATGAGAATTACTGGCTGCTTGAGCTTCTTCCTGGCCTCTCTGAAATGATGGCGTGTAAGTAACCTGGAGTCACACACCAAATTTAGGCCTTTCTTCCTCAAATTGCTTTTTGTGTGGATACTGGAGCAACAAAGAGTGACAGAAAAACAAAGCATAGTGGCTTCTGAACAGGAGTGGTTCAGGGACCTCTCACATAACAAAAGCCTCAGATGTTCATATTTTGTCTCGGTTACTGACAGGAAGTAACTGAGGGAGGAAAGCTCTTTTGGCTTGTGGTTTGAGGGGCTATGGTCCAGCGTAGAGGGGACAGGGAATGCTGTTTGTCTGTTACCTACGCACACCCTCATGCATGGTTTAAGTTACTGGTAGATTAATGTGTGGTGGAATGTAAATGCTGTGTTAGTAGTTGTGACACGTATTGTTTACTAGTAAGTAATGGCACGAGAAATCTATATGTCTGCTGCAGATGTGACATTTCTTTGACTATTTTTGGCCTGTGGTGGGCCGGATCTGGGGGGTGCAAAGTCTGCAGATAGGGAGAGACAACTGTAATTCTCCAAGAGAAACCCACAACTTATTGGAAGCAGATTTATCCTTAAAGAACGGCTGGAGGAAGATCATCCATGGGAAGGAAATAATAAAGGCTCCTCAGACATTAGGAAGGAGGAAGGAAAGCCAGAGGGAGGACGATCCTGGTGCACCAGAGACCGCCATTTCTCTCAGAGTTTTAGAAACTCTGTTTGAGCTGGGTGTAGTGGCGCATGCCTTCAATCCCAGGACTCGGGAGGCAGAGGCAGGTGGTTCTTTGAATTTGAGGCCAACCTGGTCTACAAAGAGATTCCAGGATAGACAGGGCTACAGAGAAACCCTTTCTCAAAAAAGCAAGCAAGCAAACAAAAAACAAAAGCAAAAAAAAAAAAAAAAAAAAAAAAAGAAAGAAAGAAAGAAAGAAAGAAAAATTCTGTTTGATAATGACCATGAATGCTTTTTTTTTGTTGTTACATTTACATTATCAGGTGTAAGAAAATGAAATGATGAAATTTAAAAATAGCAAGGTAAAGAGGTTAGAATGTAGCGGTTCTCAACCCACAGGTTGCGACCCTTTACGGGGGTCACACATTAGATAACTTGCATACCAGATAAATATTACGGTCCATAACAGTAGCAAAATTACAGTTATGAAGTAGCAACAAAAATAATTTTATGGTGGTGGTGGTGGTGGTGTCACCACAACATGAGGAGCTGTATTGAAGGGTTGAAGTGTTAGGGAGGTTGAGAGCCAGTGGGGTAGAAGTATGGCTCTCACGCCTCCTGCACGGGTGAAAGTGTTAGTAACGCTAGTGAACATGGAGTAAATGGAGTAAAAGCTTAGAAACACGGTCACCCATGATTAATCTAATAAGAATAAAGCTGTGTGTTATTTTCTGCAGCAAAATAAATAGGGAAGCCTGCCATACCCTCAGAGTAAAGCTACAGGGATAGTTTTATCTTTTAAAAAGCTTTAATCCGGGTTTTTGTAGTTAACCGCAGCATGTGAAAGACTGAGGCAGAAGAAGTGCTGTGAGTTTGAGGCCAGCTTCAGCTACACACTAAGTCAGTGCCGTGCCAACTTGGGCTAGTGTTGACCTTCCAGAGAGTTCCCACTTTCTGGTAACAAGTTCCTGTGCAGATCATGCCTTCTGTCTCCTGTGACTATAAAGTATCATCGTATGTTCTTATGCCACACTTACCATATTCCTCAAACTATTCTGAATGCACTATTACCAACTACACCCTTTAATTCTGTCAGCTTTTCAGCCCTCACCCGCCCAAGCTACCTCATCCCCATTCAGGATCCCACCGTCCACTCCCAACTAAGCTATCCCACCTAGGACCCCCTCTCCCACTAAGCTATCCCATCTAGGACCCCCTCTCCCACTAAGCTATCCCATCCAGGATGCCCCCCCCACCCCCCGACAAGCTACCCCGTCCCCATCCACTGAAGCTTTTCCTTTGTTGTTTAACCTTGAGACGTGGTCTTGTTTTGTTGTCCAGGCTGACTTTTCCCACCATAGGCTCCCAAGTGCTGGAATTATAGTGGAACACCATCATGTGCGGCTTACAGGAGTTTGTGTGACGTTTCTCCCTATTGGCCTCCTTGTGCCTTGGGAGAGATTCAGAAAAGGAGGGATGGCTGTAGAAAGCCCTGAAAGGCTACGAGCGGACTTGTCTTGAAGTTGTGCTTGCAAGGCGAGCTTCTGTTTATTTGGGGGCATAGTCTGTATTCCAGAAGCAGCTGGAAGAGGGTGGTCACACTCTCTCCACAGCTACTTAGCATGACAATAACCTTTAGGGACCTCAATGTAGTCCCTCAGCAAATGTATCTATGAGCCCAGGCTTTGTGCAAGCAGTAGAGGTTTCAATGACGTGTGTCCATATGAGGTTAGCACATCAACTCAGCATTGGGATCCGTCTTCAGAATCCGACTTGACCCATCTCCTTTCCCCAGCATTCTCTGCTTCTCCCCAAGGGCTGCTGGGAGACCCTAGTCCTCTCCCTCCTAATCACAAACCAGAGCTTCCTTGCTGGCGTTCCTGGCTCTGCCCTGAGAACATTGTGCTCTGTTCTTAGGCCAGTGGCCCATGAGATGCTGTTCACACGTAATTCCCACCTCTCTTCTCAACGTCATCCAATGATCTTTGCAGTTCACACTCACTTGCTGCTATTGCTTTATTTTCAACCAAAATTTATTTACTGCACACAGAAAAGTGTGCAAACCATGTGTAAAACACTCTCATAATTAAGAAAAAGATTGACTTCACCTGTATGGCTTCCACCCAAGTGAGAGAATGAATCAACAGTTGGGAAAGCCATGCTGGGTTCTGCGCCATCATTCCTCTCATGATTTTTTTTTCCTTTTGGAAAGGGAGCTACTCAACTGACTTCTAGATCCATTCAGCCTGTCTTTGAATCTTACATAAATGACAGAATAGAATATGTTCTTTCACTCAAATGGTATATACTCACTTATATCTGCATACTAGCCCAAGGGGCATGTCCCACGAAAGCCTTCACTTACCAGGAAACTGGGACAGAGGGGAGGACATCCTATTGGGACTCTAGATGAGAGAAGCATGGGAGAATGGCAAAGTAGAAGGATCCAGAGGGTCCTAGAAACCTACAAGTAGAACAATATGATAGGCAGATTTGGGCCCAGGGATCCCGCTCAAACTAAGGCACCATCCAAGGACAATACAGGTGGTAAACCTTAAACCCCTACCCAGATCTAGCCAATGGACAGAACATTCTCCACACGAGTGGAGAGAGGGGTATGACTTTCTCACGTATTCTGGTGCCTCACATTTGACCATGTCCCCTGGAGGGGGAGACCTGGTGGCACTCAGAGGAAGGACAGCAGGTTACCAAGAAGAGACTTGATACCTTATGAGCATATACAGGTGGAGGTAATCCCCCTCAGTCACAGTCATAGGGGAGGGGAATAAGGGGAAAATGGGAGGGAGGGAAGAATAGGAGGATACAAGGGATGGGATAACCACTGAGATGTAACAAGAATAAATTAATAAAAAAAAAGAATGTTCTTTCTGGTGTGTGTATTGGCGAGATGTCTTTATGTTGTGCCATCTCAATTTTTTTGTATTTGTATTTATTTATTTATTTATTTATTTATTTATTTTAGTCTATGAAGGCCAACATCCTCACCAGGATGTCCATAGTCCTATACCATCTTGGTATACCAACCTTCTGACAGAATTTCCAGTTGCTGCTCCTTCTAATGTTCCCTATTGTAGCCTCATGGGCCATCTTGCCCTTTCTGTTTCCAGCTCACCAGGCATGTCCCTGCCATGGTGTTTTGCACACACTGCTTCCCTTCCATGACCTAAAAGCCTCTTCTCAAGATACCCTCCTGCCTGGTCTCATTTACTCTACCAGAGCCTCACACAAAGCCACTTTCCTGAGCATCCGTGTCCTTCTAGCCCTTGTCCTGTCTACACATCCTCCTTATTACTTATCATGCAAATAAATACATGGCTTTTTGTTTGTTTGTTTTTGTCTTGTGGCTGAAATTATCACCCATTTGGTAGCTGAAAACAACAACACACTTCCTTCTCATGGCTCTGAGAATGTGAAGGCTGCCTCATGTGAGGCCTTTCTCTGTGGAGAGGTCCCAGCAGGCTGAGGACAAGAGGTCCCTGCTCTGGCCTCTTATCTGTAGGCTTTGATGATAATGGGTTGTTGACACGATTAGCAATCAAGGCTGGGGTTGCTGTTTATTTAATACCTGTTAGCAGTACTCCTTGCATTCCCTAACTTGTTGTCACTTCACCTTCAAAGCCATTTAGACTTGTCAAGTTTCTCCTGGGCTGTGCCTCTCTATTGATATCTTCTCCTTTTAAGGGCTCTTGTGATTATATTGACCCCCTTGGGTAATCCAGGTCTTATCTTTAGGTCAACTTTAATTCTATCTTCAAAGTCCCCTTTGTAATGAAACCATAAAGCACTGTTTTCATAGGTATAGCACCTAGAGTAAAATCCCCAGCAAATGTGTGGTGCACAGCTGATCCCGCTGTAGCTTGTTATTTTCTCTATTCCCCAATCTAGACTGTAGGTGGGCACAGGCGTCTCCAATTTAGGATACTGCCCACTGTACAGCAGACATTTCAATATTTGTTAACTGAGTGAGTGGCTGAGGAGATAGGCTGGGCATGCAGTCTTGATGGAAGTCAATGATATTGATTTTTTTAAAAAAAAGTTTTATTTATTGTATATGAGTGCTTTATCAGCAGAAAGGGGCATCAGATAACATTATAGATGGTTGTGAGCCACCATGTGGTTGCTGGGAATTGAACTCAGGACCTCTGGAAGAGCAGGCGGTGCCCTTAACCACTGAGCCATTTCTCCAGCCCATGATATTGATTTTTATTTTATTTTATTTTTTTGAAACAGGGCTCACTGTATGGCCCAGGCTGGCTTGGAACAGACCATGCTGACTTAGTCTCCCCAGGGCTGGGATTACAGCTATCTGTGCTGTACCACACCCCACACGACTTTCATTCTAACCCGAGTTTACTCAGCGTGGTGTTTTTGCTGGCCCTCACATGTCACCAGTATGGTTTTGCTACTTAAGAGGATTGATCGCACGATATGTCATGTCTTCACATAGCCTGCTGGGAGACACAAAGACACGCCTGGAATACTGGGTCACAGACTGCCATGAAACCCAGAGGGTGGCAGTTCAGGGAATCCTGAAAATCTGAGAAAGCACACAGGATGTGTGTGCTTTCTCAGAGCGAACCTATTCTCGGACAGTAAAACTAGAAATGCAAATATGGTATTGTTTGGCTCAGTTTAAAAACAAAAATACGACTTCATTTACCCATGCCAGTTAACCAATGAAAAGTTCAAAAATGACAACGAATTGACTGGATGTTACTAATATGTCAATGGTCAGTATGGTATTGACAGTTTGGATTCTAGGAGTGTGAGATGCGAGTGCATGTGAAGAGTGAAACTCAACAAATAACAGATTTGCTATTTGGGTTACAGTGGAAAAAAAAAAAACCTCTGGAAACAGATTTATATATTAGTTTTTCGCTTTGCCACCAGATGTCCTCCGAGTAGGAAAATATGATGGTCTGATGACATTTCCAAGTCTGAATGCCCAGCATTTTTGAATAGACAGTGAGGGGAGAGTGTGAGGGAACGTACATGTGACCGCAGACTTTGGGATGAGACACATATTTTGAAGTTTGCCTTACAGGTGTAGCTTTCAGAAGCAATATTTATTTAACACTCAAGTGTTCATTTCTCATACTCAGCAAACAGTTACTTAACATAGTTCCTTTTCACTTAATCCCAAACTGGTATTTTTAAAATGTGAGTGAGTTATTATATTTTGGAATTAATGTTAAACTCCTTCAACCTTGTGCTAATTATAATGATTAGAGTTTAGTATTTCAAGTGCTGGTGTCTGAAGGGCTCAAGGGGTGCAGAATTCAGGCTTTGAAACACAACAGCCACACCGTCTGGGGCTTTTTATGGTGGATTCTGAAGGCAGCATAGACTTTCCTTTAGGCACCGAAGTTGAATGGAACTGATGTGATTTAGTACAAAATCGAAGAGTGCACTTGTAGTGTTTTGGTTTTTTTTTTTTTTTTTTTGTATTTTGTTTTGGTTTTGTCGAGACAGGGTTTCTCTGTGTAGTCCTGGCTGTCCTGGAACTCACTCTGTAGAGCAGACCTGGATTAAAGGCGTGTGCCACTATTTGTAGTGTATTGTTAATGAGGTAATTCACAGGGAAGAATAGAGTATTTAGCATATTAAACGAATAAGCAGTATCATTTCAAAAGTTCTGGCATATTAAGTTAATAAGCAGTATCTTTCCAAGTCAGAAATTGTTAGGTCAAGTGTGTTGTGAACGTACAACCCTCCGTACTATATAAGGAACGCTTTGAAAATTGGCATTTTAAAGAATTTTCTGTGAGTTACTCTGGCCCAGTGAGGCTTTCCACTCTGTCCCTGTGCTTTGTGGTGAGGCCATCTTCACTTCTTCATGAAACGGGGCAAGGGTGGGACAGACAACCTATTTCCAGAGACTGAGGCCATCTGCATGAAATGTCAGCCAAGCAGCCAGATGTTTGCTATGGGCTGGCTCTCACATTTGGCTTCTTGATGGGATTCCTCCTCTTTCCCCCATATGCTTGAGAGATGCTCAGAGAAAACTTAATGAAGCTTGTCTGGGTTGACAGAGGAAGGGGGCAGTAATATTTTGGTGTCCTGCAGGGGGCGAAGTGACCTCTGATTTTTCTCTAAGTTCCAGTGAGCTGCTTGAGTTTCTTCAACTCCCTTCTGCGCCCACTTAAGTCACACGTGCGCTGTCTAGTCTTCTGATCTGAGACCTCCCAGCCACATGGAGTCTCTGGTGGAATGTGGGCAGGAAAGCAGGGAGTGACAGGGACACAGATTAAGGGTCCCTCTCTCTGCTGAGTTTCACTTGACATAAACCCCAGTGTGAAGTCCTTGAAATCTTAGGACTATACCTCTTTACGCAGCCCCTGGAACTCAGAAGAATCCAAATGGCTGTTTCCTGTAAATATGACATGTTGAGGTTGAGAGCACACAAGGGACGTGTAAGTACAACATCGCTTGTGACCCTTAGTTGAACATCACTGTCCTTGTGACATCACAGCTTTTTCTCAGGCTTCTTCACTAAGTGTTACTTTAGACTCACACCACGGGGGTCCCCTAAAAAAGGGGGCCAGTTGTGTAGTACCACATTTGTGCTTTCCACTAGCGTTATCTCCGTAGACCCATATATAAATCACAGCCCCACTTTCGTGTTTGAAATGGCATTGCCCTCTGGGGGTACCCTTGGGGCTTATTTGTTCATTTGTTCGTTTGTTTATTTATTTTCACGGATTTCAGCACTGTCTTTACTGCCTTGTGACTTGAGCTTCTTTTATTCCACGTGTGCCTTGCCAGACCTCTTACGAAGAAGGCGTGGCTGACTCTGTGCAAGGAGGAGGTCCTCAGCTGGAAGCTTATGTGGCCTTGTTGGACTTCAGGACTTCTGAGTGGAGCTCCTAGCCTCTTGGGCAGCGCAGCAATGATTTTATACTCACACAATGTCCTAGACAGATGAAATGGTGCACGCCTTTGATTTCTCTACCGAAGATCTAAAATGTTTTGGGCCGTGTAAAGTAAAACTGAAAGTAGATGAAGTTTTTGTTTTCTAATCCTTACATTCTTACCAGGAGAAAGACTACTATTTCAAGTAGAAGCACTTGCTTCTACCATCCACAGATGAGCGGGCATTTGAGAAGTGTAGAAGGAAATGGGTTTGCGACTGTCTTGGTAGAAAGTGGTGTTGGAAGTGGTCCCAGTTTGTTGAAGGACCGAAGCAAGCGGTGTGTCATGGACCTGTTTATTAACCTGGACTTTTTTTTTTTTTTTTAATACTTTCGAGGCCCTCGTTGAGACTACTTTTACCAGTGTCTTTACATTTTACCCGGCTCTGTGTAACTCAAAATGCAATTGCCAAGTGACCAGCTGCATTGAGAGGCTAGCAAAAACATGGGGTAGGATTTGCAAGTAACACGAACAGACTGCGGCCTCTTTCATTTGAGTTTTAGTTTAAGAAGCCAAATGCAGCCCAAATGAACAGATACATTGAATTATCCGACTGGAAACCTTCAGGACTCTGATCCGGCTTGTCCTTGGCCCTCTCTGCAGCTAGTGTGTAAGCAGCTTCCTCGCAGGGTGTGTCTTAACTTACAGCAGCTGCCTTTGAGAGCCACGTGTCGGCTAAACGCCTACATTCCATCAATAAGAGAAACTAAGAAGGGAAGGAGAAAATTGTCATATTATTTTCTCCCTCCGTAACTGTATGGATTACATAGCTGTGTTTACTTTTATTTAGCAGAGAAAAGTTTAGAACAGAGTCGTGATCAGATCTTTCTTCCTAGCAATGACTTCTTTGCCTTTCTGACCGGCCCAATCAACTCTTGGTGCCTCCAAGAATTCTGTGTGCTAGAAACCTACCAGCGGAGGAGGCGAGGCCTCTGAAGAAGAGAGGGTGAAAGAAGGGGGTGGGCCTATGTAAATATTCCGCATGAGTCGTCTCTCCATTGGCTGGAAGCCTGTCCGTTACTGAGAAAGGCGGGGCGTTCCTGCGTTTGAGTGCGGTACCTGAGTGAGACGCACAGCAGAAAGCCCACGTTGGCGGCGGCTCAGAGCGCTGCGCACAGAGGCGGGAGACTGCGAATTCCCGGGCGGACGCTGCAGCCTCTGCTCTACGCTCGGGTCCTCTTGTCTCCCATCTCCTCGGAGAGCGGGATCCTCCGGGTATCCAAGAGACTACGGAGCGGAAAGCTATATCCTGGCCGCCTCCACTTGGGGAGGCGCGCGGAGATTTCGACGGGGAGCGACTGTGCCCGAGGGCGGAGGGGTACTGAGTTTCGGGCCAGAGGGAAGTTAAAGCCGCGCGGAGAAGATTGGCTTTTCAGGACGCGGGATCGCCACAGCCCGGTACCCGCAGCGGAATAAACTTAAGGATTGTCCTACAAGCCAGGAAGGGAGTGCTCAGGGATGGTGCCCCTCATCTCTCCCATCTCCTGAACTGTTGCCTCGGGTCCCTCTCGGCCATCCTCCTGTGAGGGCACAGAGAAGCTCACGTGTGCAGACTGAGATTGACCGCGGAGTGACCTGCTCAGGGGCGCTGGCTGCAGCGCTGTCCTGCATAGGACACACCTGGCTCAGCCCGTGAGTCTCCAGAGACCTGCGGTCGCCCCGTCTTCTCTTTTCCTCCTGGGCTTCTTGGGGCGCCACGGATGACCATGAGAGATAAGGACTGAGTGCCAGGAACGGGAAGAGAGCCCGCCAAGAAGTGGCGGGGGCTGCCCACTCCAAGGGCCACAGCCGCCGCGCTCCGGCCTCGCTCCGCCGCTCGACGCCTCGTCGGGCCCGCGGGGGCAGCCGGGCCGGGCGGCGATGCCTGGGCTGGGGCGGAGGGCGCAGTGGCTGTGCTGGTGGTGGGGGTTGCTGTGCAGCTGTGGACCCCCGCCGCTGCGGCCGCCTCTGCCGGTAGCCGCGGCCGCCGCCGGGGGGCAGCTGCTGGGAGCCGGCGGGAGCCCGGTGCGCACCGAGCAGCCGCCGCCACAGTCGTCGTCTTCGGGCTTCCTCTATCGGCGGCTCAAGACCCACGAGAAACGGGAGATGCAAAAGGAGATCCTGTCGGTGCTGGGGCTCCCGCATAGGCCGCGACCCCTGCACGGCCTCCAGCAGCCTCAGCCCCCGGTGCTCCCGCAGCAGCAGCAGGCGGCCCGCGAGGAGCCCCCTCCAGGGCGGATGAAGTCCGCTCCACTCTTCATGCTGGATCTCTACAACGCCCTGTCCGCCGACGACGAAGAGGATGGGGTGTCAGAGGGAGACAGCGGGGAGCCTGGGCCCCACCGAGGAGCCAGTTCGTCCCAGTTCGGACAGCCTTCTCCCGGAGCTGCACACTCCCTGAGCCGCAAAAGCCTCCTGGCCCCAGGACCTGGCGGCGGTGCATCTCCACTGACCAGCGCTCAGGACAGCGCTTTCCTTAACGACGCAGACATGGTCATGAGCTTTGTGAACCTGGGTAAGGATTTGGGGTTAGCCTCACTCTAAGAACAGATTCCCTCCTTTCTCTAGTCTCTTAGGCTTAGGTGGTGGCAAACGGTGGAGGAGTGCGCGCCGCAAGGGTGCGGGCCAGCTGGTGCTCCTGCCACCTGCGCAGCCAAGTGAAGGAGTGCGCTCCGCTGCTGCGGGAGCGGCTGGAGCGCGCCGGGGTGCCCGCGGAGGGTGTCTTCTTGCGGGAGCTCAGAACACTTTGCCAGTATTCTTATTTCTGCCAAGGTCGGGCCACCTCAACTCAGTTCTGGCCCGAGCGTAGCCATCGTTAGTAAGATAAGGCCCTCTGCACTCTTTCCCCCTCTGAACTGTGCTCCTCTACCCCCTGGGCGCTTTGGCGGTTCAGTTTACCCACCTTGACTGTCAGGGAGTTCGCCAGAAGTTGAGGACTTTAAGAACCTGACGTGAGTGGGTTACGAGAAAGTAACAGGTATTTAGGAAGGGGCGCTTTGGTGGCTGAGGAAGGTCCCTCAGGACCTTGGAAGGTGTGCCGGTACCAGCCAGGCAAGGCTTGCGTCAGTGCAGGGAGAGATTCCAGCGCAACCTGGGTAATCCACCCAGTGCTTGCGCTCTCAATGCCCTTGGCCTTTGTCCCAAAAGGCTGACCCTTTAATCAATGCTGCCCAAGCTGCTGGGGGAGAGAAAGAGTGCGGGGTAGGGGCCAGGGTTGGCCGCTGAGCTCTACTGAACTCCGTTGCCAGGCAACAGAATGGAAAGTCGAGGGCGGCTAAATTGGGCTCTGCCACAAATGTTCTGTGGCAAACCCGGACGGAGTCACGCTGCCCTTGCCCCCCCCCCCAAGTTTTCTCTCCTGTGTAAACAGAAAAGGAGGTAAGGAAGACTGCTGAATGAGTGCTTCCGATCCTCCCGTCTTTATTCATAAACTTAGTATAAACTAGGGATGTAGGAGGCACGTCCCTAGTGGGTAGACCTGGGGAAATAGACACACCCAGAGTGGCTGCAGCCACTCGTGGGTCTCTGTGGACTATCCGTTCCCGGGGAGACCCATGCCTGTGCCCTGGCCCCAGAAGGGGTTAGTATGCGCTTGCCAAAAAAGGAGGGCTGCAAGGTCTGTCAGTGACGTCCTTCATTTTTAAGGCAGGAGCTATAGGGATGACCCAGAGTTAAATATCGGATTGAGTTCTTTGCAAGCGTATCTAGGATTCTTAGTTCCGCCGAGGTGTAGCGGATGTGCCAAAGAAAAAAATCTAATCGAGAGTAGCAGTCTATTGGAGCAGGAAGGTGTGTGGAGGAGGAGTGACCAGCATCCAAGTTGTGCCGAAATCCTCCTGGGAAATCCGTGAAACAGAATCTCACAGGGAGTGGAGACTCAGGGCCGGCCAATCTGGCTCCTTGCACTGCCAGGGGATCTGATTGGACAAGATTTCTCACCGTGTATTGGAATTGAGTTCAAGGCTGAACCACTGCCAGGAAGCATTCTAAGGAAACTGTCTCTCATGACAGTCGCTAAAACTTGGCGCAAGTCTTGAATCCCAGCACTTGGGAGGCAGAGGCAAGCCCTGTGAGTTCGAGGCCAGCCTGGTCTACAAAGCATGTCCAGGACAGCCAAGGCTACACAGAGAAACCCTATCTCGAAAAATAAAAACAAACAAACAAACACTTGGAGTTGATGGGGTGGTCAGGGCTGCAGAGAACCAATATTGTTCGTATTCTCTATTCTCTAATGTATCTGATTCTTTTGGTTTATGGGCCTCAGCCTTGGCTGATTTTAGTGGCACTTTGGGCCTATAAAGTACTATGGTGCTGGAGCTGGTCCTACCCAGACCCAGGGATGGGCAGAATCTTGTGGGAGAGCTCAGGTATCTCTGATTTTTAAGTTTCTTAGATTTATTTATTTATTTATTTATTTATTTTTGAAGTGTGCCACCATGGTGATCATATCTGAAGGAAATCATCATGTCATATCTGGAAAAGATTTTTTAAAAAGCTTCTGAATGCTGTGGCACATTAGAATAACCTGTGGGCTTTTAAGAATCCTGGGCAGCACTCCATTTCAGTTCAGTTAGCATGTGGAGGTTTGGGCAGAATTCAGAAACAGTATCTTTTTAAAAGCTTTGCCCCAATGATTCTAGGGTTCAGAAACCATTGTTTTTGATGGTAATTGAAGTGTAAAGATCTGGTCTGAGTCAGATTTGTCAAATATGGGTGTGTGTCTGAGTGTTGCCTCTCTCTCTCTCTCTCCCTCTCTCTCTCCCTCCCTCCCTCCCTCCCTCCCTCCTCCCTCTCTCTCTCTCTCTCTCTCTCTCTCTCTCTCTGTGTGTGTGTGTGTGTGTGGTATGTGATGTGTTGACTTCCAATTTCCCCTTTCCTTGCTTTTCTGACCTGTGGTCTACAAGTGTACACAGCTTCTGACTCACACTGTTTGAAAGTGGTTGGCAACTAATTTTGTTATATAGTTTAGCATCATGGCTCCCTAGGTCTGTTTTTACCGCCCCCCCCCCCACTTCCCTCCAGCCCTCTCAGCCTCCCTCTGTCATTTCTTTACCCCCTCTTTTCCCTTTCCCTTCCTTCTCTACCATCCCATCTTTCCTTTTTTGAGGCAGGCCTCTACTGTGTACCAGAATTATAGGCACACGCGGCTGTATCTGACCTTATTTTTTATAAACTTTTTTTTTTTTAACAACTGGAAATTCCAAGGGAGCACACCAGTAGGCAAGTGGATTCCTAGACAGGCTGAGACTACTCTTTGTCCCAAACCCATTATATCCCATCCCAGGGCTTCCTGGAGTTACCCTTACTGTGGGGTCCAGTTCTAGACTCTGTGTGGGGGCGGGAGGAGGAGAAGAAAACCTCTTCTAGGTAGATAGGATTCAAGGAGCAAGCATTACCACCTTGCCAGGAAAAGCACTGAACCGACGGAGGAGGCAGTAGGAAAGACAAGAGTTCACCAGAGGCTGGAATGTCTTAAAATCTGACGACCGTGGCTGTGAACATAAGGAAGAGAGTTTATCTGAAGAAAACGGCTCCGAATGAAGCTCACTCAGCACTGTGGATGTTCTAAGGATGTTAGGAGAATTCCACAGATTTTCTCATTGGTATCGATGTCATGTTGACTGATGTAGTACATGACTCAGCTATTTAAAAACCTATGGAAAGATAAATCCTACATCACCGTGTTTGCACGTTACACATTAAAAACCCAAGGGAAAGTTACCCATCCCTGTAAACATAGCTTTTCCCTGGAACTAGAGGAATAATTTGCTCATGAACTACATTTGAGACCCCCTAGCTTTGTCAGATGGCCTGGCTATCAGGAAGTATGAATCAACAGGATGCCTCTCTCACAGCCTGAACACTGGTCATTAGGTCTTGCTCATTGTTGGCGTGACTGTTTAAAACCCCATCTTGAGAACAGGCTGGTATGTGAAGGGCTTTCTGCTGTTGATGCTGTGTGTCAGCTGATTGCCTGGATGAACTTGAGAATTTACATCAAAGTAGGGCCACAGATGTCACTTGCAATTTGTTTTTTTCTACTGCTCAAAATGTCTTGACAGTCTACTAAGCAAGCATGCCAACTTGGTGACCTTGGAGAGAAATCCGGAAATATCCTTTAGGTCTTTTAAGTTATCCACCTTCCTACAAACACCTTCTTACTGTATGTCCTACTGTCTCCTTTATCACCACGGCACCCCAGTTCTTTCCTTCCTTGTGCTGATCACACGGAATTTCTCTTTCTGCCTGTGTCTGTTTTTAAAATTGCTTACTCATTGTGTACGTACCATTTAGGATGTCAGCCTTCAAAGGTTGAAATCTCGTGGACCCACCATGGTAGCCTTACAAAATGCTAATAAGCACATTGACACTCAAAAGGATTGAGTTAATGAAAAGATAAACAATATCCTATATTTTAAATTCCCACTGATGTGCACACTTTGATTTATAGAAAAGATGGTCTTTATTTTTGTTTAGTAAAATACTTGGAGATATTTAGGATACCGGTTGGAGGCAGGTCATGTGAATAAATGTTTTACTAATAGGCCTTTTAAAATCAGTTATCCATGTGTGTATTGATTTGTAGTATCTTTACATGTGTGAGAGTAGAAACAGCGCCTCATTAAATCTCAGTATTTCAAGCTTATCTTGAATTAATAAGGTGTTGATCTCCGGATGCTAGGATTAAGTGAAATAAAAGGCTTACATCATGCTCGGAAAAGGGAATCAGTAAGTGTTAGTACAAGAAACAAGAAACTTATTGTACTGAAAGTACTGGCAATCTTCTCAACAGAATTACTCTTGGGAAACATAAATTAGAAGGAAAATGGAACCCTCCCTACTTGTATTTATAACCAGAGACACTCTACTATCTTTCTCATAAACGGAGGATCAGTACAACGGTTTTTCATTTGGGCTGCTTGTACTTAGTAAGAGGTTTTTGTTTTTTGTTTTTTGTTTTTAACAAAAAATAAATCTGTGGCCTGTACTCTATCTTCAGCAAAAGGGGCGGGGAGAATTTAAAAGAGTGTGGTCCAGGGAAGAGGTAGATGTTTTCCCAAGGAGTTTTCAATGTGAAATTCAGTGGCATTTCAACAAAGAAGCTGGACAAAGTGTTCTTCAGCTGAGGTCAAAGGGCAAGCAGATAGCATTGTTCAGCCCTCAGATGGTGCTTCCTCTGGTTGTCCTTCTAAGAATGGGTATAAATCCTTTTTTTAAATGTGCTGACTCATGCTTAGTTCCTCTGTTTAAGAGCTGGCCTCTGACTAGCTGGGAGAAGGCTTTCCCCAGGCTGTGGGAATCTCTGTGTTAAGTGGGGGGGTGGGGTGGAGGGGGGAGAGGTGACTTGCAGCATTTTCTTTACAAGTCATGATTGCATCTGCCTGGGTGTCTTCAAGAATCCGGCTACTTTCTATTGCTGGATTTCACTTTCTAGTGCTGGGACTAGAACCCAGGGCCCAACACGTGCTGAGGTCACACTCTGCCACTGAGCTACACCCAGCCCCAGAGCACTACTCTGCATGACTATGGGCGGAGGCTGCTGAGGAGAGTGGGAGAAACTCTAAGGATAAGAACTGCTTGATTTGTCACAACCTGGGCTTACTGGAGAAGTGGAGTTAGTAAAGGAACATGGAGGGTGAATCACCTTTCTGTTAACTTTGTCACACGTCAGTCCTTCCCTTCTGTTTCCCATCCAAACCAGAATAGGCCCTGTTCTAGAATATGCGTATCTTATAACTTTATATATAATATATATTATATATAATATATATATAACTTTATAATATATGTAATATCCGTTTTGAGCTTTTTTTTTTTCTCCTGCTTTCACTCTTTTCTGAGTTGGGCTCCAGCAATGGGAAGGAAAGTAGGCGATATTTTAATGAGGTAATTTTGCTTCTGATTAGAAGCTGCTGTGACCGTATGGTTTAAAGTGGTAGAAATCAATACAGGAGGGAGATACTAGTAGTCAACTTACAAGGGGCCCACGCATGTCAACAGCTGTGAGGCATTAACCCACGCACTCACCGGCCCCTCCCTCCAGAGGCTGCAGTACAGTCCAACCACGTGCCAGCAATCCAGCCCACCTTCCCCGGCCACAGGCTGTCACCAGAAGCTGAGGCGGAGAATGGCTGGGGCTGGTGTCTTTCCTTTGTGTCGCTATCAAGGCGCCAGTGTGATGTGTTATCCGTGTTTCTCTCTTGCCACCACCTAATCTCATTTCAGGCACATGGTTCAGGCACAGGGAGCTCAAGCCCCTCAGCTTCCAGCTCTGTGGTCCATCCTCTTGTGCACGTGGAATTTGTGAGCCGGAACGCACATGCAGTCTCACCTGGAACGTGAGAAAAGAGTGACAACTGTATTAAGGGGGAGGGGGGGGAAAACGATACCATTTTAGTAATTTAGTTACTAAGTAACCAGTGCTATCCAACTCTCAAGTGGTTGAGCGTGTCAGAAATTCTCAGATCCTAAATTCTACCTGCCCATCTTCTACTAGGAACATTAGAAATTGGCAAAGGGTTGTGGGGTCTTTTTGTATTGATCGGCTGGTTGCTATTTGAGAAAGGGTCTCACTGTGGAACCCACTCTGACCTCAAACTCTTAATCCTTCTGTGTCTGCTTCCTGGTTGCTGGGGGTTACAAGTACTTGCCGCTTAGTGATCACATAGGTGATCGCTGATGCTTATAGATTTTTAAACGAGTTACATGTTTTGCGATGGTCTCTAAGATGTTTGTTTAGTGTGAACATAATAGTCTCCTAGCACCCTGAGGCCAAAGTGAGGATCCACAGCATGGTTTGGCAAACACTCACGATGCGGTTTTTCTGAGGAAACATGCCTTGCAACAGATACCTGGCTCTGAGTTGATTGGTTAGCCTAGTTTGGGATTATTGGTAAATTACTGTTAACAGAAGAATGTAGAACTTGAAAAAGTTCTCACCTGCCACCTGGCCTCCTGTGTTGGTAATTTTCGTTTGTTAGATTTAGTCAGCAGCATTTCCTCTGTTGTGTTGCTAGATGTCAAAGTTAAGGGGAAATTCCCTAAACCCAAGCAGCCACTTTTAGTGCCGTGGAGCTGTAGGGTTGTGGGGGACTGAAAGATGGAGAAGTGTCAAAGGCATCCTGACGCACTCTTCCAGCTAAGAGGTGGGAGGCACAAATCTGGATTTTTTTCTTTTTCATGGCCAGTAAAATTTTCTCCTGGAGCTCCGCTTTTTTGAAAAGAAAATGCTAAGTATGTCTATAAATATGTTTTGTTTGGTATGCTGCAGGGCTGTTGACCCCACAAAGGATTGTTTTCTTCCAGAAGCTGAGTTGAAAACCCGCGCTGTCCTTAGAGGCATTGTTCCACGGATATGCACCAGGCCATCCCTCTTCCTGCCCCTTCCCAACTCTGTTATTCCCAGCTCAGGCTCATAATGGAGACGGTGTCTAAATTACATCAGGTGATTCCTTGCCGGCTCCCCAAAGTCTTGTTATCTCAAACACAATCCCAGATGCCTGGGTTGAAGAGAGGGGCTCTCCATTCTGAGAGGGAGCACGCCTTCCTGGTTTTCAAGTTCATGGGCATCCGCCCTTGATGACCGATCCTGCTAGATAGCTTGGGGCTGCCCGAGGCTTGAACTGTCTGTGCTCTCCAGTGCCGATGTTATGTGCAGATTGTTTTCTCATCATCGGGAGCTTTGTCTGGGAGGGGAGTGGACTCAGAGCAGGCAGGGACAGTGTCCCTTGGGGACCCACTCTGAGCTGACCTTTGCTCTCCGCCACGGTCTTGATTATCACTTTCACCACTCACCCTTTCACCTTGTGCAGAATGTGACTTCCAACCCCAAACATCTGCGCCTGTTGATTGTTGCTCCCGTGTTTACAGTCTTGTTGGTTTCCTGTTCACGAACGTGGGCTGGGAAAAATATTCTGACTTGTGTCTCAGAAGAGGAGGAACTTTAGCTCTGTCATGGGTGCAAACTGTGCGGATGAGGCTGGGGGATATTTTTACAAATTGGCTTTGCCCACTCTCCAAGGCCAGTTATTTCCCCTCCCTTTTACAAAAGTCTGTGAATTGCATTTAAATCGTCCAAAAGCTGACTTTTTTTTTCCAACGACAAAATGACAATTTTTTTATTCGACTTAATTTTTCTTCCAGATTTTATTTGTACTTTCCCATATCAGAGTAAGTTAACAACAGAGTTAACAACAGAGGCAGTATGCTAAAAACAAATTATATCTATCTATCTATCTATCTATCTATCTATCTGTATATATATTTATACACACACACACACACACACACACACACACACACACACACATATATATATTATGGTGTGTGTTTTAGTTTCATGACAGAAATTTCCTATGTATCCCTTGCCCCACCACATGCACATACCTCCTCCTCATCAGGAGGGCTTGTTGTCCATTTGTTGTCATGGAGGGCACAACACTGATACCCAGCAGCCACAGCCTACACTGGGACTCACTCCTGTAGTGTACATTCTGTGAGTTTGGACAACTGTCTAATGTATGTCCACCATCTTAGTGTCATACAGAATAGCTCATTGCCCTCTTAAGGAAAAGCTGCCTGTTTAATGGAGAAGAAAATTCCATGAATATATACAAACTCAAAAACACGCTGTTAGGGGACAAGAATAATAAAATACTTTGCTGACTACTATTTTGTCTCCACAGCTCCAGCCTGGTGCTGTATGAAAACTTTTGGTTGTGTATGACAACGTGGGTCTCAGAGTGTTTTCACATGTTGACAACGAATCTATCAGAAATCTTTCTTCCCTTTTTAAAAGTCTAGGAGCTATTTTTCCCCCACTGCATACTTTCACTGAGGTGTCTGTCACCATAGTACCTAGACAATCCCTCAGGCAGAGAGAGACATGAGTGATTAAATTTCTCCCTGGCTTGTGCTCTGTGTGATCCATGCTCGGCAGGATTGGAAGGAGTAAAATAGAGACTCCTGAAGAATGAGCAAGAATTATTGGAATTTTATGCTTGTAAATTATTGAAATTGGGGGTGGTTAAAGGAGGAGGTAAATATTTTTCCTTCCTTTCTTACAATTTTATTTTAAAACAGTATGAATTTGGGATTGAGAAACTTCTCCCAAACTCCCCCCTCCCCACCCCCACCTCCCCATACAGACACACACAAAACAAAAAACAAAACAAAACACTACTTGACCTAGAGGTGAGACCACAGCCTACCTTAGGAGAAACCACTTAGACTGTAAATAAATCTAAATTAATTGTGGCTCCATCAATCCAAAGGGCTTTGTAAATAATGCATGAAGTAGGCTCTCTTGCCTTTAACTATTTTCTGTGAAGAAGGGCTATACAGATAGATTACTGGCAAATAGATGAGAAAATGAGACAACACGAACAAGGAACATGGGAACTCTAAAATGTGGCATTGAGTTCATAAAAGTTTGCCCGAGGTGTGTCAGGAGTTTGAGTGTTCTATGAATACGCTTCATAGGCAGAGGTATTTATTTCCTCATCGAATTATAGCCAGATTACCCACTCCTTATTTCCCAGTTTAGCTCTCATTTCCATAGAAGAAACCTCCCAAAATAAGAAAGCGTCGGGGGCCATGACTGTATAGTTAGGTTCAAGAAATTCACCAGCAGCTCCCTAACATGTGGTTTAGGGTGTGTTCTGCATGATAGGATAGATATTTAATTGAACAAAAAGAGAAATACTAGAGGACAGAGCCAAGATTTTGGAGGCAACTGTAAAAACGTCGTGAGGTACCTTCAGCTGATAAACAAAACCAAAGATGAAAGAGAACTATGTTTCTCTCAGAGGGCCATGGAACAGGCACTTCCATTTTTATGGCGTTTGTATTGGGTAGGAATTTCTAATACCAGCCTTGGAGACTCCTCCTACAAATTTGGCCCCTGCTTAATGAAAGTTATTTGATCCTAATGACACACATGTGTGTCATTAGTATAGATGTCGGTAACATTGTGGCCGGGATGTAGGTTAATCTAGTGGATTTTAGGCTTTTTGTTGCCTCTCTCTTTTTGATACAGTGTTTCATGGAACCTAGGCTAGCCTTGAACTTGCTCTGTAGCTGAGGATGACCTTGAGCTCCCCACCCTCCTGCCTCAGCCTCCAGAGTGTTGGAGAGACAGCTGTGTCCTACTATGCCCGACTCTCCCCTCTTCTTTTTCTCTCAATTAATAGCACTAGCAACTTCATCACATTTATTCTCTCTTTTTAACGGGTGCTCTCTCCGCATAGTTTGGTGCATTTGTCATTGACCCAATAGTATAGGCAACAGGTTTCTGTAGAGCTTCGTGACTCACTACTATTATTTCTTGATTGTGCTAAGGTACCGACAGCCTTTTTTTTTTTTTATAGCTTAGAAGAACACTTGCTTAAGACTTGGGAGGCTTGAATTTAGGCTTTAGTCTCTATAGTATCCTTTCCCCCCTGTCCTTTCCAAGCCACTTAACCAAATGTCTAGGGTTCTTTCCTTATCTGTATAACTTGACTATTGGGCTAGATCATCATTTTCCAATAAATATTTCATAGGAGACTCCTTTTCCAAAATGGTCTGTGAAAGGAAAGATCATGGAGGTGGAGGCTGGAGAGAGAGATGGCTTAGCAGTTAAGAGCACTGTCTGCTCTTCCAGAGGTCCTGAGTTCAATTCCCAGCAACTACACGAAGGCTCACAACCCTCTATACTGGGGTCTGCTCCTGAGTCTGTGTGCAGGTGTACATGCAAATACACCACTCACATACATAAAATGAATAAATAAATCTTTGAAAAAAAAAGATCATGGAGGTATATTTAATGTTCGTGCCTGTGAGACGTATGTGTCTGTCCAGATGGGGTGGGGTGGGGTGGGGTCAGGGTTGAAGCTGTGACCAGACTAACAGGAAATCAGTCTAGTAATGTGTTTGTCTTTGAGCCTGCTTTTGTTACATAACCCTTTTCCCTGTAAAAGCTCCCTTGTGTCAGACTATTCCCTGCCACGCCCATTCCTGATCCCTTCCTAGTTATTAGGTGGAGGAGGACAGTGACTACTTGAGGTTCTGTTTCCAGCTGCCCCTGCCGTCCAGGACTTGAGCGCCAAGCAGACCACCTTGTCCCATGTTGCGTAGGTGACCTGTGGGCTTTCTCTCCTCCTGAAGGAAGTGGCGTCGCATTCTTGCTTGTCTGTTCAGTGCCATTCCACCTGCTGTTAGGCTTCTGAGCGTTCCCACTCTCATGCTACCATCTTTCTTATATCCCTCTCTTAGGGTTTTATTGCTGTGAAGAGACACCATGACCACGACAACCCATAAAAAGGAAAACATTTATTTGGGGCTGGCTTCCAGGTTTAGGGCTTTCGCCATTATTGTCATGGCAGGAAGCATGGCGGTGTGTGGGCAGATAGGATGCTGGCGAAAGAGCTGAGAGGTCTACATCTGGATGGGCAGGCATCGGGCAGTGACTGAGACACACTTCCTCCAACAAAGCCACACTTACTTCAACAAGGCCACGCCTCCTAATAATGCCACTCCCTATAAGCCTATTTTCTTTCAAACCACCCGAATCTTCCTTGATGGAAACATTTGCTTTTCCATTGTTGTAACAAAATACCTCAGACAACTTAATAGAAGGACGAGTGTGTGTGTGTGTGTGTGTGTGTGAATGCATGTGTGTATTTAGCTTATATTTTCAGAGGTTTGGTCTGTGGTAACTAGATTATTGTTTGGGGGTGTGTGCCCAGGAAGGCCATCCTACCACAGAGGATATGGTAGAAGAAAGCCACTTAACCTTCTGGTGGCAAGGGAGGTGAGAGAGGGGGTTGGAGGCTGAATGAGGGAAAGAGTCTAGGATTAAAATATACCTTCTAAGGTATCCCCTCAGGCATGCTTCTTCCAACAAGCCTTCAGCGTTTGCAGTTTCCACAATCTCTCAATAGTCCTGTCAATCGTGAGCCCTTCAGTAGATTAATCTTTTAAAAGGGAGAGCCATACTACAAATTCCATTGCTGGATATTGCTGCCCTGAGGAACTACCTGTCCACACAGCTTTTGGGGGACAGCCCAGATTCCAACTCTACTAACCTTGTGTTAGTCAATTTCTGTTATTATAACTGATAACTTGAGATGATAACCTTCCAAAGGAGACAGGCTTGTCATCATCCTGGGGTTCGAATCCACAGTCAGCTGTCTCCCTTGCCCTGGGGTCTGTTGTGAGACAGCACACCCTGATGAAAGCCTGTGGGAGAGGAAGACTGTTCAGCTCCTTGCCAGGACACAAACAAGACAGGATGAGGAAGGTCCCCCTAACTCCTTGAATGGCCCTCTCCCACTGACCTAAGAGGTTCTGCCATCTTCCAACAGCTCCAAGCTGAAGAATTGTACCTCTAAAACATGAGCTATTGGGAACATTTTTGTTCCAAGCTATTACATACCCTAATGGCTTGTTTTAAAAAGAAAAGTGTGTGTGTGTGTGTGTGTGTGTGTGTGTGTGTGTGTGTGTGTGTATGCCTGCATATGCCATGGCACATGTGTAGAGGTCAGAGGATAACTCCAAGTCTCTTGCTCAGGCTATGCCAGACTAAGTGGATTCTGAGGACTCTACTTTTACCCCCATCTCACCATAGGAGTAGCAGAATTGCTTTTGGATCAGGCTTTAGACAGTATGTAGGGCTCCTAATTCAGGTCCCAGTGCTTGCACAGAGAACCTTTCCCATTGAGCCATCTCTCCAGCTCCCCAATGGCTCTTAATGATCTGGAATAGTTCAGAAATCTTATACTAGCCTAGAACCCACCTCGTTCGAGGGTAATTCCCTAATGTGGTCCTTGAAGTGTTTTCCCCAAAAGCAGCTCTATTGAGGTGTAACCAACTTTAGCATAGAAGATATCAGCAACATTGTCACAGTAGTCATAAAGAATGATACATTTGGGCCTATTCCAAATAATTATCTACCCAAGGGCATGGAATGACCAATCTTAACACATGAGAAGTGACACTCAAAGCCCCATCTTTCATCCATGCCATTTCACTTGCTTTTTTCTAGAGCATGTTAGCTCTAGATATGTGTGAAATGGGTTGAAGATATTTGTGAATGTTTTTTTTTGGATCAGAGAACCATGGACTTGGGTCTGCGTGGGCTTGGGTCTATGTGAGCTCGGGTCTGCGTGGGTTCAAGCTGGCTCTTTGTGACTGTGGTTGGCCTTAGGTCCGGTATTTCATTTTTTCTATTTATGTTTGAAAATACTGATAAAAGTAGGCACATTTCTTTTTAAAACTTGAGAGCAAACATCTGGGGTACTTTGGGGTTGTTAGTGACCCTGTCAGCATCTTGTTTCTAAAGAGCAGAGTTTAAAAGATTGGATCCTGCTGGAAAACAGCACAAAGATGCTTCTATGGGTTTCTGTTTTAAATTCGGGCAATTTAGGGAGGGCATAAGTCCAAAAACTTTAAGAAAGCAGGCTCCAATCAATTCTCAACTTTCTCCCCGAGCTCACCCTTCCCCAAGGGTTCTGGAAACACAAGCAGATACCACTTCTTTTGGTTCTCGTGAGACAATATAAATAATTGTATTTTGTTATGATCTTTTGCTTAATGGAATAGCTGACACTACTTTTTATCCTATTATCTCAGTAAGGCTGAAATTTAGACTTGATTAGCTGTGCATATGCACAGAATAAGGCAAGAATTTGGAAGACTTGGGAGAAAACGATACATAAGGCAATACTACCCAAGGTATCCAAACAGCATTCAGTGTGTGTGTGTGTGTGTGTGTGTGTGTGTGTGTGTGTGTGTGTGTGTGTGTATGTTTGTGTGTATGTGTGTGATGTGTGAATGCATAGTGCAAAGACCAGAGGTTGATGTTGAGTGTTCTCTCTCTCTCTCTCTCTCTTTTTTTTTTTTTGATATTGAGTGTTCTCTATTGGTCTCCGCTATATTTATTTTTTTAGAGATCAATTTTTATTGTATTTTATTTTGTAGAGGAAATTTAATCCAGCACATGGCTGCTCTGGCGAGGGTTCTAGGTCTACGTGACATGGCTGAAATGCAGACATGCCCTTTGTCCACACCTTTGATCCTAAACAGTGAAAGTAAGGTTGGTTTATAGAAGGAAGCAGCCATCTCTGAAAGTGATGTCTAATTGAGGGGGCAAACAAAGTGGCGAATCAGAGAAAGCTCTGACAGAATGAGTCAGAGAGAGGATAGTCTCAGGAGAATAGGACAGGAGTGTGACACTACTTAAGAGCAGCCTAGGGAGAGAGTTTTTGCTGAGAGTGGATTACCGGCATAGGTTGACAGATTACAGGATTACAGAGACAGGTGGCCGAGAGAGCAAGCTAGACCCAAGTGAACACAGAAGGAGCCAGCAGATTAAAACACACTCCTCCAGAATTAGTTTGAGGATAGGCGGAGCTGTTCGGTCAGAAGTCAGTTTGAATCAGTCAGCTTGGTGATGAGTTTGGGCCAGAACAGCTGAGTTGAAGCAGCCATTTGATGGTTCAAAAAGAGCTAGAAAGGCTTGGGAGAGCGCCTCTCATCTCACCTCCTCATGTGAAGAAATTAAAACGTTTATGTTATTGAAATTTTGAGGTGCCGTGGGTCAAACCCAGGGCCAAGCACACGGCAGCCAAGATCTCTACCACCAAGCTACATCCCCAGTTATAACAGGTGGGGTTTGTTTGTTGGTTTGTTTGTTTGATTTTACACAGATCATGCATAAAGCTATGGCAATGTAAACTCTAAGAAATATATCAGCGAATCAGTCAAAGCTAATTCAAAGGTCGAAATCTAGAAAATGTATCACTTGTTAAATAAGTTATTGAAACTAATATTGAATCAGTTAGCAATATAACCTGTAAAACCTCCTCGGCAAAGTTAGCAACTGTAGTTATACTGCCCAACACAGGTCACTCGGCCAGGGTATTGGTTCTTTGATGTAGACTTTTCTCTGCTTCTCCCTCAGATCATGGTAAATTAAATACAAAGCCCAGACCAGAGCTGTTCCAATCCAAAAGCTCACAGGAGTACAAAAATTAAGTATTAAATTAGTTTGTGGCCATTAGACATAGTAAAGTTCTTTTGGGGGGGGAGTGGGGCATAATTTTACTTTGTAAGGATATATTAATTAAACATAATGGGTTTCATAATGAAACAGTTTTTTTTGGAGAGGGATTTATGTGTTTCCCCCCATTTACTTATTTAATCACTTTACAGCCTGATCCCTGCCCCCTCCCTCCTATTCTCCCAGTCCCACCCTCATGGTTCCCTTCCCCCACACCCCCTTCTCAAGGAGAGGCCCCCAAGGGGTGGTGTAGGATACTCTTAACCTTATTTGTTAAGGGCCTCTCACTGAGCCTGGAACTTTGCTCTTTCAGTTAAAATGGCTTGGCCAGCGAGCTCTGGAGATCCACGTGTCTCTGTGCTGCACACCTGGTGTTGCTGCCCTTGTCTTTGACACTTGGCTTTTATGTGGGCGTTGGAGATCATCTGGGCAGCGAGCACTTTGCTGCCTGAGGCATCTCTGCAGCCCCATGCTTTCCTCAGGGGGAGGAGTGGGGCAGAGTCTTGCTCTGTAGTTAGTGCTGGCCCTGATCCCATCACCCCGCTGCCTTAGCCTTCCTGCTGTCAGGATTGCAGGAGTGCGCCACCATGCCCGGTTCATGTATTGGTTGTAGATATTACTGTACACCTTCGCACTCGCCTGCCATTCAGGGAGGCGGCATATCCCCTGCAACCTGGCCTCTGTCTTAGTTGCTTTGCTGAGATTGCCTTATCGATGGCCGCTAATGGTTTCCCCAAGTCCCCATCCCCTTCTCCACAAGACTTGATGATGCTGATGCTCCCTCTGGCTCTACTGTCTAGCTTGCTGCATTTTTGGACATTTCTGAAACATATCAGGGATTCAGAAGGTTGACATGTGCCAGGAGAGGTACATGCTGGGCCCAGAGAAGGGAGGGGCAGAGGGAGGTCATACCTGGGTGCCGGGATGAAAAGAAGTGGCCATTGTGCCTTGAGTGACCTACTGTGGAGGCTGTGGTAGTCAGTGTGCTCAAAAAGCTGATGTCAGCGACAGAGAGGTCGCCCTCCTTTGGCTTGGCATGCAGATAAGCATGCACTGATGACATTCCTTACCCTCCTCCTTGACTGACCCATCTCTTCTGGGAATGACCTAAGATGCTCCTGTGCCAGAATCATAGCGTTCAGCATCTCTCAAACTGCCTTCGTACAAGAATGGCATCGTTTCTGTGTAATGGACAGTAATAACTGTGGGCCCACATTTTTTTTTGTGTGTGTGTGTATATGAAATTCATAAAAAACGAATTACGGGGAATGTGACAAATAAAAGCCAAATATGTACAGCATCAAGCCTGAGTTCTGAATTCTTAGATTCCATTCCTATAAAGTTATTAGTCAGATGGCCACCGAGCTGTCTACATGCTCTGTCTGCGTTTCTGTTCAGATGTCACAGCAGGGCCAACAACGGTGAGTTAGGAATCATTACATATACTTTAATGTGCAGCTTCGTATATGTGCCCTTCACTTGGGGCAGGGGAGGCGAGTGTGCGATTCTGCGTCACAGCAAACGCTTGGCGATGGGAGAGCCGAGGAAGGGTCGAGAAGCACAGTTTTCACGTTCAGGTTGAATCTGCCCTCCCTTCCACATCCACCCAACCGCCAAATCCACTGTTTCGGGTTCAGAGACCTCTCATTCCATCCTCCGTCCATCCTTTCTCCATTGTTTCCCAAGCTCCCAAGATGAAGCCTTTATGATCCTTGGCCTGACGTCTGCCCTGGCCTCCCTGTTGCTAATCCATCCCTGCATCCCTGCCAGCTCAGCTTCTCTGTAGAACAGATGTGATGTGTTCTCCCCTCCAGCACCTTCATTGGATCCTTATGGTCCACTGCAGGAAGCCAAAACTCTGGCTCCCCCAGCCCCATCTGTTTCTCCTCCACTCACTGGTCTGTCTTTGCAAACTCTCCTGCTCCCCGACTCTGTTCCGCGACGTTGCACAACTAGCTGTTTTCACACTCCTCGTTCTACCTGGTTCTTTAAACCCAGCTCAGCTGCCACCTTTGCCCGGAGGCATCTCCAAAGTTCCCATATCTGTTTGCCAAGATTCTTTAGGAGAATATTTGGTGCCAGCAGGAAGAGGACTTTCTTGGTGCAAGGGACCCACCGAATGACATTCAAATTCAGATTCCTGTTTGTGGATGAGGAGACGGCAGCCTATAGTACTAGTCTCTGCCACGCAGAGGTGGCATGAACTTATCCAATTCCTCTGATGACCATCTTCTAAGTTGTGTTTGTTTTGTGGTTTCTGGGAATCAGTCTCAGGGGCTTGGGTGTACCAGACAAGTGCTCTACCAGTGAGCAAAATCCCCAGCTCTTTCCTCTGTTTTATTCTTCTTTGTCATGTTTTTCTCTCTCTCCATATACCTAGCATGGGGGTAACTGAGTTGGTACCTATGAATACTAATGAGTGGGTTAGGTTTTCTAACAGTACAGTGGCACATGCTGTCGTCTTTTCTTTCTTCACTAACGAAACCAAATTTTGAATGGCAAAACTACAAGTTGAGAAGTACTAGGTGCAGAAAGGGAAAGATCTTGTTAGGTTCTGTATGCAGCAATTGCTGTATATATTTATATATAATATATATATATATATTTTTCTTCTAACTGATATTATTATGACATTAGTGCAGTATTCATAGGAGTCAGAAGTTGCCACCAAAATCACAGTTTAAATTCCCTGCTTGTGCCAGGCAGAAAGCTCGACCTCAAGTGGGCATGGCTCCCGCAGGTGCAGATACAAATCCTTATCTTGTCAGCTTCAGCTTTAGGCTTGCTAGGCTTGTGCTATAAAGGTGTTAGACATTCTGTTTACGTAACGGGCTGCGGGGTGACATAATGTCTATTGAAGCAGAGTCACTTAGCTCCCCAGCAGGCAACAGGGGACATTTAAGAACTGAAAACAGATCAAAGCCTTGAGCAGGGTTGAGATGGCCTGGCCAGGGGGGCCTGGGGGGGGGGGGGCGGGGAGGGTGGTCTCTCGGTTGGGATATTGCCTCAGAGTTATTTCCAGACGGTTGGTGAAATGAATGGGGCAGAATCAGAGCTCAGAGAAGCCAATCCAGAGAGATTGCTTCAGCCAGCGCGAGTATGTCCAAATAAGTTGGAAAAACATGTCAGATGAGAGTAAATACATGCAAGATGTGATGTTTCTCTTTTTATAGGCTGTTATAAAGTGTTTAAAATTAAACAACTTTTCAGTACTTAAATTATCTCTAATGAGACAGGTAGGTTTGGGGAGGGAGACCTTTTTCCTTTTCCTCCTTCTTCCACTTAACCTTTTCCTCTCTCTGTACCAGACTCTGTATGGTGTAAACACTTTCATCTCTAGGACAGGCAGTGGCCTTAGGTGGAGATACTGAACGGAGAGGGTGACGGAGTTGACACGGTAGAAAATCCAGATGCCTTCCACGTTTGGGTTGATGGGAACGGGATGGAAAGAGAACCAGGAAGCAGTTTCATTCTCACGGCTGTAAGTCTGATCAGGTGGTGGCTCCCTTGTCTCTTTTGATTGGTTTTGGTGCCAGGAATAGAACCCAGAACTTTGCAAGCCGAGCATGTGCTCAGTCACAGGGAGTCACACTCCCAGCCTATTGGGCATCTCAAGCTTTCAGAATGCTTCCGGATGGCATGTGCTCCCTACACCCTCCCACCCCAAACCAGTAGTTTTGTGTTTTGTTTTTCATTTCTGTCTGCACTTTGCTACAAGATGCTGCTGGGTGGTAGTGTACCATTCACTGTTTTCAAGGCTTACTTGCCGTGGCCTTTGACATATATGTGGCTTCTTTTTCTAGCTGGCAGGCTCTTATTAGAACCATTTGTCTTGTGTCTGTAGGATGCGATCTAGCCACGGCGGCACCCTTCAGTGTTGGAAGATGTGGGGTGGTCCCTTCTAGGACAAAAGGATGGGTTATCCCTTTGATCTTTTAACCCAGGCCTGGAGAAATGACCCAGTGCTCCTTCACTGCGCTCCATTCACAGCCCCTTTAGGCTGATTTAAATGCTTGTTCATCAGCAGGCGTGTAAGGGCCTTCTCCTTCCCTGCCCACCAGCATTATATTTTCACAGCACTTGAGGAGTTTCAGACCTGGCTCACAGAAAGTTGGACTCAGAGTTGAAGCTTATCCTGAGGTGCCACCTCATGCCACTCACCACACAGACTACTGGGACAGCCCTGTTGACATTACAAAAACAAAGTATGTCACCAGAACATTTCACGGGGTTGAGGAAGTTCTCTCCATGACTCTCTAAGGTCGCCTCGAGGACATGCTTTTTCCTACTGGACAGCAAACGTGTTTTACCAAACTCTTACCTAAGTGCGTTTTGTTTTCTGCTCTGTAATAAATTCCTGGCTTCCTTCATAGTGACTCCTGCAAATGTGGGGCTTCCGCAGTGGTTTTTTAAAAGACCAAATTCTGAGTTGGGATGCACCTTTCAACTTTTCCCAGTGTGTGTGTGTGTGTGTGTGTGTGTGTGTGTGTGTGTGTATGTATGTATGTATGTGTGTAGGTATATTTGTGAAAAGTCTCAAGCCTACAGATGCATAGAAGTGCTTTATAGCCTGGCACTTAGGGTCTACCATTACCTGTGATGACACCTGTTCTAATCTGTTCAGTGATGTTTTTATTCATGACAACCCATCTTTAATTTTTAATGTATTTTAAAATTTATAGGCAGTAATTTAATGCCATCTCAGAACTGCTCCTTGTGTGTCATTAAAATCCAATTCTTAAATGAAATATGTTTTTTGTTTATCATTTGATGAATTTTGATATATACATACACCTCTGCAACCCATACTCCTGTTAAGATACAAAGTACTAGCCGGGTAGTGGTGGTGCACGCCTTTAATCCCAGCACTCAGGAGGCAGAGGCAGGAAGATTGCTGTAAGTTCAAGGCCAGCCTGGTCTACAGAGTTAGTCCAGGACAGCCAAGGCTACACAGAGAAACCCTGTCTTGAAAACAAAAACAAAAACAAAAACAAAAAACAAAAAACAAAAAAAAAGAAAAAAAAAAGAAAAAGAAAAAGAAAAAAAGATACAGAGTATTACTAGTACCTAGAAAGTTCCTTGAGGCCACTCACTGTCTTGGGTATGGATGGTTTAGGGGTTTAGGACTTTTTTTTACTTCTCTGCCTCTACTTTCTGAGACTCCTTTCTTTGGGGGGGGGGAGGTTGTGTGTATCCTGTAATTATCCTAAGCAGTACTATGGGTCTCCTGCTAGCCCTGCATCCTAGCTTTATCTAGAAGTCACAGAATTGGGTAAAAGAAAGCCACCTGCTTCCAAGTGCCAACCCTTGAATATCACAGCTTTTTGTCAGCCTCTAGAGCAGCAGTTCTCAGCCTGTGGGTCACGACCCCTTTGGGGGGTCAAATGATCCTTTCACAGGGCTCGCCTAATGCCATCAAAAAACACAGATATTTGCATTATTATTCACAACAGTAGCAAAAGTACAGTAGCAAAGTAGCAGTGGAAGTTCATTTTATGGTTGGGGGTCAGCACAACACGAGGAACTGTATTAAAACGGTGTAATTTCTTTTATAGTTATTGTAAGTATAGTGCACAAAAGGTCTCATAGGATCCAGGATGGTTTGACTTCAAGTTTTCTACCTTGTACTGGTGCAAAGGCAGCTCATATTCTGTAGAAGTTGCACTTGGGATTTTGATTTTGCATTATTACCCAAGCTGGCATTTGGCACTGCCAGTGGCATTGGCAGGCCTCTGTTCCTCACCGCGCCGTGATCATAAGGGGTGACAACTGACAGCTCCATAGTGTGCTGTGATGCTCAGCTGAAAGAGCTGGGAGGTGACATGTATCTGGTGCATTTTCACCTTAGGACTTAAAAAAAAAACCAAAACAAAACCAACTTACGATATACTTATCAAGATGTGTATATGAGCCCTTGTAATTCATGGTAGTCATACTTAGAAAAGGATGTCAAGTGGCGTATGAGGAAAATAGTATGTAGATACTGTTATTGTAATGCTTCCACTCCAGAAGATGTAGGAGTCACAGTGTTTCTGTAGCCAAATGGGACCACAGTTCTAGTGGGAAGAGAGTATCTCTCAAGTTCATAGAGTGTCTTCTGTATTGTATATGATAGTTTCATTCTGGTTTTACTAATCTTATTGGGTTGGCTCAAGTTGAGGGAAGCAGGTAAGCTGAATTGCCTCTGACCACAGAGACACATATTGGTGTTTATTGAGGTGAGCCTGGAATGTTTCAGTTTCAGGAGCATCCAGAGGGCGCGGTTCTTCACGGGGAGGGGCGCGTGACATTCCGGCTGCATGTGGAAAGAGAAGATGGGTTTCTGCTTGTAGATGAGAGCAACAGGAGGGTGTGTGGGGGTTGAGAAGGCTGCCTCAGGAGTGCACCAGGGACAGACCGTGGCAATGGTGATTTGGAGATGGCAGGCAGTCTCAGGAGTCTGGTTCCCAGGGTGAGCTGTGGCTGGTGGTGGGGGAGATTGCAAAGGCAAGTTGAGACAAGTTGGGAACTGTGGGAGCAAGCCTGAGGACCCAAGAGTTTATTTTATACGCGGTGACCAACTGATTATGATTCCTCAGAAAGACTGTGAAACAGTGGGTGTGCGACTGTGAAAGATGTTTTTGGATGCAGAATGAGGAAAGCCAGGTGATGGGGACAATAGCCAGGGTTTTTTTGGTTTTGTTTTTTTGGTTTTGTTTTGTTTTGTTTTAAGTTCTCTAGATTGCTCCCCAGCTCCATCCCCAGTTTAAACTTTACTTGCAATGTTTGAGTGTGCCTTTTTGAAATTTTAAAATAGTCTACATTTTTAGTTTCCTGTAACTACATTTAGAATGTTTTAATCAAGCAGGGGATGAATTTGTGACTAAGACTCAGGAGATTGTAACTTGCGGAAAAAGTTCTCATTGCAGTCACTAATACCTGGTGAGTCTTCCCGGAGCTCTTTCCTTTTTTTCTCCTTACTATATTAAAAACACCCATTTGGGAGCTGGTTGCTTAGAACTGGCATCTGTGGTCAAGGCGCGGAGACAATTCCCATTGTCAATCTAATTGGCCCACAAGGAGACGTCAGTGATCTGGGACTCTTTCATGGGCTGCTAATTGGCTGAACTGAAGTTCTGCCTCATTTTCTGCCCGGCTTGCTTCCATTCTGTTGCCCAGCCCACACCTACCCTAGGTATGGTGAAAGCCTAGTCCTGTCTCCAAGGACTGGGACCCACCAGTGCCAACTGAAGCAAGGTGATGTGAAATGACAACAGAGAAGATGCATTTATACCTCCCCAAGTAATCACATCTACCCTTCATCCTATGCAATTTTTGTTTACAGGGTACAGTTTTTATTACTTTGACCTACAAGAGTAAGATAACCACATATGTAGGAAATGATCTAGATATTTATGTGAGACACTTTGTAATATATATATTCATATGTATATATATATTTAAAAAATATTTTTAAAAGATTTATTTACTATTTATATAGTATTCTGCCCCCATATGTACCTGTCTGCCAGAAGAGGGCACCAGATCTCATTATAGATGATTGTGAGCCATCATGTGGTTGCTGGGAATTGAACTAAGGATCTTTGGAAGAACAGCCAGGGCTCTTAACCTCTGAACCTCTCTAGCCCCTTATGTTAAAATTTTATTGCCGCGACCAATATAGAGAAAATTAACGTAGAGGGAGGAGCGCCTTCTTCTGGCTCACGGTCAGTTTCGAGGTTTCATCCACTGGTGGCCTAGGGTCATTTGCTTTGGCTCTGAGGTAAGGCATGTCACAGGAGCTGAAACAGAGACTGCTCACTTCATGGCCACAAGAAACAGAAGGAAGAAAACCAGAAGGGGCTGGTGACAGGATCAAGCTTTCCAGGGGCACACCTCCAGTAACCTACTTCCTCCAAGTAGTCCTTACTTCCTGCTTTCCACCCCCCTTCCTATGATGTGATCATGTGACTTCACAAAGGGATAATACGTTACCAAACTCAAAGCTCTCATGGTCCCATCACTCTCCACAGCCTTCGCTCTGAACACTGCTGCACTGGGAACCAAGCCTGTGGCCTTTGTGCCTCTTAGCGGGACCCATGAAGAAGTGCGTGCTTTCTGCAAGTAGTTGGGTGCTTTCTGCAAGTAGGATTTTGGCTTCTTGATCTTCAGTCCTGGTGTTACTACCTGTGACTGTGTTACCTTAGGTGGCAAAGCAAATTATGACCTCAAAACCAGGGATGGTTTTCCTGAACTATCCTTTCTCAGGGCCCCCCTTACAAACGAAGAAGACAAAAGGGTCAGGCTCTGTGGAGGAAGAGGCAAGAGGGAACTCTATAACAGTTTTCGAAGGTGGAGGACTAGGCCTGGGCCATGGAGCACTATGACCTCAGGAAGCCTGGAGTAGCCTTGAGCTGACAGCTAGCAAAGATGGGGGTCACAGTCATGTAGCCACAAGGGGGTCAATTCTCCCAGCAGGATAGATGAGCAAGGACGTGGCTCCTCCCCCACAGCAGCCCAGGGAGGACGGCATGCAGAGATGTCTGACATCTTGACCTGTTGAGCTTCTCTTACAGAACCGAGAGAGGATAAATTTGTGTCACTGCAAGTTGCCAAGCTTGTGAAGGCAGCAGCGAAAAACGAGTAGTGGTGTTCTCAGCACGGAGCATATGCTCTTGGCCTCGCTTTGTTGCAGTAGTCTACGCTGGTAGATGTGTCTGCGGGAGCTGTTGGGGTGAGTCAGTCTGCTCACTGGGCTTTGAATGAGCTGTTGCCATGGTCTACTGTCAGGCACGGTCAGCGCTGCCATGTTTTCAACACCAGCATCAGCTGTGAGAGCTTGGGTAGCTTCTCCTTTGATCTGTAAGGCAAGATGCAAAGACAACAAAAGCTTTTGTGTCCTGAAAACTGGAGTATAAGATTTGGTTGCCTGGGGTCCTGCTTTTGCAGAAGCATTCCAGAATCAATGCGCTCTGGTGGTGATGTCGTGTGCCACAGTGGCACCTAATGGCATAAAATTCCATGCTGAGAACACCATTGGGCAACATACATGGCAAATGCCAGAGAGATGAACACGAGAGCCCCATGTTTTCATCTGCATCAGTACTCAGTGGCTGGATGGGCATGTGATCACTGGGAAGGCGGCGGCGGCGGAGGAGGAGGAGGTGAGCAGGATGGGCACTGTCTAGTGCTGGGGTCCAGCTGGGCTGAGATCCAGCTAGGTCACCACCATCACCAACCAAAAAGTGCTCGTATATTTGACTTCTGTCTTATCTCTTTCTTTCTGTATATTTTATTCACCTTTCGGATTAAAATCTTTAGTTAGCACAGAAAGAAATGATCTTGTGGCATTTTAAATCCATGTACCATTTACTTTGTGATTTTCCACCCCCCCCCCCCCCACCGCTTACCTCCACTGCGGTGCTCTGCCCCAGGTGCTGTGCTTGCCGTCTCATCTTCATTCTTGCTGTGGTCCTTTTGACTCCTGACTTTGAAGTCTAGTTAAATCGCCAAACGAAGTTGATGATCATCCGATAAAAATGAAATGCCAGCAAGAATATGAACTTGGTCCTTAAGGTGGTGTGGCTGAAGGCACGCTGCCTTCTCTGGCCTTCCATTTACTGTCCACATGATGGAAAATGCACGTAGTTGTTAAGGTATCTGTCAAGATTGATTGAAATACTCCATGGAGTCAGCAATGGTGGTGCTTGCCTGTTGTCTCAGCACTCACAAGGCTGAGGCACATGGATCCTGAGTTCAAGGTTAATGTAGGCTGCACAGGGAGGCCCTGTCTCAACCCCTTCACTCCCTAAAAGGGAAGAGAAAGATCTAGAGAGGGTGTCACGATGCATAGTACATTTTAAGCAGTAGTTATGAAGTTGTGTTAGACTTGTTTGTAATAAGGGGCCACATAAAACAAAGCCTTCGTGCCCCTTGACTGTTAACACTGTTTAGCACATCATCACTGTACACTGAGGGTGGGGAGCTAATCCAACAGAAAACCGGAAAACCTCAAGCAGTTCCTGCTTGTTTTAAAGTTCTTCTGGAAGACTTACACATTTTGTAATTTCTGGAATGTGAACAGATAATGGAAGACACTTATAAGTTCAAAGGCTGCGTCAGTGTGTGTGGCGAAACAGAGCAGAATGTTTGGGCTGCACTGGCTGTGGGTCCCAGGAAGACCCTTTGAACTAGGCCAGAGCCTACAAAGGGCTTAAGGCCCTGGGTGGAGACGGTTGCTATTACTGACCTACTGCTAATGCCTGAATCACTTAGCATGTGCTGACAACCTTCCCGAGGCCTGGAAGTTTGGAATTCCACACTCTTACAACTCCTCGGTCCTATAGCTTTCTTGTGTCTCACAGTGTTTCTATGACTAAGAGTGCTGCTGTGTTTTGAGGATGCCTCCGTCCTGAAATCAACTGAGGAGGAATTTAAAACAGTCCCCAGACTCCCAATGTTCTTGAATGTTCTCTTAGACAATCCGCAATCCTAGAAAGATTGAAAAACCTCTAATACTGTTGAGTATCCCTTGTTGACACTGGGATGGGACATGCTTTGGACGTTAGAATTTTGTGGGGACTATTTCATAAATACAGTAGGGTAGGTTGAGTAGATGCCCAAGTTTAAATACAAGATTCATTAGTGTTTCATTTACACCTATACAGGTATACCTAAGGTCATTTATTTCTCTTTCAAGATAAGGACTTGATAAATAGCCAGATGGCCTCGAACTTCTACTTCCCCTGCCTCAGTCTTCCCCACATGCAGTTGCAGTATTTGATGGTTTTTGTGCGGGAAAGCAGACTTCCATGATATACAGTTTCCCCCTTGTGGTCTCATATTACTGGTTAGAGGTTTCAAAGTTTCTGTCTTGGTGTGCAACTCAGTAGTGGAGAACTTTCTAGCACGCTTTAGCTCTGAATTTCAAACTCTAGTCCTCTCTGTCCTATTCACACAGACACATAGACACACTGACACACACACACACACACACACACACACACACACACACACACGGCAATGGGGGAGGGGCAGAAGGGACATTGGATTTTCAGAGTATGAACACTCAGCCTGAACCACAATTTCTACTCTTACGTTGACATACTGTGTGCGTGCTACTTTTCAGTATGTGTGTCTAGAACTTCTGTTGCTGCTCATCACCTACTGTGTGCTTTATCTGTAAAAGACAACCACTGAGGACCCAAAGCATTTCTACCTCTGTTGGAGTGATGTAATTAGGTTTTTAAAAAAATTAAATAGGGTCTGGTATGCTTTTATTAATGACAAACATAATCTGACCATTTCTAGAATACAAGGGAGAAAATAGATAATTGTTAGTGGAGATGTATGGGGGATTTTTCTTTATTTTTGGCACACACACACACACAGATAATGAAATATGATCATATATACCATGCATTGTGAGCTCACAGCAGCTGTGGCTACCTGCACAGGATGGGGTGGGTGATGTGCAGTGATCCAAATCTTGAGCTCTTTGGAACTTGAAGCTCAGTGTTTTCTAATCAGCTTTTGTCTAACCTGATGAAGATTGGGACCCTTGCTGGATGACATACTTCTGCAGGCTTTAAAGACCTCTATTGGTCGCCGGATATGCCTCTGCCCATATGGTGGTTCATTCTGTCAACTTGATTAGATTAAGGCATGCCTAGGTCATTACTGAGGCCCAAGGTTCCGCATGTCCCTGAGGTGTTTCCAGAGTTGTGTCCCAGTAATGCCCTGGGAGAGGGAGGCCAACCCTGAATGTGGTCGGGCCGTAGCACCACCCAATGGGCTGAGTGGAAAAAGGGGGAAAGGGGAGCTGAGCACCAGAGATCCCTTTTCCTGCTTCCTGAATGTGGGTACACATGACCAGCTGCCTCACGTTCCTGTCCCCATTCTTTCCTGTCATGGCAGCCTCCGGCCCCTCAAAACGAGCCAGAGTAATTCTTCTCTCTCTTTTTTTAAAATTTTTTATTACTTTATTCTTGTTACATCTCAATGATTATCCCATCCCTTGTATCCTCCCATTCTTCCCTCCCTCCCACTTCCCCCTTATTCCCCTCCCCTATGACTGTTCCTGAGGGGGATTTCCTCCCCCTGTATATGCTCATAGGGTATCAAGTCTCTTCTTGGTAACCTGCCACCAGGTCTCCCCCTCCAGGGGATGTGGTCAAATATGAGGCACCAGAGTTCGTGTGAAAGTCAGACCCCACTCTCCACTCAACTGTGGAGAATGTTCTGTCCATTGGCTAGATCTGGGTAGGGGTTTAAAGTTTACCACCTGTATTGTCCTTGGCTGGTGCCTTGGTTCGAGCGGGACCCCTGGGCTCTTTTTTTTTTTAAGGTTTATTTATTTATCATATATACACAGTGTTTTGCCTGCATGCACACCAGAAGATAGCATCAGATCTCATTATAGATAGTTGGGAGCCACCATGTGGTTGCTGGGAATTGAACTCAGAACCTTTGGAAGAGCAGCCAGTGCTCTTGGCCTCTGAGCCTTCTCTCCAGCCCATGTAATTCTTCTCTTAAGTTGCTTCTTGTAAGCAAAAACAAAAACCAACCAACCAACCTACTACACTAGTGAACCCATCTTAACCACACTGTATCTTTCCCACTCCCTTTCCTGCTTGTTCTTGTTTCTATACTGCTTATGTTTGCATTAGTTTCTGTTCTCATTGCTGTGGCTGGACAGTCAGCAATCTCTCTGCATTCTCTAAAGAATGCCCCCTGCCCCCCCCAGAACCCCCAGTCCCCACCCCCCAGAACACGATCATTTGCAATACCCCCAGCATTCATAAATTAAAAAGAGGGAAAGGATTATTGTGGCCCACAGTGGCATGGACTTCAGTTCTGGTCAGTTAGCTTTTGCTTTGGGCTGTAATTGAGGCAGCGTGTTCATCGCATGGCTACCTAGGAGTTGAAAAGACTCCAGGGGCCCAAGACTCAGTGTAAGGGCACAGCATGTCTATGTAACTTCTTTCTCCTAGTCCTCACTTCTTTTTTGTTGTTGTTATTGTTTAAAAAAAAAACCTCTCTTTTGTTTTGTTTCGTTTTTCAAGACAGGGTTTCTGGCTGTCCTGGAGCCCACTTTGTAGACCAGGCTGGCCTCGAACTCACAGAGATCTGCCTGCCTCTCTGCCTTCCAAGTGCTGGGGTTAGAGGCGTGTGCCACCAACACCCATCTAAAATGTTTGTTTATTTCAGTTTTTATTACATTTTACAAACTTTCATAAGAAGTTGCAAGTAACCACGCCCCCCCCCAAATTAACCAGAGTCAAATTCTGTACATTTCTACAGGTATCTATACAAGAATAAAAAAGACATTCAGAACAGAAATTCTGGAGCTTCACGTTGGACTTAAACTTTTACTACCAAATCTGATTTGAGACAGCATTTCCTTGGATGACCAGTCCAGGCTTGCCTCAAACTCACAGAGATCTTGCCTGCCTTTGCCCCACTGATTGCTGGGACTGAGGGCATGCACTCCTAAGCCTGCCTTCAAATATATATTTTTACATTCGCCCACCACCAAAATGTCTATGGCAGTTAGGAAGAATTAGAAAAGCACTTCTTTATAACATCTTCATAATGCTTGTCAGTTATCTGCACTCAGTTTTTTCTCATCCCTTAACGTTTAGCTTTTCTTATTTCTACATGTTACCCTGTGTTGTACATGTGGATATAGTATAATGTGTTATGAAAAACAATTAAACCATAATTTCACCACTTTCACCCTCTTTCTCTTCCCTCCAATTCCTCCAATGTCCCCCTCTCATGGGACACTTTGTCATTTATTTTTGTTACACACACACACACACACACACACACACACACACACACACACACGTTGAAAAGTGTATATATGTATTATATACATTTAAAAGTATATATATAAAACTACGGCACCAGCCAAGGATAATACATGCAGTAAACCTCAAACCCCTACCCAGATCTAGCCAATGGACAGGACATTCTCCACAGTTGAGTGGAGAGTGGGGACTGACTTTCACACAAACTCTGGTGTCTCCTATTTGACCATGTCCCCTGGATGGGGAGACCTGGTGGCACTCAGAGGAAGGATAGCAGGCTACCAAGAAGAGACTTGATACCCTATGAGCATGTACAGGGAGAGGAGGTCCCCCTCAGTCACAGTCATAGGGGAGGAGAGTAAGGGGAAAATGGAAGGGAAGGAGGAATGGGAGGATCCAAGGGATGGGATAAAAATTTAGATGTAATATGAATAAATTATAATATATTTAAAAAATACATATGTTGGCAATTGGCAAAACACACACACACACACACACACACACACACACATACACACACACACACACTCAAATACAATGCTGAGTCAGTCACTTTAGTGCTCCTCGTATATATATGGTCCTTTGGAGAACATTTCAGATCCAAACCATAGCTAGCAGTTTAAATATTTAATACGCCCTATTCCAGTTAAATATTGACAGTCTACTATGTGCTAGCTGCCTGGGTGGGGTCTCAATGATGCTAAAACCCCAAGGCTACATTCATTATTGGAGAATGTGGTTTGGAGGGGAAGGGCCACAGATGAAGGACCTCTGTGCTGCAGCGGGTGGCAATACACAAACGTGTTTGGACGTATATCATTCGGAAATGATAAGGGCAGGATGAGGAAGCAGGGGGTTCTGAAACTGAAAGCTGAGTTGGCCTTTTGCTTTTTTGAGTTTCTAAAAGTCTCACAGTGCAGTGATACAGCTTGGGATTCCCACAGTAGCTTTTGAAACAATAACTTTTTTATTTTTCTTGGGCAGTTCACTTGTGTTTTACCTGCCTTTTAAAAATGTAGTCAACTGTAAAATATAGTGGCCTTGAGTAGGTATATTTGAGATCTTTTTCCCCCAGTGGGTTCTGGAACATGAATTCTTTATTTTATTTTATTTTATTTTTAATCAAAAGCCCCTTTGACTTTTCATTCCCTCATCTTAAGAACACAAAGCGAACATTCTTTATTTGAAAGATTAAAGATGGCAATTTTTAAAATAACTTGGCTACTGTTTCTTTTCAAGTCTGGTTTCCGTGGCCATCAAATACTTTGGGGTGAAGTGTCAGGTGACCTCCTTCCTCCACCTCTGCCCCACTTCTGAGATGTCCACAGTTGACTTCCCTCCACCTCGCTTCTCCCCTCAGCTGCCTGAGCTGTGAGGGTGGAGGAGCCTCACGGGATGCTGCTGACCCGCGTCTGGAGGAGGGCTGACGTTTGCAGCCTCCTTCTTGCTGGCCATGATCCAAAGCTGTGACTGTGTCTGGACTACTCTCTTCTCAGCCACATTAAGCTCTGGCCTTTGATGTAGCCGAACGGCAGACTTGACCAAGTGGCATTGCCTCCCTCCCACTGTTGCTTAGGTGGAAACCAACACAATAAACATGAATATTTTTTACCAACCGTGCTTACTGGGCTACCTGCAGGCACAGCCAATCACACTGCCGAATTGGTTAAAGAAGAAACTGGCTTGAGAGTTGCAAAGTCCGTTCCTCTGGCTCAAGACGCAGAGCTCAGATCAGCCCCGTGGGGCTGCCTAACTAAAACATAGTAGACGTGGTAAGCATTTTAATTGGAAACTTCCAAAAAAAAAAAAAATCCAGCTCTTAAGAAATGAACCTTTGGCAACTTAAGCGTTCCTTTACTTATCTGTTACTTCTAGAAAATAGTACTTGTGTTTTAAGAGACGCGAGCCGAATGGCAGATATTTCAGAGTATACATTTGGATTGCTGCATAGATTCTTTGTCTCTGCATCCCTGGGAAGACTGGGAGGATCTGGCACTCTGGAGTGCATAGATACATTATTAAATCATGTTTACAGGTCTCTGCGGAGCAGTCATTGCATGCTAAGAGCTTTGATGGTCACAGAGTTAGACATGGTTTCTTTCTAGAAGAGTTACTTCAGTCACCAGCTACTGACAAGCTGGCCATCAGAAGGTACCCGGACTTCTCCTTTGGAAGATGCAAGTTTTTTTTTTTTTTTTTTTTTTTTTACTTTATAAAGCTGTAATATAACGTAAGACACTTTTTCTTGGTTACTCAAGTGACATTGCTTTTCAGGAAGGCTCATGTGGACCCCTGAGCCATGCCAGTGACGCAGAGTGGTTGAAGTGTCACTTCGAATGTCACCTGCATCACCTCACCTCAGACCTCACCTCAGGGTCTCAGGGTGGCAGTCGTGTATGTCAGCAGTTTAGACACATAGCAGTTACGTAATGCTTAGCACTGCTTGGTGAAGACGCTAACATTTTGGACTGTGGTATTTCATAGCTTTTCTGCTCAGCTGAGAAAACCCTTTATCCCTCTAGAACATCTAACTCTTTAATCAACTTCTGAAACTGAGGGTTGTGACCCCCATACGGGGTCGAGTGACTCAACGTGTGTGGGAGTCGCAGCTCTTTTGACAAAGATGAAAGGTTTCTGAAAGTGCAGCGTGCAGAAATTTAAATTTTAAACCAAATGTGTAAAGCCAGTGTGGAGTTCCTGGCAGTGTCCGCCCATGTTGCATCGCATGACTTCGCTGTAGTCTTGGTTTCGAACACACAGCACACCCGGTGGTGTACTGCACAACACTGGCGAAGCTGCTAGAAACACAGAAACCCATTAGCTCAGATTCCTGACTGTTTCCTGTTATGAATCGCAGTGCCTTTACTGTGCACACTTAAGTTTTCTGGATTGCCGAAACGTAAGGATGTAATGATATAAAACAAAAACTTCGTATTTTTCTCCCGTCAGTCCTCAGCATGCAAGTATCAAATTAGCACCACTTTTGAGTTACATTGTGTTAGAATGCTTGATCTTAAAAATTGCTGTCTGAGTTGCTGACTTGAGATTCATTTAAAAGAAAAAGTGAGACTAAGGGGCTGGAGAGATGGCTCAGTGGTTAAGAGCACTGTCTGTTCTTCCAGAGGTCCTGAGGTCAGTTTCCAGCAACCACATGGCGGCTCACAACCATCTATGATGGGATCTGATTCTCCCTTCTGATGTGTATATACATAAATGTATAAATATTTTTATAAAAGAAAAAAGTGAGAATAATTTTGGCCGGAGAATAGGAAGAATTCCCAATGGTTTCTGAGGTGACTCTAACCATATTTCTGCCATTTCGTAGTGTGTTCATGTGATGTGTAATTCTCATATACAATCAAAATATAATTGTAAAATCAAAATATTGATACATTTTTGACAAACAGGAAAGCCCTGTGTCCTGTGGTATCTTTCAGCCAAGAGTTCTGTGTTTATTTAAACTCTTAAGATTTTAAAATAGCACATAAAGTATTAGATATTTTTCTGGCGTTTTCAAACAAAGTATGTTTTAGTAGTGTGCCTTTCACTTATATCTCCCTGACCTCCCTGCTGAAGAATTAGTTCTTTGTATAAAAACAAACACTTCCACCTCATTAGCGTGCAAATTGCTTTTGTCTTCAGTAAATGATAAGGGTATGTGCATACTAAAGACTTAATTTAAAATAAATTTCTTTATGAATTGCTATCAATAAATCTTTGATTTGTATGCCTAGCCCAATCTTAGGAGTACTAACCCTGACTCTGAAAAAGCACCTGGGTCCATTCATGAGGGTGGATTCTTGGTGCTTCCAAGCATCTTTTAAAGGCAGGCCCTCCAAATTCAATGCTATGACAGCGGGCAAATGAGGCTCAAAACATGAGTATTCCTGGGTCAAGCCGTGTTCAAACCGCAGCGAATCCTAATGGAAGGATTTGTAGGTAGAACCATCTGGTGTCCTAAATAGGTTTTCATTATGGGATTCAATATGTTTTTCATTACATTTTTACTTATAGTTTATGTATTTATGCACGTGTGTGTGTGTGTGTGTGTGTGTGTGTGTGTGTGTGTGTGCGCGCGCGCGCGCGCCACAGTGTGTGTGGAGGTCAGAGGACGACTTGCAGGAATCAGTTTATTTATTCTACCATATGGATCCAGGGTATTGATCTTAGGTTGTCAGACTTGACACCAGGCACCTTTACCCATGGGGCCACCTTGCCAGCTAGCCCTAGTTTTTCTCTTTAAGAGAAGAATTGAACGACTATTTAACTTAACATGCAAGAAATAGATGGCTTCAAGAAAGCGCTTGCAGTACTCCTGGATAATCATTGTACCAGGAGGTGGCATCATGAAGTAGAGGAAGCAGCCAGTGAACAAGGGCGGGCTGTGGACTTGGTTCTGCCTACAGCCGTCCTTGCAGGGCTGTGGTGGTGGTGGTTTGAATGTAGATGCAGAATAACTACACAGAATGCAACACACATGTTCTTCCCACCATCCCACTTCATACTTTCTTCTTTACCGATTGGCACCTTCTGTAGGGCCAAAGAATTGCCATGATATTATCCACCGGGCATGGCAAACAGCTCCATCTACCTCAAGAGACCGGAACATTGTCAGCCTAGCGTCAGCTTTGATGGTGCAACAGAAACAGGCAAGCACAGATCAGCACCATTTCCCTATCACATACGCTAAGAGTGCTACTGATCTTAATTTTTTTTTCTGATTTGAGTCCAAAGTAGTTTTAGATACTAAAAAAACTTTCAGAGCATTTTAAGCAACCATAGTTAAAGCTAGCTAGCCCAGACCTCAGTCAGCCACCTACCTGCTCTCTCTTTTTTTAAAAATATTTCTCCTCCTTCTTCTTCTTCTCCTTCTTCTTCTTCTTCTCCTTCTTCTTCTTCTTCTTCTTCTTCTTCTTCTTCTTCTTCTTCTTCTTCTTCTTCTTCTTCTTCTTCTTCTTCTTCTTCAGATTTATTTATTTACTATGTATATAGTGCTTTGCCTGCATGTACACCTACAAGCCAGAAGAGGGCATCAGATTACATTATTGATGGTTGTGAGCCACTATGTGGTGGCTGGGAATTGAACTCAAGACCTCTGGAAGAGCATTCGGTGCTCTTAACCTCTGAGCCATCTCTCCAGCAACCCCCCTCCCCCACCTGCTCTTTAATTGATCCAGTGGTCGCTGGTGATTCCTGTTCTCTCTGACATGAGTAACTTTATCCCAGCTACCCACTGATCTTTTCTCATCAAAGATGGAGGGCTTAGAACACAAGAGGAAGTAAAACAAAACAAAACAAAACACAAAACACCCTCGCGGTCCCTGGTAAATGTGCCTGGCAGGCAGGCTGTGTGAATGGGCATGGGCAGTGGAGCCACAGGGGCCCAGAGACAGAGACAGAATGTATAGTATTCTCCTTGCCTCCCATGGGACTGTCAATCCTTGTCATGTGTGAAGGAGCATCACTTCAGTCTCCACCTCTCTTGTCACTGCCTTTCCTGGGCCCATTTCTATGTCTCTTTTCATGAAAGGGTCTTTATGATGTTGGATCAAGGGTCCACCTCCTTCTAGAATGGCCTCATCGTAACTGATTCTATCTATGATGTTTTTGAGTCATGCCATGTTCTGAGATTCTGGAAAGGACATGGGTCATGGAAGGCCGCTGTTCAACCCGACACATGTAGTGCCTGTGAGTCCCAGCCTTCATTTGATCCTTAGATAAAGAAACGTCTTGCGCTGCAATGAGACTAGCTTCAGATACGTAGTCTGCTTCCTTTCCAGATCTCTCCTTGTGTCTCCACACCCCACCCAGTAATCGGTCGGTGTTTTCTGTGTTACACAATGTACCCTAAGCTTCATCTCCCCACAGCAGGAATGTCTGATTTTTGCAGGCCCCCAGATATCCCTGAACTTCAGAGCAGGGCGGATATCGCGTCTAGCATTCCTCCTCTCTCTCCTCCCTCCATGGCCCTTAGTCATAACTGCTGGTCGCCTCCTTAGCTCCGCCAATGTAGACCCTGTCAAAAGTTCATGTATGCTAAGAGTCCTGCCTCAGATGCTCTGCACGGGTTTTCTTTGGTGGTGATGCCCTTCCCAGCTATGACTCCTTTTCTAGATCAAAGTTTTGGAATAATGAATCATTGTAAATTATACTCCTGCTGGTGGAGAAGGGCACCATTGCCTGGGAAGAGAACCAGGTAGACAGATGCCATTTTCATGAATGTTTCATTCTTTTTACTGTATGGAGTTAGAGCTCAGCCTGTCACAGTCTGCACAGGATCCTCCTCTATCCCCCGCCGTTTTCCTTTTTATCTGGTGCTGGGATGGAGCCCAGGACTCCCACTACTGAGCCACACCCCAGCCCCACTGTCTAGTGTCTTTGTGAAGTCACTGAGAGTGTAGGTTTCAGGTTGGGTGGCCGCCACACTTGGATGAGCAACGTGCCAGTTCTGCAGGCAGATCCTCCCTCAAGATGAAAGGGAATTGAGTCAGTGAAATTTGGCTTAATATTCAACACCAGGCACTTTATTAAAGGCCAAGGACATTCAGCTGGGAGTGGTGGTGCACACCTTTAGTCCCAGATCTTGGGAGACAGAGGTATGAGGATCTCAGAGTTTGAGACCAGCCTGGTCTACAGAGCAAGTTCCAGGACAGCCAGGACTGTACAGAAAGCCTGTCTTGAGCAGAACAAAACAAAACAAAACAAAAAAGCCCAGAGATATTCATCCAGGCTTCTGTTAGGGCCTTGCAGGACCTTGCTAGATCCATGTTTTAGAAAAAAATCATACTGATAATTAGGGTTTGCAACCACCTAAACCATCTAAAACAAGATAAACAGGGCCACTCTCTTCTTGCAGTACCCTGTGGCATCTTATATGTTCACTTTAACTTCTGTCATGTAGCTGTAGTGGTGGTGGCTGAAGAGTGAAGCTTAATGATGCTTCAGAGAGGTCACTTACAGGGGCAGTTGGCCCAACATGCCACCTGAAGAGGATGCCTGGTGTCATCTCTAGTGACATCTTACTACTCGCCATCTTGACTTTTCTTGGACATGACCACAAACACCATCCCTCCCCTCCACCCTCCTTTCATGTGCTCATGTGCATCTGCGATGAACGAGGGTCCTCTCCTCCGTCTTGTCACTTCCTACACAGATGCCCTTGTTATTGAGGGGAGACGATGTGGCCAGAGTGGAACTGAAGTGCTCCTGTAAGGCTGATGCGGATGGTCCATGTTCCCCAATGGGTTTCCCACAGCCTGAGAGCCGCTGAGGGCAGGCTGCTTCTTACTCTTGTTTGTGTCTGTCTTGTCTGCCACAATGCCAGAATTCTCTTCTGAATGGCTACGTAGTACAAAGAAAGCCTGCTTTGGGTGTCTTTCTGGGTGATAGTCTGGAGACTTGACATTTAGTCAGTAGATAGTCCTTGCAGTTGCACGTCCTGTAAGGACCACATTCTGTAGAAGTGTGCCTGACAGTTATGATAGCATCGAATCATATCAGGAGCTCAGTGTCCCTGGAAGACAGAATTGTACCATCCTTGAATGACTGTGAGGAGACCTGCAAAGATATGGGTGAAAAAAAAATGCACCTGAACTGTGGGCAGTTAGAACTTGTGTCTTCCCACTCACCCACTACATAGCATATTGAAATCCCAAGCATACTGGTTAGTCCTTGTTTTGTCATTAACGAACTGGTGACCTTGGAGTTACATGACATTTCTGGATCCCTGTTGCGTCATCAGTGAAGCACATGAAATCAAATCTTCTGCCTCTGACCTCTGACCTTTGGCCCAGCCTCTGCCTTGAGTTTTAAGTTATGGACACATGTAAGACTAAGTAGATCTTTTATTCTGCTTTATTGTTTATTTTTTGTAGTGCTGGGGATTGATACCAATGGGTCAGTATTGCTAAGCGGCCACTATAGGCAGGTGCTACCATTCCTGGCTCCATCCAGATTTCAAAGACTTTCATGGCTGAGTACATATAACCCATGGACACCTGTAACCCTAGCGCTTGGAAGAGCTGAGGCAGGAGGTAGGTGCTCTAACTCGAGGCCAGCCTATACTACAGTGGAAGTTTCAGGCAATCATGGGCTACATAGTAAAACTGTTTCAAAAAATGTGAATCTAAAATACAAAACAAGTAAATAGCTTGAGTGCTTTTAAGAAATAAGCAATATTTAAAAAAAAAATCCTTGATTTTGTTTTCTTTGAGATAGGGTCTTATATGTGATCTTGGCTGGTGTGGTACTGTTAGCCCAGGCTGGCCTTGACTCTTGGCACTCCTCCTGTCTCAAGCTTTAAAGTGCTGGGATTTTAGATGTTTATCACCTCTCTCAGCTTTCCATTAATTTTAAAACGTGAAACCTTAAAAATATCTGGCATGATAAACTCATGAAATTGAACAAAATGTAGAATTGTAACTTATTTTGGCTCATTTCCAGAGTATCCTTGTCAATCTGCTCATGGATGAGAAGAGATGTCAGCGGGTGAGGAGGAGTCTTTTCCACCTTAACTTTTGTTGCGGGGTGACTTTGGGCAAGGTGCCTCATTGTCCTGGATGGTGTGACCTTGCATGTCAAATGGAGGGTCTGGTGGATAAAATGAAAATCAGTCTTGGAGATTTCAAGAAAGTTCTCTGAATGGCCTGGTGAGATGCTAGTCAGTAAAGTAACACAAATATGAAAACCTGGGCTCAGACTTCCAGCGTTCATTGCGTAAAACCAGGCATGGCAGTGGATACCTGTAATCCCAGCACTGGGGAGGCAGAGAAGGGGATCCCTTGGCCTTGCTGGCCAAATGGTCTAGCTGACTAAGGAGTTCCAGGTTTGTGAGAGACCCTGCCTCTCAAAAAGTAAATTAGAGGGCAACCAAGGAACACACACACACACACACACACACACACACACACACACACACACACACACCCTCATACACGTACTTGTACATGTACATGCATACATGTGCACATACCACATGTATGCACACACAGTTCTCTGAAGTAAATACTGCTGTCTTGTGGGGCCCCCCCCAAGTGCCTTCCCTTTGCCCAGTGCTGCAGTGGGTAGAATGTTCCCAGCTGACTTTGTCAAGTTTAAGCCTCTATACATTTATTTTTCTCATGATTAACCCCATCCCTGCCCAGTCTGAACAGCAGTGGCACATCTTGTTTGAAAAGTGGATTTGCACCTGCCTTGTAGCTGTATAGCATAAAGCTTTAGTGTGACACAGTATTCTCCTCAAGGCCTAAACTTTATCCTGGAGTTTTGTGCTTTTCTATCTAGCACTTCTCTAGGACTAACTTTGGTTACTTATATACACAGCTGTTTCATTAGACTGTGCTGGAGTTTATGAGTCAGACTACTGTTACCCAAATGTTCGTGAAGTCACGTCTGAAGTCATGTATTTGCATCATGTACAACCTGTTTGACAATCAAAACATTCTGACCTTCAGCTTGGCTGGTCATGATAGTAAGTTTCCAGTCAAATGCCCCACCATCACTGGGCAGTGGATATATTATCTTAGCATACTGTTTTAAGTGCATCTCTTTCTTTAAGGCTGCAGGCATGTGCCTGTCTCGTAATAGCCTTAGTGTGATCAGTTTAACAGCGCAGGAATTTTACAATATAGTTAGGGGACTGCAGATACAGCCCTAGTCACCCCATTGCTGTTTCACAGAGTCACCAGTTCTTGAGGAGACACTGAAATATTTAAGTTGAGCACACTGCCTGTGTGTGGCTGTCTCTCACTGTCTTAGGTGTGTTTTCACACTGGCTCTTGGCCAACCTTTAACCTTAAATGGGAGCTAATTCTTTCCTGACATCTTTACAGTAGACCCCAGCGTCTTGTTTCTCCAAGTCTTAGTGTTCTGTTTGCATTCCCTTTGTAATTCGATTCTTTGTCATTGTTTGCTTTTCATTTGCTTGTAACTTTTGGGGGATGGGGTGGGGCCTGTGTCTTGCTTAGCTTGGGTGTGGCATAGGAAGAAGTTTCTCCTTTTTAAGATGAGACGGTTTATGTGTCAATGCTGTTTTTCCAAGGGAACATCCAGGTCCAGCCAGAGACTTCTTGGGTAGACCTTTGCCTCAGTAATGAATTATCTCATACACCTGTTATTTCCAAGCCAAGGTGTGGTGAAGTAAGCATTGCCCTCCTATCGTTTTACAGCATATTGGGAGCAATAAGAAATGCAAAAGAAAAATGGACAACATCATTATATTCTAAGTGCTAGCTAATAAAACAGCTGATAAATTCTATGGAAATGTAAGCCTCGGTCTTATTTCACAGCTTCCTGATTTTCTTCCTAGCTCTGGGCATGGAGGCGTCTTTTCTCAGATTCTGGCGTGCTTAGGAAATGTGACCATGTGCATGTCCTACTGTGTCTGTCCACATCTCTTAAGTAACTTTCCAGTGGCCCTACAGGTTGAACATCCCTAATCGGAAAATCAGAAATCCAGATTCTTCCAAAAATCCAAAATGTTTTGAACATCCACATGGAGACACAAGTGGAAAATTCCATACGTGGCCTAGTGTGAAAGGCAGGGTCAAAACGCACTGAAGACTGTCCCTTCAGCAATATGTATCAAATATACAGGAAACATAAATAAGTCTCTGGTGAAGACCTGGGTCTCATTCATAAGAAATTTCATTTTGTGTGTATATATATGTATATATGTATGTATGTATATATGTATATATACACAAATATATACAGAAATATGTATATATGTTATAAATTTGCAAAATTGGGAAAAATCCAAACTTGGAAACATTTCTGGTCACAAACATTTCGGATAAGGCATACCCAGCCTGTAATTTGTCCTATCAACACATGTGTTGCGCATCCATGCAGTCACAGTTCTTCTCTAGGGGATTAGGCAATAACATGCTGGCTTGGTGAAGAAGCCACATGTGACCTAGAAGTACGTGCAGCTGAGATGCACTTTGAAGTCAGGGCATGCTGGGAGCCTTTCACACAGCCATTCAGTGTGACTGTGCAGTTTAGACCCTGTGTTCTGCCTGACCCCTGGACTGCTGCTATGACTCTGCACATCCCCACACTCTGCTCAGCAGAAACACTGAGGATTCTGAAAGCCTTGGACACACAGGTTCAGTTTTTAGATGCTTGGGTGTTGAAGTACTAAGTATACATCTCTAAAGTGAGTTTTGAACCTGGAGAAACTTTTCCAGTGTGTGTGTATGTTCAATCTCTGGTGTTTGTGGCCAGCTCCAAGGGAGAAAGAAGAATACATAGAGATCTCAAAAGCATAAGATATGCCTTTATTTTACAAGAAGACTCTTAGCAGTCCTTAAAAAAACAAAACAAAACAAAACAAAACAAAGTCCCCGTCAGTGGTGGCACATGCCTTTAATCTCAGCATTCAGGAGGTAGAGGCTGGTGGATCTCTGAGCTGGAGGCTAGCATGATCTACAGAGGGAGTTTCAGGACAGCCAAGGCAACACAGAAAAATCCTGTTTTGAAAGAAAAAAAATGAAGTCATTAAAAAAAAGAACCCAAAGTTAAGCCTTTTATTTTTATAAAGAATAGTTCTCTTATTTTTATTTTAAAGCATTGGGGAGAAGGCATCCTTGTGGGAATTGGACACCAAAACCAAAAGAAAACACAAGGATTTTCCTCACTAGAGACCTGAGGGAAGTAGCCCCATTTTCCTTCATGCCCCTGCTTTTACCTCATCCTATGTCACTTTAAGTGAGAAAGGGCAGTTGCTTTCATGTTCAAAGCTATTTTCCACCAGGAATCATATATGGGATATAAAAAACGTGGTTTGTGGTCCCTGACATACGTGTTCACTGTTACTGGGTTGTCCCCAGTGTGTGAAAGGTGGGCACACCACCAATAGTAAACAAAGGACAGGTGCGGATGGTGAGTATAGGTGTGGCCCTTGGCCCTGCTGAAAGGAAAAAAAAATCTGTCTATAGCATTTTAAGTAAATAATACCAGATTCCTAGACATGGCAGCCTTCTGTCTTTCCACCCTGTTGGCTCCCGTTGATGGCGAATTATAAACTCGGCTACATAGACTAATATATTGTGTAGTCTAGAGGGGGAAATGCCAGAAGGGAAACTCTGCTGGATCAAGCCAATGAGTCTTGTGCTCTTTTCTAGGCCTGTAAACAAACACAGCTGTTGAGTGAAGGCCCGGTCTTCAGAAATGGTGAAAAACAGCCCTGCCCTGCCAGGGAGCTCGCAGCAGGAGAGTGTTGTTCTAGGACATTGGGGGCACAGGCAAGGCTCAACAGGCTGTGTCCATGTGTCTTCCCTGTCTTCCAGCACAAGCTGGGTGTGAGCAGGGCCAGCTCTGTGTGTCCAGCTCAAGCAGATGGAGGGGTCAGAATTGAGTGTGGAAAGGCTTTGGGGAAAAAAGAGTCTCAAGTTACATCTGCCTTCTTCATTGTAAACTTTTTTTTTTTCCATACACAAGACTACAGCTGCCCTTTTCTGGAGGTGACAGGAGAACTTTTCTCTTTCTTACTTACTCTCATTTAAAAATAATCTATAATTTTGAGTAAGAACGTGAGAAAATCGTGAACCAAGCAGCCTGTGTGCCGTGTCAACTCCTGCTTGGTCTCCTGTTTTTTCCTTTCTCTGATGCTAAAACATAGTATGCTGTATGCTCTGTGTAACGTCTATGGTGTAGTCTTGATGACATAGAAGGACCACACTTATTGACTTTGTGCATGTATAGCTAGTGACCTTGGCAGCCGATGGCTGGAGGCTTCTATTTGTGCCTTCATTTATCTATAGACACTTATCTATCTATAGACACTTATCTGTAGCATTAAGATGTGCTTACCGACTATACGTAGGCAGTTGATTCCACGGCCATGTCTGTTCTCAGTATTTCAAAGCTTCTGGTAAGTTTGAAAAACCCTGTCTCAACCCCCCCCTACACACCACTATCACCAACTGAGTTTTGTCTCTTTTTTGTCATCTTCCTCCCTATTCCCCTCTTGTGATATCATTTCAGTATGATAACATACAGAAATGATAAGAGAAGGAAAGACTGCTTGGCCTGATGCGGTCATTATGCCTTGTAAAATGTATTACAACATCAGACTGCTCTGGCATGGCCCACCCTTGAGACTTGAAGGCTTCAGTTTCCCCAGTCATTAGGCTATCTCATCTCCAGCTGCCATTGGTTACAAGTGTTGGCTGCCCTGAAGGGTGCTAATGAGCTCAGGGTTGTAGGGTCATCCTCCGAAAGTTCAAGTTTCTCAGAGAGGGAACTCTGTTTATATGACCATTCTCATCCCCTACTGCCTCAGGGTGGTGGCCACGGTGATGGCGGACTACCATGACAATTACGATGACAACGATGACGGCTTCGCATGATGATTATTACAAGGCTGGGGACAGAAACAGGACCTTGTGCATATTCATCAAAACATCCATTACTGAGCAATGAATGCTCTGTGCCCTTCCTTATGGAGTCAGGGTCGTGCTGTGTTTCCAGACTTCTTTTCAACTCTTCTTAGTCAAGCAGTTATCCATCCTTAGCCTCCTGAGGAGCTAGGAGTGTGTGTGTGTGTGTGTGTGTGTGTGCGTGCTAACACCAAGAATCGCCACCACTACGTAGAAAGCCACAGACACAGCAAACGGCCTCTCCTAGTTCAGCTAGGTTATCTTGACTGATACAGTGACAGTGGGACATTAGAGCACACATCAGCTACCATGCATTTCTTACCATGTGTCCACAGCATCTGTCAAGGAAACAGCCTAATTCTTGGGTTTCGCTGTTAGCTCCTCACTTTGACTTGCTTTTAGCACACAACGGATAGCAGTTGGGACAAATTACCAAAGACTTCCGTGACTAAGACACCCAAGTGTATTCTTTTTTTTTTAAGATTTATTTATTTTATTTATTGCATATGAGTGCTTTATCTGCAGAAGAGGGCATCAGATCACATTATAGATGGTTGTGAGCCACCATGTGGTTGCTGGGAACTGAACCCAGGACCTCCAGAAGAGCAGGCGGCGCTCGCAACCACTGAGCCATCTCTCCAGCCCCCCAAATGTATTCTTTTTCAGTTCAGTAGACGGGAGTTCATCAGTCAAGATCAAGGTTGCAGCAGGCTCTGTTCCTTCTGGAGTCTCTGGGAAAGAGTCCACAGCCCTTATATATATATATATATATATTTTTTTTTTCCAGTTTCTGACAGTCACTTGTGTCCCTTGGTCGATGGTTCATGGCTGCTTTATGTTCAAATCTAGCAGTGTAGGACTGGGGAGGTAGCTCATGGGTGGAGCACTTGCCTGGAGTACAAGAGCTTCACCGTTCAACCCTCATTATTTAGAAAATCCAGCAGTGGGCATCTTCTAACCTCCCTGCCTCTTTCCACTCTACCACGGCCATCGGCCATCGCATCCTTTCCATAGACCCCCTACTTCCCCCTTATAAGAGCCTGTGTGTTAACCAGGATGACTACATAACATAGGCAGCTCTCCGCCTTGCCCGTCACTTAGCTCAGCCACTGTGGTCTCCCTGGTTCTCTTGGGTAATCTACTCACAGGTTCCAGGGATTAAGGTGAAGACTTCTTTATGAAAGGAGGGAGCACTGCGTTATTCTGCCTGTCACAGAAGACTTGATGTTCCTCTGGTTCTCAACACTTCTAAATGGGAGGGGCTTTCTGTATTTAGTGTTTTAGCAAGTTGTAGGAATATCCTGTGGAGCGTGGTTCTCAACCTTCCTAATGCTGCGACCCCTTAATACAGCGCTTCATGGTGTGGCGACCCCCAGCCATACAATTATTTCTGTTCTTACTTCATAAGTGTTACGATTCGTAATGCAAATATCTGATATGCAAGTGATCTTAGGCAACCCGTGTAAAAGGGTTGTTTGATTCCCCAAAGGGTTTATGACCCACAGATTAAGAAACATGTGGACTTTTGTTTTTCTTTTTCTTTTTTTTTCTCAAGACAGGGTTTCTCTGTGTCGCCTGGGCTGTCCTGGACTTGCTTTGTAGACCAGGTTGGCCTTGAACTCACATCGATCTGCCTGCCTCTGCCTCCCAAATGCTGGGATTACAGGTGTGTGTGCCACCACGCCCGTCTGCTGTGGACCCTTGAAACTTAGATCATGTCTGTAGATTTTCTGAGTGTTTTTTTTTAAAAACATATCCTTAATAAGTTAAATAAAATGTTACTTTTAGAAATCATTAATTAGAAGATATGTGATCACAGCCTGATATTTCTGAGGATTACCTGAATGATAAAATAAATGTAATGCATCATTTGAAGGCATCTATCTCCTTTATAACTTCATGGCATAGGCAAGGCCATCCCGGGTCATCACTCCTATCTCCTAGGTCAGTCTACTACTCTATAAATAGTTTAAAGAGTGCAGGAAGGCTGGCATGGGAGGACATATCTATAATATGAGCCCTTGACTGATGGAGACTGGAGGATCTCAAGTTCAAGGTGTTACTCTGCTACATAGGGAATGTGAGGTCAGCCTGGGCTACTCAAGATTGTGTCTCAAAAGATAAAAGTCAAAGAATGATATCATCTTCATCTAGTCTTTGGATGGATGCTGCGGGGCTGGACAAGTTTATGAGCACTGGTAAAGACTTACATCACTCAAAGGTCTGGAGGCTGGGAAGTTCAAGGTCAGCCATCTTCCTGCATCATAACAGGGTAAAGGATGAAGAGAGGGTGGAGTGTAGGTGGGGGGCAGGCATCAACCCAACTTACTCCCTTAGGCAGAGGCCCCATGGCCTGCTTTTAAGGACCCCACTTGTTAATACTTTTACATTGGTAATTAAACTTTAACCTGAGTTTTGGAGGAGACATTCCCAGCCATGGCAGAAACACTGAGATAATTGAAAAAAAAAAAAAAAAACTTCAGCGCATGAACCAACAGGTATGGAACATCATAATATTTTGAAGATCCTTCAGTGCTTCTTGTAAAAGGTAGAAAAAAACATGTCAAGTAGGTTGTGCATTCTGTTTGGAGAGGTAGAGAGTATGTCGCTGGGTTTTTAAGCTTCGTTTGGCACAGAGCGGGTTTTCCCAAACTGCCTGATCATGAGAGAACCTGGTACTTTGCAAAATGTTGATTTCTAAGCCCCACCCTGGAGATTTGGGTCCGGTGGGTGTGGGGGCGGATGGTGAGGAAACTCAGTTCTGAGCTATTTTTCCCTCCCAGATACAAAGCTGTCTTTTTCTGTATTTATTATCCTAGGTGAAAACTTAATACAGTCAGCTCATTCAGGCCAAAGACAATCCTTATTCAGGAACTAGCTGGCAAATCTCATGCCCCTGGCACCTAGTTATTTAAACTTCCCGATCTGATCATGGTGGCCTCTTTCAAGGCTCCGTCTGAGTCTGTCTTGATGCTTGCTCGGTTCTTCGAGTTTGGTTTCTTGCCTTTTAATAAGCCTCGTGGTTTCTGTTGAGAGCGGATTCCTGTTCGGCCACGTCAGTTACTGGGGCTGCTCAAAGAAGCCATGGTAAATAGGCCTTTGGTGGTGTGGCAGGCAGGTGTTGGGGGAGGGGTGACATTTTGAAGTTCCTGTTAGATTTTAGCCTTGAGTGATACTGTGACCTTCACAGAGGTCTTTCGACTTTTTTTATCTCCTTTCAGGTGGGGCAGGAAGCTGTAAGGGGCTGGAGTTGGGGGTTTGCTGTTCCCCAGGTTGATGAGGCTTCCGTGGAGAAGGTCCTCCTGTGGGTACCCTTGTGCCCCAGCAGTACTTGTACTCCTCAGAGTGGTTTCTTTTCCTGCCCCTGGTTGGAAGCTGATGGGAATTCAGGTCTCTTATTCTCTGTGAGGACTCCTCCGGGCCCTGGAGGCAAAGCTAGTAAAAGTGTCGTCACTGTGGCTGACCTCCTTGATCTTTTACCCATAAGGCTTTTCTACAGGGGAGCCTCTAGCAATCCATTAGTTTCCCAAACCTGGCGCTGATTCCTGTGGCGTTTTCTGCTTGGCCTCTTCTTTTCTGGTAAGTTGTTCTTTTCCACATCCAGCTGCTGCTGCCAGTGGCCCCAATGTTGGTGCAGCATGTCCCACTTGGCCATTTCCTGGGAACCTGGGCAGGGTTTTTTTTTTTTTTTTTGGTTTGTTTAGCTTATAACTTGTCAAGATGCTGTGCCTACAAGGGTGTCCATGCTGGACTGGGAATCAGAGTCACTGAAATCACCAGTGCCACCTGAGTTTTACACCTTGTCTAGTCAGGCTGGGCTGCCCTGGGCCCTATTACTTTGACGGCTGCTCTTGAGCACAGGCAGGTCTCCGGCCTGCATGAGGCCCCAGCTTCCTCAACACATGTGCACCGCATTCCATTTTGTTCTGTAGTGGTTCCTCTGGAAATGAGTCACCTCAGTCTGTCTGACATCATCTTGTCACTTCACCAGGTCACCTCTCTGGGGACCCAAGAGATCTTTCCTAGTTATTTCGTTCCTTCAACAGGAGTGTCTATTATATCCTGCATTAGTAGTTTGAAGGGTAAGAAAAAATAATTCTTGCCTCTTTGGAATTCCCACTGCATCTCATTTGTAAGTTCATCGTGGACTGTCAAATACTGTGGTTATTTGTGTCCTTTTCTACCGTGCCGTAAATTATAGTAAACCCAGAAGGCCAGAGATGGAAGCCTCATTGCTGTGTTGTCCAGCGTCCAAAAAAGGTGTATTGCTATCAGCAGTGGTGTATAGTAGCTTTCCTTTGCTGAGTAGATAAAACAGTGCTGGGGTGGGGGGTACATGTCTTCTACCCAACCCAAACCAAACGTTGGGAAGAATGTGATCTCTTAGTGCAGTAAAATGGAAATCCAAAGCAAGCCAGTCAAAGGTCTCGAATCGAGATTAGAACCTGCTTAAGAGCAAAGGGTGTGGGCTGGCTACGGGGGAGGAGCCAGGGGTTCCTGCTGGCCAGCAAACTTTTTGCCCATCACTAGATGGACATCCTGAAAGTTTTTTTTTAATCCCGCGGTTCCAAGAGTTTGTTGAGCATCAGAGCCATTTTAGGGGGCTTTAAAAAGAGCCATGCAGTTTGGTGCAAACTTCAGTGTCTCGGTGTGGGAGTGAGGCATCTTTGAGAGATTCCCGGGCAATCCTCTGTGTGCAGCTGAGGTCGGAGCCTCTGCCTTGTACACCTCAGACACGGTCAGCAGAGGTTGAAGCTCAGCACAGGTGTATTGGAAGGCATTACCTTTATTGACTTCTTGTGGGACAGTGTTTTCTGCATTTTCTAGTTTTTAGAATTTAAAGGTTTGGGGGACCTCTAGCTAGCAGATTTAATCATGAAAAAATATGTATGGTTGTTTCCACAGGAGTTTTCAAATGTCAAGGAAAGACAAATGCTAGGAAAGAGTTGATGTCAGTTGTGATTTGTAATTCTTTAAAGGCACAATGGGTTTCCTTTGGTTTTCTGAGGTTTGTCATCAGAGATATTTGGAAATTTTTGGTGTTTTCTTTTTTCCCCCCTAACAATCACAACTTGGTCTCTCACATCTTCAGGGTCACCACTAAAATCACTTGAAATAGTAACTTATATATGCAGATTTTCTGACATCAAATCATTGTTGCATCTTGCAGTAAACCTTTACTGGTTGTCTATAAGTAACAGACCACTATCTTACAATCTTTAGATATAATGAGATGAGTTTGTTTTACATTTTTTCCATGGTTCTGAGATTTGGCATGGTGTCCCATATCTATTTATAGAGTCAACTCAATAAAGCTTTCTGCTTTGTTGTTGTTTAATGCCATGGACAAGTCTAAACAACACAGTATAAAACTTATTTTAAAAAAACTTATTTAAAACAGCAAAATAAGCCACATCCTGTTTTGAAGCCGCTGAGCATACTTTGAAGTGAATCAGTATCTAAGTACTAGTTCAGTGGTGTGAGTGCAGCTGACATCATAGTTAAACACTGAGTCCTGGTAGTTTGTTCAAACAATATCAGTGTGTGTGTGTGTGTGTGTGTGTGTATGTGTGTATCCCATGAGGAGCAATGAAACCACATGTAACAACTGATTTTCCTCTTTGGGCCTTGTGGTCCACTGACTAAGAATGGAGAATTCTCAGAATGGTGGTTTTTTTTTTTTCTCCCCTCTTGCTTCTTTCATCTGTCATCTAGGTCCAAGACATAGGTTAGAGCTGGAACACGATCCTAAAGGCAGCTACTCTGGGTGGTGGCTATAAATATAATACTTCATGTCATTGCTTTCTGTTGCCTGCTCATTTTACAGCATCACCCACACTCTTTCCCAATAGTTCCCCTTTGCTCTCTGAACCCTGTTGATGAAATGTACCCCCAAGATGCTTGCAGTTATACAGACCATGGACCCCACTCCAGACGGGGTCCTTCGGGAATTCTAGGAAAGGGGGCTGGGGTGTGTGGTAGTCATGTTACCGCAGGTGACCCCCTGTTATGAGGGGAGCTTGGAAAACCCTGTCTTGGGGGGAAATAATTTAAAATTCATTAGAGTTGTGCTGTTAAATCTTGTCTAGAGTCCGTGGGGGAGCTTAAATCCCAGTGTCCTGGCCTCCCCTGCTAAGTGAATTCATCTCTGGAAAGGAGCCTTGGGCATCAGGGTTTTCAGTGTGTTCTGCCAGCATTGAGACGTTGACTTTGAGCATTCCTGAGACCCAGCTGATGTTCTTTGAGATGACTAACGATTCTTTGGCTCCTTGGGAGATTGAGACTGAGGATAACAGAGCGTGATGTGCCTTTTGTATAATGTGATTGACACTGAACTTTCATTCTGTTCTGATTTTTTACGGAACTTCATTGCCTTTCTTGGGTCTCTAATTCTACTTAATCCTACTGGTCCAACCAAGTTAAACCGTTGTGGAGAAACACATGTGTACCCAACACATAGTAAATGCTCACTATATACTCATTACTGCTGGTAGATTCCAGATGTCAGACAGGCCCATCCAGCTGTCCGGGCTTGAGGCCTGATTGTGCGTGGAAGTTCTGTGTCCTGGAGACAGCTGCCAAGTTAGTGTTGTGGGTTCTCTTGGTCCTGGCCTCCAGGTTGTCTTCTATGCAGAGCTGACTTTGATGTATAAGCAAACATCCCTCCCACCCATTGAACTTCCTGACAATTCCATCTTCTAGCACTTCTGCAATGCCACTGCTATCCTACCTAGCCCTTCTCAGATGAGGAAACTGAGACAGAGAAGTTTCCTGAGGTCTGGCGATGAGTATGAGGTCCTCACCAGGACACTGAGTGAGGGCATCCCAGTTTGAAATCTGATGAGTCCTCTACCAGCACCCTCTCAGCAGTCAATTTTACTTAAGACTAACCTAGCATGGGAAAGGATATCACATGGGGGCCATAGCAGAGCAAACAGCAGCAATCTGCAACTGAATGTCCATAGGCCCTTTTCCTCACACACCTTTTGCTGTCATGTGGTCCAGGACTATGCTACTTGGTTTGTGTACCTGGGAATGCCAACTTGTCTCCTGCTGAGCTCACCCCTGGGAACACCACATGCTTCTGTTTAACAGAGCATTTCCACTTGTACTTTGTGATAACAGGCTCATCTGGGTCCTAGACCAGCACGATGGCCTCTAGCTAATGGAGATGACTTTCCTGTCCTCCTGGACACTCAGGGAACAGAATTGCTATCTTTCCCATTCTCAGGTAGCATTGTATCGGTCAGGGATGAGTTTCTTGGGTGAATCTGTGGGAACCTGTGCCATGGTCTCAAATGTCCATAATCTGATATTGTAGGTGCTTACTGACTAGTAATGGAATTGGGGTGACAGAAGGCAGCAAACCCCTCCAGTTAAAAGTGGGAACTTGCCCTCCCTGTAGGTGAGATGGAAGCAAGACACACTCCAAACTTGGTGCTGGTTTTTTGACATACAATGAGAGTGGTGACTATTAGTGACTTTTGGCCAATATGCCTTCTCCCTGAGGACTGATGCCACAGAGCCATATTATAACCGGAAAGGGGTTACACAAAGCAGCACCAAAGTGCAAAAGTGAGTTAGGCCCTTCACACTGTGACTTTTGTTCTAAAGTCCTGAGGCTACCTCCCCTAGTTCTGGATAGTGCTTGGGTAGGACCAATGTCTGACCTTACTTCTGGACCCTGCTTTCTGGTGTCTCTTCTTCCCTCCCTCGCTCCCTCTCTCCCTCCCTACCTTCCTCCCTCTCTCCCTAATGATACAAGGTTTTCTCACATAGCCTACAATTATCTAGAGGTCACATTCTGTTTTCCACAGCTTCCCAAGTGCTGGGATTATAGGCATGAGCCACTACGCCTGGCTTCAGAGCTTATTTTCTAAGGTCTGGTGGCTGACAGGTGACAGGGACACCCCCTTCCCCCAGCTGGTTACCACATTCTTCTGTTCTTTCTTTCGATGTTTTGTGACACACTTGATCTGATTACTCCCATGCCTTGCAGGCCTGGGAGCTAATCTGTCCCTTTATGGTGGCTTAACTTGTCTTAATTGGATTCATTATGGGTTGATTTCCAAAATTTAATTTTCCAAGGGCAATTGTATCTCCAGATTCTCAGAGGAGATTTCTCACTAGAGCCCCCTATGATGTTGTCAGGAAAATAACTGAAGAGAAACATACAGAGGTACTTAGTAGATTCTGTCTCCATAGGATTTTGACCAACTGATGCCATTTCTGCTGTTTCCGTGTGTGTGAGTGTTCCCCACTGTGCATGTAAAGTCCTGGCGTGGTCCCCCTCCACCCTGCCTCTCTGCACACATGTGGACACGGCCCAGGAAAACCAGGTTTATGCTTGATTGCGGTGACTCAGGCAAAGCCAGAGGGCTTCCCATATTCCATAGGGTTTTCAGAGGGAACAGGAGACCAGAGAACATCTGGAGTTAATCATGTTTACTCACCACAATACACTTTCCTAGAGAAGGTGGCTGAGCACACTCCGTGGGATAACGGTAAAGTGGGGCTAACCATGGAGAGCATCCTCCTGCAGACAGGATTGGAAGAGGGAGGTAGGGAAGCTAGCCTGTACACCACACAGAAATGGCACCAAAATGCAAGCAGGTGAACAAGATTGGTGCCAAAATAGAGGCAGCCTCAGTTTCATCTAAGTTACTTACAGTGCAAATCGTTTGTGAGGAAAAAGGCACACAATGGCGAGAAGCTCAGCCAAGCATGTGAGCATGCTTGAGTCCTCACTGTGAACCTGGACTGCCTGGAACTTGACCGCTCTCTCACTTGATTAGCACCTTGGGTGCTGCTGTACTATTAGAAAACCACAGCCCTCTCTGTGGAAGGTGTTTTTATGTGAGATGCTCCCAACAGGCTCCCGTATCTAAACCCGTGACCTCCAGCTAGTGGTGCGTTGTCTTGGGGAGGTGGGGCCTCACCGGATGAAGTGGACGGCTGGAGGTGGGCCTTGAGGGCAATAGCCCAGCTCTGCCTGGCCTCTTCCTCTCTCTACTTTCAGTTCTCCTGAGGTGAGGAGGTGTGGAGTGAGCACTCTACATATTCCCAGTCCCATGGAGCTGCCTGCAGCCATGCCTACTCCAGCCAGGCTGGATTGAACCCCCTAAAACTGTGAGCCAGAATGAATGTGCCTTAATTGTGTGTGTGTGTGCATGTATGTATGTATGTATGTATGTATGTATGTATGTATGTATGTGTGTGCGCTCACATGTGTGTGTGTGTGTGTGTGTGTGTGTGTGTGTGTGTGTGTAGACCAGAGGTTAGTGTTCTTCTGTGTCATCTTCTTCTATTGCTCTCCACCTTATTTCCTGAGACAGGGTCTCTCACTAAACTTGGAGCTGTGCCTTGATTTGTCTTGGCTGGCCGGCCGGCCAGTGAACTCAAGGAACACGAATGTTTTCATTCGCCCTGGCAGTAGGGTTATAGATTCCACTTGTGTAGCTACGTCCAGCTTTTACATGGGTACGAGAGGCTTGTGCAATGGCACTTCACCCACTGGGCCATTTCCTCTGCCCCTTAGGTTGCTTCTTGTCAGATATTTGGGCACAGTAATGAGAAAGGTACCAAAGGCAGGCCTCCTATGGGGTCTCCAGGCTGTTTGTGCCAGAGCACCATTGACACCCATTTCTTTGGCTGAAACCCTGGGCCCTTTCATTGCATCAGAACTGCCTGGTCACGCAGAAGAGGTGCCAGTTCCAGCTCACCTAGTCAGGGAAGACTACAGAAAGAGCTGCCAGGCTGTCTCCAAAGCAGTGTGGGGAGGAATCTGTGTCCAAAGGGTGTGAGGGTGGAGAGGTTGTATAGTGGATAGGCTCTCCACATTTGGTCTCAGCTGGCTCTCCAGCGAGGGCAGCAGATGCCTTTGCTGTTTTGTGGAGATTTTCATAACTTGAGGGCCTGGGCTTGCCCTGGATTTTATCCTCTGAAGTGGGGATGATTCAGAGCAAGGCTGGACCTCTTGCTGCCTGTGAGGACAGCAGGCTGGTTCCTCGGTGTCACTCCACCCTCCTGCAGTGCTTTGAGTTATTCAGCCCCAGCTGTGAGCAGCCTCAGCCCTTGGCATGGTGCTCATTTCCCCACTTGGCTGTGCTTGGGGACAACTTGAAGTCGGAATCACCTTAGGAGGTGGAAGCAAGGCAAGTGTATGAGGGCGAGCGTTTGCTGGTAGTGCCATCTTTCTGGGCCAGCGTGGCATATCTGGCCCACCAGCAGCTTCTCGTCTTCCTGGTTGTGCCTAAGATGATATGTGGGTCTGGGGCCAGGGCTACCGCATTGGATTCCAGACTGTCTGGAACTGTAGTAACTGTTCTAAGAAAGCTACTTCTGGGCTGTTGCTTTAGGGCAGTGGTCAGTACCCCTTTGGGGGTTGACCAACCCTTTCAGAGGGGTCACATATCAGATATCCTGTATATCAGATATTTATCTTGCAATTCATAACAGCAGAATTATAGTTATTAAGTAGCAATGAAAATAATGAGGAGCTGTGTTAAGGATCGCAGCATTAGGAAGGTTGAGAGCCACTGTCCTAGGGCATCATGATTGAGGACCATCCTTGGACACTTATCACGGTTCTGTGAGCACCCAGTTGCCCAAATTAATCGTTTATACACACTAGAGGTCTGGTCATCAAGCTTATGGGGTTTCTCAGCTACTATAGAGAACCAAGGTGGGGCTGCTTATGACTTTCTGTGTAATTTAAGACCCTGAGATAAGAATAAAACATTTTCCAGACAGTCCATATAACTTATTAAAGAAGGAGAAGGAATTGGGATTTGTGCTTTCAGAGACCTTGTACATCAGGACAGTCGATCCCCACCATTGTGTCCTTTGGGTTTTTAAAACTTATACAACAGGAATAGAGAGAATTCCCAAACTTCAACAGTGTGCGGCTGAGATAGAGATGTAAAAAGGGGCCCATACCTTTGCCTCAAGGAACTCATGATTTATTTCTTACGTGTGTGTGTGTATGTGTGTGTGTGTGTGTGTGTGTGTGTGTGTGTGTGTGTTAGTAGTACACAGGACAAATATGTTCAAATTAATATGGGTATATATTTATATATAAAAGTATTTTCAAGTTGTTAGGTTGGGTTTTTGTAATTCAGGCTGTCATGTGTATTGGGTGAGTACTTTGCCACTGGGCTACCTCCCTAGGCACTTGGTTGTGTTTTCTGATCTGCGTCTGAGCTCCTCTTGACATAGATGACTCAGTATGTGTTGCCTCCCAAATATTCTCACTGCTTAAACTGCAAGACAAGCAGAATGCTGACTCTCACAGGACTATTTCAACCATCTCTGTGCTTCTCCCCTGCTTTTTTCCAGTATGATATCACACACATGCCCACTCACTCACACACACACACACATACACACACACACACACACACACACGTGTGTGTGCACACACACACACAATATAATAACATATACAAGTTTATAAGAAATAAGTTTGATAAGTTTGTTTTTGTTGATTTTTTATTTTATTTATTTTTTTTAGACAAGGTCTTTCTACACATCCCTGGCTGTTCTGGACCTCACTATGTAGACCAGGTTGGCCTTGACCTCAGAGCTCCACTTGCCTTTGCCTCCCAAGAGTACCAGCACACCTTGCTAAGTTTATATTTATAAAAGTTCGGGATTGCATGTGGTACATTGATAGCATATCTATGTTTTGCAGAAGCGAAGCTGAAATGTCCCACTGCAAGAAAATCCCTCCCAGATATTGGGAACAAAAATAGAATCAGACATGAAGACCCTTCATTTATGCTGTGGTGGGCATAAAGTAGACATCTCAGAAGTCTTGTCCCTTTGTCTCCTTCAAGCCCCATTAGCATACCTGTTCTTAGCAGCAATGTGACTTAGTAATTTCATGTGCAGACAGAGAGGAGGTGGCTGCCAGGGTCACCATTCAGCAGCCGTGGTGCCAATGTCCTGATAGCGGGGAGTAAGTCTAAAAAAGACCCCAAAACTCGGTGACTTTGTGGGCTGCACAGAACCCTGCTGTTGTTCTGTGCTGGACGCTTGGACAACTTGAAAGAATGCAAGCACACACATCCAAGAATTTCTTGAAATAGTTTCACAACATTTGTGTGAAAGCTTAAGCAGCAGGTTGAAGGCTCGCGCGGAGCCCAGGCCAAGTGGTATCTTAGGAAACACTCTGGCCACTTCTCGCTCCACCGAAGTCTCAGCCCTGAGAGCCTAATTCAGTGAGTTATTTAAAGGTCTTGGCCTCAGTGTCCTCATTTGTACAATGATGGAAGACTAGGTGGATCAGCCCGGAGCTCTTTCTGGCTTTGGGTGTCTCTGTATTTATTGCTGACTGTTGAGATTGCTAGTCTGATGGCATGGGCTGCCTGCCTTTTTCCTGGGCAGGTAAACAAGGCAGCTGTGTTGCATGTAGTGTGTGTGTGTGTGTGTGTGTGTGTGTGTGTGTGTGTGTGTGTGGTGTGTTTGTGTATGTGTGTTTGTAGTGTGTGTGTGCGCGTGTCTGTGGTGTGTGTATGTCTCTGTGTGTGGTCTGTGTGGTGTGTCTGTGTGTGTGTGTTTGTAGTGTGTGTGTGTGTCTGTGATGTGTGTGGTGTGTGTATGTCTCTATGTGTGTGTGGTCTGTGTATGTGTGTTTGTAGTGTGTGTGTGTCTGTGGTGTGTGTGGTGGGTGTATGTCTCTCTGTGTGTGTTGTATGTGTGGTGTGTGTGTGTCTGTGTTGGGGTGTGTGTGTGGTGTGTGTGCATGTGTGGTGTGTGTGTGTGCGCGCACGCGTGCCTGCAGAATTCAGGTGGTTTTCTGATGCCATTCCTCTTCCCTCCCCCAGCTGATGACAGAAAGGTTCTTACGGAGTTCAAGTTCAGGCTGTACTTTAGAAGTGTTTAAATTGGCATAAATCCGCTGTGTTGTCCCCCAAGAATAATGTGCAGGGTGTCCTGTGAGCATCCTCCCCATCCTCAGAGCACATTCATCCCTTGTCACTGTCGTGAGTCAAGCATCAGCCATGGAAAGACTCTTACCATAGTTGCCAGAGGGCCCACATAGAATTAAGTTTACCATATGGAATGTTGCAGTGTTTCATGGGCTGCTTGGTGCTTTTGCTCGTTTGTTTACCTCTCCTCCATTTCCATAGTCTATGGATAATTGTCCTGTTTTCATGCTGCCTGTAGTGCTAGGGACCACGAGAGAGACAATCCCTGGGGCCCGAAGCTGAGCAGAAGTAGCAACTGCTCCTTTACCCTTTTCGCTTCCTGTTCAATTTCCATTTCCACTCTTTCTCTTTTCTCTCAGCCTTCTTCTTTGTGTGCGCTCATTGTACAAAGCAGTGTGGGTCCCAGTGACATTGTGTTCAAGAATATCATGTGCTTTGATGATGCTCCTTCCCATCACTTGCCCATGTCCCCTTTTCTGACACATGTATCCTCTCTTCTGGATTGTTCCCCTTTCTACTATGTCATATGTGTGTACACACACACCCTTCCACATATGAGAGAAAATATGAAATAATTTGGCCTTTCTAGGTCTGCCTTACTTTGTTTACCATGATCTTCAGCTCCATCTATTTTCCTATGATTGATGTAGTTATGTTCTTGATGGTCGCACTGTGTATATGATCCACAGTTTTATATTCGCCTGTTGATGGACACTTAGGCCAATTCTTTCATTTGCTTATTGTGACCACAGACGAGCAGGCATGCCTGTATTGTACTGTCTGGTATTTCCTAAGAGAATATCCAAATGGAGTGTAGTTCAAGAATAATGCATCCTTTCCTGCTGACCTGAGTTTAACTGAAAGTCAAGGGCATTTGGAGGGCATTGATGAAGAGGCACAATTCCACCACTGTCTTGATAACAGAGAGGAGCAGGTACCAGGAGCCCCCATGTGATAAGGCATTCACAGACCTTTGCTCCGGAAGAGTTGAACCACCTACTTCCTTCTCCATGGTCACCTGGAGAATCACAGTTTAGATGCTTGGTGTCTGGAGCTGCAGGTGATAGCCCAGCAAGTATGGATGTCCCAAGAAACCCCAATACTTCCCGAAATGGGTTCCCCACGGACCCATGTGACCATGGTGCCCTCTCACATTGTTGCCTTAGCTCTTAACTTGGCCAGATTTAATCTGAGACTTTTACTTCCAAGCAGCAAGCCTGATATTAAGCCTGGTGATAAAGCTACGCGCTCCCACTGCGAGTGTTCTCAAACACTCTGTTCAATTCATTTGAACCACACTCTTATGAGAGCGAAGAGAAATCGAAAAATAGGGAAGGAGGTGGATCCTGGGTAGCCAAGGGATGCCATCTGAGGTCAAGAAAGGATCGGGAGAAATAGCATTGTGTTCTGCTGGCATCTAAGCCTGGCTGTCTTGGGGTGTCTGGTGGTCTTGCTTGGGTGCATATGTTCTTACCTGGAACCACAGGTTGCCTTAAACCAATGTGTGCCTCTGGTTTGTGTCTTCCTGCCTACGTCACAGGCCACATTTGGCTCAGTGTATATTTGTATCCAGGAGACTCTAGAAGGCACGCACCTGGCCACTTATTTCTGCACTCAACTGCAGTGTGCATTTGCCTTAGTTTACTCTAAGGAACCACAGTATTCTCACACCTGTCTTGTGTTTCTGAGAGCCCAGTTTAGTTCCACATTTGGGAGATTCTATACTTACATGTGTCATGGTGGCACTTCTAAATCTTAAGGTAAAGGAGACCTTTCAAACCCTATTTTCCATCTATTCTTGAATCAACATTCTTTTATGACTGAAACATCTGCTAACACAGTAAGGACTCGTTGCATGTTAGTTTACTGTGAATAAGAGAATTTTATTTTTCACATGTACCTCTTGGGAACTTGTTAATTCCCAAACAGCACAATCCTTTGTGTTGCCATCTTTTCTTGGCTCTAACACTATCATTAGAGCTGTTTCCCCAATTGCTTCTTACCCTCTCTCGTGGAATGCATGGCATTCAATAGTCAGGGCTATTTGCGGTCTACTTAATCCTTATCAGGTTTTTCTGAGTACAAACTGGGCATCCCTAATGCTGAGCACAGCCACGAGGCTTAAAAATGTCAAGTTTGGTGCATTTCTAAAACCAAGAACCAAAATAGACTTTTCTTCATTCAAGAAGACTCAAGTATTTTGTAACAGTGGCAGGAAGTGGACTGACATCATGTCTGTCCCTGTCAGGAGCTAGGTATGGTATGAGGGTATGGGGATACAGTGAAAGACACAAGGCTGTTAACCATATAGTTACCAAACGGAATATAAAGACAGACTGTGTCAGGTGTGCTGAAGGAGCAAAAGCTGTGGCTAAGACAAGGATGTCTGAGAAGGTTTTCTGGAGAGTGTAGAAAGAGTAATGGACTATAGCCCAGTGGTAGAGTGCTTAGCCTAGCATGCATGAGGCACTGGGTTCAATTCCTAGCCTTACTAAATAAGCAAATGTAATAGGAATCTTTGAGTGACTGTGGTTGGAACGGCAGGAGGCGACTTGACCAAGCATGCATTTGCAGGGAGCTCACACCTGTAATCCCAGCCTTTGGGAGGCTGAGGTAGAAGAAAGTCAAGAGTTCAAGGCTTGCCTAAGCTACATGGCAAGACCTTGTCCCACAAAACTAAAAAGTTAGTAGTGGGAAGGGGAGCAATTGAAAAAGACTACTGGTTTTGGCGTGGGAAACTGACACAATGTGGGTAGATGGCGTGAGTGGGGGGGGGGCTGTAGATGGGTGTGGCAGCGGCAGTAATGGAACCAGCAGGGAGGAAGATGATGACATCTGAGACGTTGAAGAGGGGAGTGAGAAGGGTGGGGTGGCAGATAGAATTTGAAGGGGCCTGTGAGAAGGAAGTGTGGAATATTTCTTGGAGAGAGTGTGCTTCCCAGAGACTGGGTACTCTGGAAGCCTGTGCACTAGGCCAGCAAAGAAGATTGTTATTCATGCTTATGTTCAATGGGGTTATCGATTCAGCTGAGCTCCAGGGACTCGCCTGTCTGCACCTGTCCCCCGGCACTGGGGTTACAGGCATATCTCTGAATCTGGCTTTTGTGCTAGTGCTGGGGTCCGAACTCAGGCTCTCATGCTTACAAGGTAGCCCTTTACTGACTGAGCCATCTCTCAGCCCCGTGTTATATAAAAATTAAAAAAAATGTTCACAAAATGAAGCTTGTGTACATATATATATTTTGGCTGTGACCCATCACACAAGACCAGGCATTTTCCCTTGTCATGACCTGACATTCTGGATTATAGAGCATCTTTAATGTTTGGATCAAGGGTGTACAACCTGTATGAGAACTTCAAAAGTATGAGAACTTAACATTGATTATTGAACTTGGCATCCTGGAGACTATTGGGTGGTTATTGGGAGCCACTGGTGGAGAGAGCTGGAAATGGGGTAGTGTCCTGGCTAGCTTTATGTCAACTTTGCTTCCATAAGATTGGTCTATAGGCAAGCCCCTAGGGCATTTTCTTTCTTTCTTTCTTTCTTTCTTTCTTTCTTTCTTTCTTTCTTTCTTTTTTCTTCGGAGTGATGGTTTCATATTTATTAGGTGTCTGCATTGTATAATATCTTAGTTTATTTCCTGTCACTGTGATAGAACACCATGACAAAAGCAACTTATGGGAGGAAGGATTGAGAGAGAGAGAGAGAGAGAGAGAGAGAGAGAGAGAGAGAGAGAGAGAGAGAAAAGAGAGAACAAGTCTATAGATTCTTTTTTAAATTTTATTTTATTAATTTATTCATATTACATCTCAATTGTTAGCCCATCCCTTGTATCTGCCTATTCTTCCCTCCCTCCCGCTTCCCCCCTACTCCCCTCCCCTATGTCTGTGACTGAGGGGGACCTCCTCCCTTATATATGCTCTTAGGGTATCGAGTTTCTTCTTGGTAGCCTGCTATCCTTCCTCTGAGTGCCACCAGGTCTCCCCATCCAGGGGATGTGGTCAGAAATGGAGCACCAGAGTTCGTGTGAAAGTCAGTCTCTACTCTCCACTCAATGGTGGAGAATGTCCTGTCCATCGGCTAGGTCTGGGTAGGGGTTCGAAGTTTACTGCCTATATTTTCCTTGGCTGGTGCATAGTTTGTGCAGGACCCCTGGACCCAGATCTGCCTAGGACATTTTCTTAATTACTGATTCATGAGATTGAACCCAGCCCATTATGGGTGGGGCCAACCCTGGGCTGGTAGTCCTGGGTTCTGTAAGAAAGCAGGCTGAGCAAACCAAATGGAGAAAGCTAGCAAACAGCACCCCTCCATAGTCTCTGTATCAGTTCCTGCCTTCAGGTTCTTGCCCTGTTTGAGTTTCTGTCCTGATTTCCTTCAGAGATGAACAGTAACATGGCAGCCAAATAAAGCTTTTTCCTCCTCAAGTTGGCTTTGGTCATGGTGTTTCTTCACAGCAGTAGACAGGTAGGATGGGAGTTAGGAGGGTGTGAGGACATGGAGGCCCTGAGAGCAGGCAGCTGGTGTGAACTCTGGCTGGGAAGGGAGGAAAGGGCAGGTGTAAGCACACATAGGGTAGAGTTCTGTCAGAGGGACCTGAGCACATTGAAATGGTCCCTGGGTGGGACCCAGTTAAGAGGGTATGGCTGACTGCAGGAGAAACAACATGACTGAGAGTGAAAGGTGGGGGGTGGGGGGAACCGCCCTTGTGATAGGAGAACGTGCACCACCAGCAGGTTTCCCAGTTTTCTGTGGTGATGAAGGGGCTCCTTGGGTCCTTTCTAAGGTCCCTTCTTACCGGTATGAAAAGCCTTCACACTTTATTTGATGCCTCTTTGCCAGTTGTTTTCTTTATGTAGAAAATACGTCTTTCTCACAACCATTTGATTCATTTAAACTCAGCATTTTCATTGTAAAGTGGTTGTGATTCTCCAGCGGCGTGGTTAGATTGTCTTGAATGTTCCACAGACATGCATGAGGCGCGGCTTAGTCGGCTTACTCTATGTCTTACATCAGACTTCTTCCCCACCCATTTATGATTGTTGACATTAAAAATATTGTTTCTGATGTATCTTCTTGGATCTCTTAAACCCAAGTGCTTTTCCTCTATTTCTTTAGTGTTGGTTTCTGCCAGTAACCAGCTGTCTCTGGAGCTCAGCAGGTCCATGTATGTCTGTGCCCATGTCATCTGAAGGTGATGTGTTACTGTTATCACACATGCTATTAGAAAATGAGGTTTTCTTCGCTGGAGTAAAGTCTTCAAGTTTTTGTCTCATGATGACCATTTGGGCCAGGTGTGGTGGCGCACACCTTTAATCCCACTGCCCAGGAGGCAGAGGCAGATGGAGCCCTGATTTCGAGGCCAGCCTCGTCTACAGAGAAACCCTGTCTTTAAAAACAAAACAAAACAAAAAGGCACCAAATTTTTGTCTCAAACTTATGTATTTTTTCCAGAGTCTTTTATTAAAAAATTAAAAAAGAGTTATGCACCTGGTGACATTTACTTTGTCTTGTAAAATCCCTTGGGCTTTAATGGCGGTGTTTGATATGGGTGGAGGAACCTAACATGCAAGTGAAAAAGATGCAGTAAGTTGCTCTTGGTCTGCACAGGAAGTCAGTCCCCTCCCCAATTGGATGCTAACCCACAGTTAGAGGAGCAGCAAGGGACGTGGGTGCACGTTGTCCCAGAATAACTTGGCTACTTCCTACTTTGGGGTAGAAGGACTGTCACGTGATTCCTTTCTTTTTCCTGGGACTCCAGGGTGTTGTGTGGAAATCACATGCTGAAGTGCACTCTTTTCTCCAGGAAGGGGGAGCCCCTCCTTACTTAGTTAGTGCAACACATATGGAATATCCCTTATCCAAACACTTGGGACCAGATGTGCTTCAGCTTTTGGATTTTTTCCAGTTCTAGAGTATTTACATATAGTGAACTATCTTGGGGATGAGACCCAAGTCTATAAACACAAAATTCAATTATGGTTTATATACACCTACTATACATAGCCTGCTAGTGATGTATGCAGTATTTTAAATAGTTCTGTGCATGAGACAAAGTTGCACGGCGTGGAATTTTCTACTTGGGATATCATGTCAACACTCACAGCTTTGGATTTTGCAGTGGTTCAGACGAGGAATGCTCCGCTGTGCTTACAAACCAAGGAGAGTTGTCATGGTGACGAGACATGTAGGTCAGTCCTGGAGAAAACTGATCCCCACCCCCATGCCAAACACCTGTCTAGGTAGCTTGAGGGGGTCACTTGAGGTTTATGGGTGCAGTGCTGTGCCAGCTAGGTCTTTCTTCCCCCGAGTGATCCTCTCTCAGCAACTACGACATAGTGACGGGCACTTTCCCCGTCGATGCTGCTGGAAGAGGAGAGGGTACCATATCCATATCTGCTTCAGAAGAGGCGATGTGAACACATTTGCCACTGCGGACACAAACGAAGTCATCCGTTCATTGATTGTGAAGGCTCAGTTCCCAGCTTCTCCTCTTCTGTACCATAACTGGCTGTCCCGGTGAATGAGAAAAGAGGTTTGGGGTGTGTGGAATTCGAATTGCCAGGCACTTAGTAAAGTAGGTTGTCTTACTATGGAGTGCCTGCCTTTTTCTGCTGAGCTGGACTGCGCCGGGGAGAGGGCCGCGCTGACTTTGCACGCAGAGCTTTCTTTTGCTCTCAACTCCAATTCCATCTTAAGTGATTAAAGAACTAAATGGAGGCCATGGGGCAGGATGGGTTTTTCCTTTACTGTCTTCCCAGGACCTACCGTGTCTGCTGCTGGCAGGGCTGTGAGGAGAACGTTAACTTTCAGTTATGTCTTTTGCCTTTCAAAAAAAAAAAAAAGTCTATTTGTGGAGGGGGAGGGGAGGATATGGATTAAAAAAAAAAAGCACTTGTACATAAAACAGCTGTTAAGCAGATCTCCACACATGGAGATCAAGAGAACGTGAAGAAATGTGTCCTTCTGAGGACCCTATTTAGCAACTTGGAACTTCCTTCAGAGAACAAATACAGCCAATGCTACAAGTTTCTGGTAACTTAGTTACTGAAAAATATATCAAGCTACTTAGATCTTTAAACCTTGATTGAAAACAAACAAACAAGCAAACAAACAAACAATTCACAAGGTGGTAGTGGAGCACACGTTTAATCCCAGCACTTGGGAGGCAAAGGCAGGCGGGTCTCTGTGAGTTCAGGGCCAGCCTGATCTACACAGAGCAAGACCAGGACAGCCAAGGCTACACAGAGAAACCCTGTCTCAAAACAAACAAACAACAACAATAATACTTCTGATTTATACTGTAGTAGTTCATAGGGAGCTAAATAAACTGCAGAATGTGTGTTTGCTCTTTCATTATCTGTGTGCCCCAAAGAGTGTCAAAAAAATGTTCAGGGCAGAAGTCAAGGCTCCTTCAGCAGAGGGATTCAGTTCTCCAGACTCCATGAGCAATGAGAAAAAAATCATTAATATCCTTTCACTGTGCCTCCCTGTGGCCAGCTGTAGCACGGACAGCGTGCTCAGTGGCATTCAGGAAAGCTCAGCACTGTCCCCCAGAGAGCACGCCTACACCCACCTCTCTTGCACCCTATTAGGAACACCTGGGACGGTGTATTGCCTGAGGTGTCTTGTGTGGGCTGGGGGTCTTGTTTCTGAAGTACGAAGTCCCTGTGAAGCTTCATGGTCACACTTAGAGAATTCTTGTCATATGCTACAGATGTTTTATGGTTTATTTTCAAACAGCTGTTTTTTCCCCCTTCTTTAGTCTGTTTTTCTTTTCTGTCTTTCTTTTTCCTCCCTCTCCCCACCCCCAATAAAATCCTTCCGGAAACCTGTTGAGCTCACATCCTTGGCAAAGCGCTTCGGAGTAGCTCTCAGGTCCCCTGTCAGGCTGTACTCCCACTTGCACCTGTTACGAAGAGCCGCTGGGTTAGCAGGTTGTTGTTTGAAAAGATGGACATTTAGTGCATGTGTACCAAAAAACCCCGTAGAACAGAACAGTCCACAGTGATGAGCAGCCCCTTCCTACAGCCTCATGAGACAGAATAGACAGTGGAGGTCACAGAGAGCTGCACCCACGATGACCAGCTCACTCAGAGCCTCAGGTAGGAAAGCACATACACGCATGAACGCACACACAAACACCAGTGCGGGTGACTGGTTCTCTTTTCTTTCTTTCTTCCTTTCTTTCTTTCTTTCTTTCTTTCTTTCTTTCCTTTCTTTTTTCTTTCATTTATGCCTTTCTCTTTTTCTTTTCTTTTGTTTTTTGGTTTTTAGAGACAGAGTTTCTCTGTATAGCCCTGGCTGTCCTGGATTCGCTTTGTAGACCAGGCTGGCCTTGAACTCACCGAGATCTGTCTGCCTCTGCCCCCTTAGTGCTGGAACTACATACATGCCCCACTGTGCCTGGCAGGGAAGCCGTTTCTTAAGGGTACCCTGGTTTGGCATTCCCTTCCTCCCGTCAGCCTTTGCCAGCAGCTAGCTGTCAGTGTCCCTGACCTTTAGAGGTATGAACAGGGAGGAGGAATTAAGATCCACAGATAATCCTTAAATCTTGTTAATGGTTTTCACATCCTTGGCCAGCCTAGGATCATTCCCCTGAGAGCTGCCCCCATGGAGCTAAATGGCTAGTTTAAATGCAGTCTCCACTCATCCTCTGCTAAGGGCGGGTGGGCTCAGGGAGATGGGGGGGAGGCGGGGAGAAGAAGAAAGTGTCCAGTCAGGGAAGGAAAGCTGGAACAAGGTGGAGAAATCCTTCCTTGGATAACTTGTCTATCAACTCTTAGAAAGGGGGAAATGTGTCTCTGTGTCCCTTTGCCAGTTGTACAAACAAGTACAAGCACACCGTCTGTGCCACAAACGTGCACGGAGAGGCACCAAAGTGAGTCAGCATCCAAGATGGAGTTACACCTCTCAGGCAGTTATCAAGTGTTTAGGGATGGAGCGCTGCAAAGCCACGAGAGTGAAAACCAATCTATAAAGGCGGGTTTGGCCGGCTCTCAAAAATCTTAGACAGTTGCAACACAGTCCTTGGCTCCGATGCTGGATTTTTCCCATTCATGCACTTTTTTTTTTGACAGATGAATTGTTGCAGACTGTGAAAAATCTCTGCAAGGAATCTCTGCTCCTCTCTCTGAGCAGGGCTTCGTCTGCGTGCAGCCTTCCGACTAGCCAACCCAGGTGCCCTGTGTTCTGAGCCACACACCACTTGGCCATTTCTCAGTTTTAGCCACTTTGCCTAGAGAGGCCCAGGTCACACTGGGGGCCAGCGTGTGTATGTTACTCTGGAATGCGCCTTCCATTTGCTGAATCCTGGATACCGGTATAAGTCTTCTGGAGTCTGTATTTCTTAATTCCTATGGAATGCTTATTACTTTCATTAAAGCAGTAAGTTGTTTTTTGTTTTTTGTTTTTTTTTTAACTCAGAAACCCACAAAATGACTTACCCTTGACATTTCCCTTTTAAAGCTAGCCTTCCTTCTTGCTTGATAAGTGAGTTCACGTTTATATCTGGCAAGACTAAGCCACCTCTGGATTACTGGCTGCTAGATTTTGTTACTGTTTGGTTTTGTTTGTTCTTGAGACAGAAACCCACCAGGGGAGGCCAGGCTGGCCTTAACTCCCATGCCTCCTGCTTCTGCCTTTTAGTACTGGGGGGGAGGGGGCAGATGTGCACCATTGCAGCCTGCTTTTAGATTTTTTTTTTAAAGTTGTTTTTCCCTGTATGGTGGCGTATGCCTATGCCTGTCTCCGTACTAGAGAGGCTGAGACAAGAGAATTTTGAGTTTCAGATTAGCTGGCGCAACACGATGAGACGGTGTCTCAAAAAAAAAAAAAAAAAGTTAAAATCAAGGCTTTTTTTTTTAAATGTAATAGGCACCCAGCCTGACATAGTTTTAAATATGTAGCATTAGACCACATACAGGAAATGTGCCCTGTTACATGGTAATTGGTATTTAATTGCAAGGATGGTCCAGTCTCCTACTATGGGCAGTTTTTTTTGCATAAATCTGGAATTTATTTCTTGAATCACTGGAGTAAAATGAAGGCTTTTGAAATAATCTTTCCAGAGGCTTAATCAGTTAAGTTTCACAGCCCCAGGCATTCTTGTGCAGCAGCTTTGTAGCAGCTAGCAATAGACCTCAAGTAGGCCATAGCTCTACCAAAAGAAGAATCACCTTGGGTGCTCAGCATCAAAAGAATTAGGTCTGCTTAGATTAGCTCTCTGTCGCTGTAATGAACACTGTGTATAAAGCAGTGTATAAGGAGGTGTGCATTGGCCACAGTTCTGCATAGGTTAGCCCATGGTTGATTAGCCCTGCTATGCTGGGTCTGTGGCAACACTATCCCAGCCTAGACCTGTAAGTGGGGATAAGGCCAGGGCTGGGGTCCCTTCATTCTCTTCGAGGGCATCATCTACTGCCTTGAAGACATCCTACTAGGGCCTTCCTTTTAAAGGATTCACAAACCACTGTTGTCATGGAGACCATAAGAGATTTTGAGTGACATATAAGATACATGCTGTAGCAGGATCATAGATCAGCTTTCTCAGCTGGACTTTAGATAGTAAATGATTTCCATGTCAAAGATGGGACACATGTGTGTGCTGTTGTATACTGATGCAAAGCTGAGAAAAGAATTAGCTACTCCCAGTGTGCTTGTTTTCTATGTTTTTAGGCTACCAACTAAAGATTAAAAAAATAAACTTTTTCAAAACTGCATGTGACATCCCATGAATCCTAACACTGTGTATATGCTTGAGTATATTTTCAGCAACACATTAAAGTTGGAAATTTTTCCTTCTTATTTGGGAAAGTGTTCATTGAAAATTATGGATGATGGCAGAACTAGTCTTTATTCTTAAAATAACCATTCCTGACCTTTTTTTTATTTTAGTGTTTTAATCTTCTAATTTAAATAAACTTATTAACATATATCCCATATCCCAACTTTATTGACTCATACCCTAGCCTTATTAACATATTCCAATCAGCAATATTCTGTATATGAAATTTTGTATTAAATTCTAATATATGTATGTGGAAAGGGAGAGAGGCAGTAAGGACTTTTTGTAGTATTTGTCCTATAGAAGAAATAATATCCCCTGCCAACTGTTGTCATAGCTTATCCATATCTCTATTTGTTTTCAGAAGACATGCTCTATGGTTTGTCCTCGGGAGCGCTTCCTTGGGAATGTGTTCTTAGACTATTATTTGCATTTAGCACTCATAGCTCCCCTCCCCCATGAATTTGTTGGTACAGCCTTGATAACTAATTGTCTATGTTTAAAGTGTTCGGCTTGATTTGATGTACTTACTATGAAATGCTACTTGAAGTATTTACCATAGTCAAGTAATGTACCCATCGCTCGAGCTTCCTCTTTTTGTGTGAGATGAGATCACTTACAATCTACCTTCTTATCAGATTTCAAGTTCGTGAACACATTATTAACCAGTGTCACCATTATTCGGAAGGCTTGACCAACTGAACGCTTCAGAGAGCTGAGACTCAGTGCACCCTGGTTTACATCTCCCCATCTGTCCTGTCATCAGACAAGGCTGATAGCGAATGTCTCTGTGGCCATGTATTACACAGAAAGACAATGGGAAAGTTCCAGTAATAGGTGTTTAGACTTTGTGGCTTGCTTCATGGAAGAGGGTTGCTCTGACTCACCTGGGGAGGAGAATGTGAGGTGGAAGACATGAGGGCAGAAGTTCAGAGACTTTGTTTCAAAGAACTTTATTTAGGAGTGTCGTTGTTTGAGCCCCAACATAGGAAAGAGTTCCTCTTGACCCTGAAGTTCTGGGAGTGCAGTCAACTGTTAAAACCACCCACACTCATGTCTGCTCCATAATGTCATTGTAAACACCTGCCCTACCGTGAACCCCAACTGGGACAAGACTCCCATCAGGCATGTGGAGAGAAAACGTCCTTCAGTGTTGTGAAAGATAAAGCCTGTGTTATTTGACTACGGAAGACAGTGGAAAAACGAACCCCGTGAGACTGTGGTCCACATGGGCCTGTGAATTGAAACCGCGTGGATGGTGTTGAGATACAGGCACAGGCAGGCAAGATGTCCTCCTGGGAGTGGGCTAATTGTTCCTAAGCATCCAGGTCATGTTCTGACCAACACACATGGGGCCAGTCTTCTTCCTGTCTTTCTTGTGAGAGACTTTAGGAGATTCCCCTTTAAATGGCTTTTAACTCATAACCCTTCTGTCTTTGGAAGATGAAGAATGCTCGCAAGGGCCTTTGAGCCGCAGTCAGTCCATGGAACCTGGCTGCTTTGTACACCCTTCACCTGCCAAGGAACAGGGCTGTGTGCCTCGACAGCATCCTGAGTCTGAGACCACGGTCCTGTTTTCTCTGCCCTTCCACTTTGTGAGAATTTATCTAGTGTGTGGTGGGGGGTACCAGTTGACAGTTGCCATTCGGCGGCCATTGTGTTTCATGGGACACAAGCCACACCAGCTTCTGTCACCCCCCTGTGATGTAACCTGCATTTCCAGAGCTATTTCCCACCATTGCCATCACTATGTCACCCAGTTCCTACTCCCCCCGCTCTTCCTGCCTCACAAATCCACCCGTCTCTTCCCACTTTCGTGTTCAAATGTGCCTGTCTGCAAATTCCTTCCCATGACTTCAAAATGAGCATAGGTTTTTCTTTTCTTTGGCAAATGCCCCCACCCCCACACATATTTCCCACTCTGTACTCTCGATTACAAATATTATTAGCTTTTCTTCATATCTGTATCTCATTTATTGAGTTTGTATGGCTGTAGAAAGTGAGTGGGCATGTCTGTCGTTGGTCACCATTGTTTTTCAGGCAAATCCACTGGACTAAGCTTTCACGTTTTTCAGCCTCACTCATCTCTTCCCGCTTTGATGCATGCTGGTATGTAACATTGTGACTTAGTGACTGATGCTAGGTTTTTTTCTAAATAGGAGTTCGTTTAGCTCAAGTTGTAGAGGCTGTAAGTCAAAGGTTGGTTGGCTTCATCGACTCAGCCTCTAGTGAGGGCTGTAAAAGGAACTTTTATTCGCCTGCTTCAGTGGTTGTCTGGGAGGCTTACTGCCTCTGTCAGCTAACCTAGGCCTAGTCACGGAAGCTTCTAGCCTCTGTACAATCTAACCCAGGCCTAGAATGTTTTTAGCCTCTGAGACCTACTGCTTAATAAGCTTCTCTTACTTGTTCTTTCTGAGCTCTGAGCTGGCTGGTTCAACTCAGCTGTTCTGGCTCTAACTCTCAAGCCCCTAAATTCCTCTGTTTGGCTTCAAACTAACTCCAGCAGTCTGCTCTAATCTCCCGGCTCCTTCTCCTTCTCTGTTTGTTCTGCCTTCACAAGCTCGTGCCTATCTTGTTCTCTCATGCAAAACTGTCTCTGTAAAACTGTCCTGGTAAAATTGCCTCCACTATCTCTCCACACAGCCCCTTTAAGAAACTTCCCTTTCCTGCCTTTTCTTGTGAGAGTTGGGTGTATCCTATTTTGTCAAAATTTTCTTTGATTTGTCACTTTTTCTGCCACTCAATTAGGCGTCACTTTCAAATATGGGTGCTACCTTCTACAAACTATCTTTACCTTCATTGTTTGGGATTAAAGGCGTGTACCACCATGCCTGTACCTAACCGTTGCTTTACCTGAAACTTGCTCTATACCAGGCTGGCCTTGAACTCAGATCTGCTTGCCTCTGTCTCCTGGATTAAAGATGTGTTTGTGTTCCCCACCTGGATCACACAGACCTAGTAGGTCTTTGATATGATCTCTGGCCAGAGCAGCCATGTTCGAATTCAAATTCCTCTGCAGAGGGCCTCTCAGGCTTGGTGGCATAATGACGGCAGGAACTTGTAGGAAAGTGATCACCTGGGAAGGAAAGAAGTCAAAACACAGGAGGAAAAGTCTCATTGTATTACAACCTCCTCTCAATAGGACTAACTGTTAGGATTCTGCTTCAGTCAGCCTACCTGTGACGTCACTGCTTACCTGCCAGGGGGCGTGGCCCTGCCCAGGGCCATATAAAAGACAGACCCTCCACGTGGGCTCTCTCTCTATCCCTCTCTCTACCTCCCTACTTCCTCTCCTCTCTCTATCCTCTCTCTTTACTCCCTTCTCTTCACTTTCTCTCTCTCTGGGGTACCCCTCCCCCCTTTCCCTCTTCCCCCATGCTCATTTAATAAACTCCGCATAACATGACATCTGTTGTCTGGCACCTTGTTTCTACCTTGTGTCTATCATCTATCTGCCTTAATCTTTAGTTATAACACTAACATTCAATAAGAATCACCTGTCCATCCACTCAACTACTTCCCCACTAGGCCCCACCCCATCCAGGTCCCATCACCTTTCAATATTACCATGCTGCCAACACATTAATCTTTGGAGGAGAAACCATCTCGGATCCATAGCGTTCTGCCTGGACTTTCAGGCACCTGGTCCAGGATAACATACACTGCGTAGAAGGTCTTTTAATATGATGTGGCAGTTAATTTCATTATTGAGCACATGCTGTAAGTATCAGGAATCCCTTCCACCCTCTGGGGTCCTTACTCTGCATGACCCTTCTGCTGTGGGCTGTTGATGCCTTTCAGGAGTTTTAGACGGGAGCTGAAGACATACCATGTGCTGTCACTTTGGACCATAAGCTCTGCCTGAGGACGAGGCTCATCTTCTGGGCCCCATACTCAAGTTTTCTGCTCTGTCTGGTGCCATGGGAAGAGTGGAAGGAGCCCCACCTGGCCCAGCACATGCTCCATCAAAACTGCTCTCTTAGAGAGAGGTCCTGGCTTTTGGACTGTGTGCTTCCCTCATCAAGTCTTAGAGATTTCTTTGTGGTAGTGGCCTTCTTTGTATATCGTAGTCTACACAGAAGCTAGTTATAGGACAAAGAGACGAAATCTGGGACTTGAAAAAATAATACATAAATGATGATAATTTGCAGTAAATATGCTACAGTCCCATCAGGGCTGGGTCACACTGTCACTGCCAGGAGAAGATGAGGAGAAAAGACGCACCGTTGCTGCCGTCATCACACTTACCCGAGGTCTAGGGGTGGGACGAGCGAGAACTTGGACAGGGGCTCATTGGTATCACTGTGCTGTTAAAATAAAAATTTTAAAGGCCATTCTCCAACAAACACCTGTCGTGGTGTGAGGAGAACCAGCTGGAGCATTTCCTAACTCAGGCAAGACCTTCCCTACTCTACAGAGAGTTTTCTGCCCTTGCGGTTCACCTTACTGTCTAGAAAATTATGAGGATTCCTATAGAAAACACATTGGCTGGTGGTTTTTGTTAGTAAGCTCCAAAGTAGCACAGTAGTTGCTATGTTAAAGAAAAACAAAACAAAACAAACAAACAAACAAAAAAAACGACACATAGAGCCATCTCTTCTTAGTCATTATAGGTAAAGCACCTACTGTGTGCTGGGATTGGGAGACCCAGTGAGATTGAAACTTAAGTCTTCATGTCTGTGACCTTTCACAAGGAGAAACAGGGAGTCAGGAGGTTTTCCTCTATACCCAGCCTGTGTTTTTGAGAGGAGCGGAAAGAGTAGCTGCAGAGGTCCCCACAGAGGGACCCCAGCTCCGTCTGAGGGGGTTGGTTTCCATGATCAGACCCAGAGACAAGTCTTCTTATAGAAGGAGCTGATGTAGGCAGATGATCTACAGCAGCCGGCCCGAACCTGTGAATTGTGACCATCGAAAATATGAATTTCCAGTGGTCTTAGGAACGCCCCCCCCACCCCAAGCATGAATTTATTTTCATTGCTACTTTATAACTGTAGTTTTCGTACTGAGCAGTGTCTCAGTTCTTAAGATCTTTGGAACTATATGTTTCCCCAATGGCCACAGCTCACAGGCTGAGAACCACTGGTCTAGAGGATACAAATGGCAGGTCTAGGGGCTGCTCCAGCCTGGATGGATGGAGAAAGGGAGCCACAGGGTGCAAATCAGCTCTGTTGTGCAGAGATCTCTACCACAGAGGGATATGGCTGGACAAAGAGGCCAGCCCCAGGCTATGCAAGGATACTGGGCGGGGGTGGGGGGGGGAGGACACGTTAGAAGCAACCCTTTTGTTGATGACGACACATGGAAGCAATCCGATCCGAAGCAGTATGGTCAGCCTGTGTGAGGCAAGTGTATGGGACGGAAGCTGGAAGTGGGATGCCATCCTGTAACGTAGCACAGGGATAAAGGCCTGAGTGGAGGCAGCGAAGGCACAGGTGGAGTGCTGGAGGCACAGTACGTGTATAGGAGGGAGTTCGATTCCAGGGACTCAGCACTGAACCAGAACCGAGAGTGATGGTAGACAATAATGACAACCAAGCACAGATCTTAAGAACTTTGGTGGAGGAGCTAGAGAGATGCCTCAGAGCTTAAGAACACTGGCTGCTTTTCCAGAGGCGTTGAGTTCAATTCCCAACAACCACATGGTGGCTCACAACTACCTATAATGAGATCTGATGCCATCTCTGGTGTGCAGGCATGCATGTAGTTGGAATGCTGTATACATGGTAAATAAATCTTTAAAAAAAAAAAAAGACCTTTGGTAGATGGGGGACTCTTAATGTCTTCAAGAATGAGGCAAACAGTAGATTTGCAGGACAGACAGTTTGTCATATGCTGAGTTAGAAGAACCTTTTGAACCCACCAGGTAGGCAACTAGAAATTTCAAGAAAGACCAAGACTAGTGTTGAGGGACTACAGGTTAGACTGATACATAGCTTAAGAAACATGAATGACATCCCCCAGAAGAGTGCCTGAGGTTAAGAATGAGGTGGTTACTGGGATGAGCTGTAGGCAGTGAAGTTGGACCCTGGGAAGGAGATGAAATAGAGAGAGAAGCCGGGCATGGTGGTGCACGCCTTTAATCCCAGCACGTGGGAGGCAGAGGCAGGTGGATCTCTGTGAGTTCAAGGCCAGCCTGGTCTACAAAGTAAGTCCAGGACAGCCAAGGCTAACACAGAGAGACCCTGTCTCGAAAAACCAAAACCAAAACAAACCAAAACAAACAAACAAAAAAGAAATAGAGAGAGAGAGGTGTGGTATTCCAACAGGGAAGGCCAGTCTGCAGAGAGCTCTTAAAAAGCAGAGAACTCCATCTGTGTTTCCAGAGAGGGAGAAAGGGGAGGGGGAGGGGGAGAGGGGGTGAGAGAAGGGGATGGAGAAGGGGCGGGAGAGGGAGATAACCATCCATCCATCTATCCATCCATCTATCCATCCATCTATCCATCCATCTATCCATCCATCCATCCATCCATCCATCCATCCATGGTGGCACAAAGGAGGATGTCTTGGCAGAATTAATGAGAATGAAGCCAGAAGTAGTGATAGTGACTAAGAAAGGTTGGTCCTCTTGTTATAGGGAAGTCCCTTTTGGGTGAGATGGAAACATTGTTTCTCCACCCCATTCTCCACCTTGTTGCTTTTAAGGCCCATTAAATGGCAGCCCCTCTTCCTTAGGCACAAGAATGCTAGAGCTAAGCTTAATCTTTGATGCAGGGAGATTGAACCAGTCCTACCTCGATTCTTACCAGACATAAAATGGACATTCTAGATAGGGAAAAATTACCTGTATGTTTGTAGTGTTTGGATTCTTAGGAAGTCCAAACTTCCTTGTGATGAAGGTATTCTGTTAGAACAAGCAATACTTAACAAGTAATGTGATTTCTCCTTTTTATTGTTTTGATGTAGCCAATCACTGCACGGCTTAGTAACGTCAGCACATAGAATCCTAGTTCTATCTCACAACAAAATTTAATCTGTAAGCAAACTAATGCAGATGCTTAAAAAAACATAAAATTTCCGGATTCTCATAGAATCACATCTTTACATTTTAAAATAGTGAAATAATTTGGGAAATAGTGGTCTTATCCAATGGTACTAGAATTTGTCTGAACACCTGTTTCTGTCTTAACGCATCGGCCCAGACCTAGGCTCAAAAAAAGGACTCAAGGTTTTATTTGTTTGTTTTGATTTTTTGTCATGTGTTTTGGGGTTTATTCTTATTATTTGTCAACTTAAGTATAAACTTCTGAGTGTAATCCTCTTTACATCCCACCTCTTCACAATATGCTTCAGCGTAGAAGATCCAATCCAAAGGTGACGAGTTTTTGGTAAAGCAAGAGGGAATTTTTCAGTAACTACAACAAATATACATCGTCACACTCTTTGTGAGGTGACATACTGGAAATTCCAGGTGGTGCTTATTTTTTAAAATGTATGCTCTATTTAATGTGTCCCTAAGTCCTCAGTCTCCAAAATAAATCTAGTGTGGGCAGCACCCCGTCTTCCATCCACCATGCAGAACGTGGGCTGTTTCAAATGCCAAGCAAACGAATGTTACAATCATTCCAACTTTGTCTTGGCGTCAAATGCCAGGGGCTGGATATTCTAATAGGTGATGTATTTTCATCTTTATAAGCACCTAAGAATTCATTGAGTAAGAAGTTAAGGTTAGCAACTGACCTTGGCAAACTGAGGCTTATAAATTCTGTCAGTGTGAAATTGGATTGTAGTTGAAGAACAAGAGTGGGTGTTGAGAAGGAGCATAAACCACCACCCTGCAAATGGGGACATTTCATCCCCAAACTGTTCTTGTTGGACATTATTCATGAGTGCACCTTTGATTTATGTTTCTCCGTGGGTCTGTAAATCTCTTTCTTGGATTGCAGAGGGTATGAGGAGTAAGTTCCATGGGCCCAGAGATGGCTTGATGTTATGTTAGAGATGTCAACATAAAAAGACATTTTAGCTTCTGTGTTTTTAATTCCATGTGTATTTCTTTTTTTTGACTAACTGGCCTTCTCTGTGAGGATTGGTCCCATAATGGGGCAAGAAGAAATACAGAAAGCAGCCCCTGAGTAGAGATGTCCGTTGACTCGTCTTGTGAGTGCGTGCGTGTTGTGGGCCTTCTGCTTATATTGTTTGCTTCCCCCCAAGTTAATGTGAGTATAGAATTCTCCAGCACTTGAATCTTAGACTGGTAACTAAATGGCTTGTTTGTTTGGGTGAAGTACTGAGGAGGCCAAGACTTGGGCTTACCAATGCCAAAAAAACCACCATATATTTTAACCTAAGGATGCATCACTGTAGAGTTTATTACATTTGTGGACTCTTAACATTTGAGAGTCAAAGGCCACATGAATATCTGTAGGTTAAGTAGTCACATCCTTGTTGTGAGCCATGGAAGAGAACCAGTTACAGGACCAGAAGACACTGGAGCTGAAGCAATCTCCCAGATGACCTGGGCCACATTTCTCACCCTAAAAAGGATGAATGGAGGCCTTACATGAATCTAGTCTAGGCGAAGACCACAGCCTCTTCTAGTTTGTGTTGGGTGGCCACACTTCTGCACCGTGCTCTTTCTGGTATAGTGTGAATGGTCGTCTTTACAAACATCTCCACTGTGGTTATAGATGAGCAAAATGCACTAGGACTAATATTCCTAGTTCTCAATCCAGTAACATTCTTCCCCCCTTCTTGAAGGTGTGTCTTAGGTGTCCCACAGTTATCCACTGGACACTGCCGTGTGTCACATGGAGGATCACAGGATAGGTCATCCACCCGTTAATGGGAAATACTTCAAAATAGTCTTTGGATTTTGAACTAAGCGTAGCATAAAGAAAACTCTACAGATGAATTCCCTTCTATTCAGACATTATAGTAACCCATGTAGGAACCAGAGGAATCAGTGCTGGGGTTAGAGGTGACTTTGTTCCACAGACTCTGTGGCTAGATGCCTGGGAAGCACAGGGAAACTGGGAACGTGGTCACCAGTGGGCCCTCTTGGCAGGCGGAGGGGATTGAGTCATCTCATTACCTCATTTTTAATTATTACCTCTTGACCTCATTCACTCACTCTCCCTCACCACATCATGTACTGATTTTAATTGGTCAGTAGCCGAAGAGTAACAAGCTTACTCGAACTTTCCAACACAGCTCAGGAAAACTTGGGCTACTGCGGATTCCAAGGTTTTGGATGGCAGGACCTGGCAAGGACTCCAAAGTAGGCAGAGAGGAGAGGGTGGCTTGTTCAACAGAATAACCTCATTTGAAGGCGCAAGAGCCAAGCTCATTTGCTAAAATTACTACACTCCATTCTCAATTATGCATTTCAAGGATTATTTATGTTGTGGATTGTCAACGATCACCCTGCCTCAGCCAACCAAAGCAGGGCAATGGAGTCAGATGCTAAATCAGTAATTGTGTATAAAATAGGATTCAAAGAACCTGCTAATAACCTGGATTATTCAGCAAGGAAGGCCTGTTGAAGTTATTGCAGGGATGATTTATTTTTTCTCTCTGAAAATAGAGCTGTTTGATGCTAGGTGACCATTATTGTGAAAATTACCTGCCTTTTCTAAGCCCCAGAATGTTGTTTTAAGTTGGGGTAACACCAAGATAAAACTTGCGGTTTCCTCCAGTGATGACATCCTATAAATATAGGGCTGTTATTTTTAAAGGCCAGTGGTAATGAAGTGAAATGGCCAAATAATTTTGACCACTGTAGCCTAATAAACAAGCAACTGCGGAGCCTGGTATGGTAGCACATGTCTTTAATCCCAGCACTTGGGAGGTAGAGGGCAGGCAGATAGCTGTGAGTTCAAGGCCATCTTGATCTACAGAGTAAGTTCCAGGACAGTCAAGGCTATTACACAGAGAAATTCTGTCTTGAAAAACAAAAACAAAAACTGAAAACAACTACAACAACAAAAAAATCAAGCAACTGTGATCTCCAGTTAGCTACAGTACCACCAGCCCAAATCTATTCTGACTTCTATTATGGCTATACTCTTGGGGTTTTTTGGGGGAAAAGGGAATTGTTGCTTTTGCTTATTTTGTTTTGACTTTTAAGAATCTATAGTATTTAAATTATGTCATCTGGAATGTTTGAACTAGAAAAATCTTCAGTTTTAGTCTCTAGCTTTATTAATAGTTGAGTTTGCTCTTGTAGACATCTTCTGCTTGCTCAAGGGACCAATTGCTCATTGATTAATGGTTAATGCTGAACTGTTAGTGTTGATAAACACTCCCTACCTGTATCATTGAAACTCCTGGTGTGCTATAGTTTAGATTGTGAATATACCCAAAGGCCTTTGTGTTAAAGGTACGGCTCCCAGGCTGGAAGGTAATGAATACTTTAGAAGGCAAGGTCTAATGGGAGGTCTTTAGGTCATTAGGAGATGTCCTTTGAGACAGTGGAGCCCTGAGCCCTTCCTGGTCATCATTCTGCCTCCTCATTTCTGTAGATACTACCTGTCATGGCAATCTGACAATATCCATCAGAGGCTCAAAGCAACGGGCCAACAGAAACTGCCCCTCCCCCAAACTGTGATCCCAAACAGTCCTTTTCTCTTTATAAGCTAATTGTCTCAGTTGTTTTATCATAGCAACAAAAAGATGACTAAAACATAGTGCATAATGGATGCTTTGTAAGTTTTTAATGTTCATTACTTTTCTGTTATGATTTGTCATCTTCTAGCCAAGAGGTGGATTTTATTGCACTAAAGGAAAGGGCGTGTGGGAGCATGTATGTGGAACTCTATTTTATTTAAAGCTCCCTCTGCAGGTGGCATCATCCTTCCTAATCCACACCTTCAGTCATAATCAGATTTACTGGGACCTTTGAACTTAGATGCTCAGCTATAAAACGGAGAATCCTCCTCTTCCTTACTTCATCTCAGAGAACAGATACAAAGGTAATAAACGTGAGTGCCCCTTGAATTTTTTAAAGGAAAGTTGAAATGTACATTTGAAAAAGTTACCTTGCAGAGCCAGATAGTTCCAGTAGAAAACTTCATACATAGTCAGTAATGTCCATAGATGTCTCATTTGATCTCATTTCCCTATGGATGAGCCTCTGTCTCCATGGCTCATATGTCATCCAAAAATCCAAACATCTTTCCTTCCTTGCCCACAGAGGCTCGGAAGCCAGGTCTAACCCTGTTTGGTGGCGGCAGGATCTCCATTTTGACTTCATTGTGCACCAGCTTATCTTACTGATTACAGGCCTTGGTTTTTCTTTCTCTAGAGTAGAGGTTCTCAGCTTTCCCAACACTGTGACCCTTTCATATAGCTCCTCCTGTGGTGGTGACCCCCGACTGTAAACTTATTTTCATTGCTACTTCATAACTGTAATTTTGGTGCTGTTATGAACTGTAAGGTCTGTTTTCTGAAGGCCTTAGGTAACCCCTGTGAAACAGTCATTTGAGTCCCAAAGGGGTAGCAACCCACAGGTTGAGAATCCTGCTCTAGAGGTTATGTTTATATATTTACTTTTAGGAACTACATTCTATTTTTTAAAACCATTTCATTTTTTTATGTGTAGTAGCATAGTGGTAATGCTCATCTGAGTGACTCGTTCTAAAAGCCGACTGACCACATTGATCAAAAAAAAAAAATTCCTTAGTAAAGAAAATCCCTTCAGCTGCATTTTCTGGTTCCACTGATTCTTTAGTGGAGACAGGGTCAATCATTCTAGGGTGGCTATGGGAGAAGGCTACAAGCCTTTGACTCTGGCTGCAGCCAACAGAACTGGTCAGTCGCCATATCTACTTCGGTTAGTACTGGTGGGTCGGAGGGAGCTGGCTTTGAGTGCTTCGGAATTGAGACTGCTCTCATCTGGCCACTTCCTTTGGAAGGAGAAATGTATCACATCTCTGGAATGCAGTAATCAAGTCAAAGACGATGAAGCAAAATATTTCCTCCTGTGCTCATGAGTGCTGCCCAGCATTAGCTTTTTAATACAGTATTTATTAACTTAAGCCATGCCCTCTTAAAACCTTCTTGCAAAATTTCCAAGCGACTCTGTTTATTGTTTTCTTGAAGACCGGCCCTCTTAGTTTTGGCATTGCCTGATATCATTGGGCTTCTACCCAGCCCTTCATCGCTGAGCAGTGACGCACTGAGAAACTCGATAGAGAAGCACCTGCAAGGAGTGACGCAAAATGGCTTGGGTGGGCTCTACCACGCTGGATCTGAATAACTCAAGAACAGACCCAGGTGAACAGGTCTGTCTGGTCAGCACAGAGCTCTGAGATCCATAGTGACCAAACGGTGTGGCCCAGGCCAATTGCACGCTGCCAAGTCATACTTCCCTGCCTGCCTTGCTATCCTCAGTGACCTCAGGGCCCCTCAGGGACACAGTGCAGAAGCTGTAGAGCTCTCTCTAGATAAAAGAGCAGTGTCAGAGGAGATTTTTGCCCCTGGCCCCAGATGTGTGCCAAACTTGAGAGTATGGGAGGAAGTAGGGTTGACACCTTCCATGTGCTTCTGTGAGTTCTGTAGAGAGCCTAAGCATGGGGTGCCTGTCGTGACTTCATGGGCTCCTGAGCTGTTTCTTGACAGAAGCGATTGTCTGCTTGCTGGAGGTTGAGTATTGAGGGGTGGCAATGGTTAGGTGCTGAAGGTGACGTGTAGTGTCATGTGATGGACCTTCACTTGGAGACTCTGGGCAGCCCCGAGTGTCATTCTCCCCTCTTCTGGGATCTGTTGGGCATGGTTATAATGCGTTTAAGGGTCTTCGATAGGGCGCTCAGCATTAGTATCTAAGCACAGTGACCCTGGGGTGGTGCAAGGAGTTAGGAGAACACACTCATCAGATTATACAGTAACCTGTTGGTAACAGAGAGTGGAACAAGGCAATGACTGGACCAGGAGAGGATCCTGCCACCATCGCTATGACCCCTTTTAACAGACTGTTAAAAACGGAGAAGGCAGTGGTAGAGCCCTTGGATGAACGGAACTTCTTGAGATTGTTACCTGAGTATTATATAGTCTTCTGATTGCTTAATGTCAGGTTTTTGTGCTTCCTTCATCCCAGGGACACTCCTACACAATGCCTTAGTTCTAGATGGCAAGATTGAAGCAGCTGGGGGCCACATGGTAGGGTGAGGCATGAGTGTCGCTGCTTTATGTGCACATCTAGGTAGCTGGGATGAGTCAGAAGAGAGGTGAGGCCCAGTTGCTATACTGATGAACAAACCTAACAAGTGCAGAGAATAGGGATGCAGTCAACTCAGCCTGTGAAGGATGCTACAGAAGAGCATATAAGCTGGACAGGAAACTCATAGACCTGATAGGGCTGGCTGGGGCAGGCCTCTCTTGTGCAGGTGAGTACATTGAAGGGTGAGAGGGACTGCTGTGTGAGGAGTTAAGAAAGGTCAGCCTAGGACCGTGGTTCTCAACCTTCCTAACCCTGCAACCTTTTACTATACCGTTCCTTATGTTGTGGTGAGCCCCGACCATAAAATTATTTCATTGCTACTTGATAGCCGTCATTTTGCTACTGTTATGAATTGTAATGCAAATATCTGATATGCGGGACATCTGACATGTGCCCTCTGTGGAAGTGTTGGTCAACCGCAAAGGGGTCACGGCCTACAGGTTGAGAAATGCTGGCCTAAGAGAAGGGAGCGGTACACCCAAACGCCCAAGACTGAGAGATCTTGGCCAGCTCAGATACAGGTGGCTCAGGGGGCGGTCAAGGGGGAGAAGAGGTAGGATAGGTGGGGAAGGGAGTGGGAGGCCAGCCATCCTATCAAGTGCTTCCACATTGTTGGGAGAGATTTTGAATACAGTTGTGCCGTAGTCCTAGATAACAGTATCAGACTAATGGTCCCTCTGGGCTGATGCTTCACTAACATCTTGAGGTCTTCGCCTTAGATCTGACGCTAGGTGTCCTTTGATTTTTATGGTCCTGCTTATTCCCAGTATGCAAAGTGAGCTCAAATTTGATGTCCAAGTCTGTGCTCCTTCCATGCTCCTCAAGCCTTAATTTATGTGATTAGATAGACCTACAGGATGCTTCCCTTGCCTCGCCCCCTCAAGGCTCCGTTCATGTCGTGATCAGGCCTTCACCTGCTTCCCAGTCCAGATGTGGTTTCTTTTCAGCACTAGCCCTTTATAATTTAAGAAATATTTTACTATATTCCATTAACTTCAGTATGGATGTTTTTAAAGAATCTGTCATTTCTGTTAAGAGTAGATATAGAAGCATGCACATTTGTGTGTGTGTGTGTGTGTGTGTGTGTGTGTGTGTGTGTGTGTGTGTGTGTATGCATGCATAGGCTTGCTCTGAAGGGTTATACAAGCTCCAGATAGAAATGATTTACTCCGGAGAAAGGGGCTGGAGGCTCGCCTCCACTGGGAAACCTACTTGCTATTATATACTTTCTGATTGCTCAGTGTCTCTTCACATAGGTCTTAAAACAGTTGTCTGCTGACTATAAAGGATCAACAGTTTTCCTCCATGTACTCAAGGCCAAGAGTTAAGCTTGCCGGGCGACAACTGCTGATGTCGTTTGAAAGTGAGGCTGAAATCAAAGTGGAGGGTAATAGTCATGTGGTATCAAAGTTTGATTTGTGAAGCTTTGCCCTTTCTCAGTAGTTACCTAAGTGAATGCTGTGTCTCCATGAACGTGGCGACTTAAACTCGATAAAATACAACAGTCAATTCCAACCTAAAAGGAATCAGTGTATCCGTATTTGTCTGTATGGAAAACTCTGAGCTTGGGGGACCACGTGGTATGTTTTCTGTATTCATTGTAAAAAGTGGCACTATCTAGAGAGGATGGAACACTCAGGTAGCAGAGGGTCCAAAAGCCATGCTATGGAATTCTGATCTCTTTAGAATGAGCCCAGACTACAAGTTGGAGGAAAAACACAAAACAGAGCACATAAAGTACCTGCAACCTTGTCCTCGCTTCCTTTCTGCTGGTGTGATGAACCCCGTGACTGAAAGCAGCTTGAGGAAGGAAAGGGTTTTATTTCATCTTACAGCTCCCAAGTCACTGAAAGAAGCCGAGGCATGAACCTAGAGGCAGAAACTGAGGCAGAGACCGTGGAGGACTGCTGATTACTGGGTTGCTCCTCATGGCTTGCTCAGCCTGCTTTGGTCTACAACTCAAGACCACTTGCCTAGGTGTGTCAGCATCTCTGGTGGGCCACACCCTCCCACATCAGTCATGAACCAAGAAAGTGCCCCACAGGCTTGCCTCTGGGCCAGTGTAACAGAGAAAAAAAAATTTTTTTTTCAACAAGGTTCCCTCTTCCCAGATGTCTCTGGTTTGTGTCAAGTAGAGAAATCCAACCAGGGCATTTCTTAACTTTCGCTTTGGATAATTCTTTTTTATTCTTGCCACTTAGGTTTAAACAAAAAAGAAAGAAGGAAACTGCCCCCGTTTGTCATCACATTAGTTAAGTTTTTCTGTTAGTACCTTAAAGGCAGAGAGGCTTACCGTGTATGGCCCATGCGTATGGACCATCATGGTGGTCCATCATGGCGTGCTCACAGGGTAGCTCAGTCTGTGACATAGCCTGGGCGTGGTGAGCTTACATCTCCATATAGCAGGATGCAGAGAACGTAGGTGCAAAAGAGGCCTGCTGTAACATTACCGTCCAAAGTTGACCAAAGATGGTTCACAGCACCACCAAGTTGGGCCTAAGTGTTCAAAAGCACAAGCCTGTGGAGGACATTTGACCTTTAAACAGTAACAGCCACTATCTGCATTTTCCCATGAACTGGCTTCAATATTCCCTTTCCTTTTCCCTTGCTTTTTTTTTTCTCTATTATTTGATTTAGTGACTGTCAGAGTTTTCAGGTATCTCCATTGACTACTGGAACTTATTACCAAAGTTCTTTATTTAAGTGGCTAATGTTAATTTACACCTGGACTTTGTGGAGGTAAGAGTTTAGAACCTAAAGGCGGGTGAGCAATGCTGGAAGGAGCCCCTTCTTCCTCTACAATTAGAAAATCCATGCATTCAATGAACATCTAATGTTCTCGTGTGTGTGTGTGTGTGTGTGTGTGTGTGTGTGTGTGTGTGTGTGTGTCTGCATGTGTGTATGTGCATGTGCATGCATGCGTGAGATGCTGAGGATTGAGCTCAGGGTGGCACACTCTCTTTCTCTGCATACCTAGTGTTTTTTATGTGTTAGTCACAGTCTTGGGTTCAAGGAACGCAAACAGAAGTGCCCTCTCCCATCCGTGAACCTCTGTTCTACATACAGAGTCTACTTGAAAGGCATTTAGTCCACGGAGAGGACCTGTCACAGAGCATGGGTGAATTGTCATTTTTCCTGACTTTATTTCTTATTCTGTGGTCAGACTAGATGCCCAAGTACTAGCTTTCATTTCTATAGATTGTGTGTGTGTGTGTGTGTGTGTGCATGCGTGTGTGTGTGTGTGTGTGTGTGTGTGTGTGTGTGTGTGTGTGTGCACAAATGCATTATATAAACTCTCTATTCCCCCCACTTCAATCTGGTGCTTGTAAACTCATTACCAAGCTTTGCCAGGGTGATTTAAAAAAAAAAAAGTCTTCCGTAGAATGCTATTATTAAATTCTAAGTACTTGTATGGTTACAAGTTTAATCCTATAAATATACTATCTTTGAACAGGTGAAAAATTCCTTTGCCTACTTTGAGTTTTGCTCACATACTAGATGTCCTGTTAGATCTCCTAACAAATAGCAGCAGGAAGGACCACCAGTCTCGCCTCGTGTAGAAGTTTACCTTCATCCATCTCCCATCATCTTGCTGAGTTCGCTGTCAATGCTTTCTACAATGTGGAGTTCATAAACGCTATCTCCTGGGTTACAAAGCTTTAGACTGACATACAGGTGTGCTAAGTGACCTGTATCTATTCAGTCAACATACAGTTATGGTCTCGGTCTCAGACATTTTTAAATGTAGAATGAAACTGGTCTCTTTTAACTTGAGACGCAGGAAGGCTGCCGTTTCTGTCACCCTGTCACAGTCATTTAAAGAATCAGGCTTGCTCTGTTCTCGTGGTAGGGCAATTTAGGATGGACTATTAATGGTATAGCTGCATGGGGCACCTAGGAGGGAAACCAGGTCCAGCCCTATTAGAGTGTTGGAGAGATCCTACGTAACAGAAATGAGCAGGAATCAGTAAGCGTGTGCTTTGTGAGGACGGCAAAGAAAACCAGCATCACAATCTGGTTCAAGAGCCTTGCAGTTTTATAAGGGCCTTTTAGGACCATGTACAGCAAAAATAAAACCCCAGGAAAAGTATGTTGAGGGTCAGTGAGGCCATTAAATTATTCTAGCACAGAAGTCAGAAGGTCATTAGAATCTGAAAAATAACAGTGTGTAAAGTGTCCCAGTGCGGCTGAGCAAGGTCAGCACAGAAGGCACATTTGAGTCTGTTTATCTCTGCCTGGACTGACACACGACTCCAGTCCCATTCAGTCCCATTACTGCTCAAGTGTGAAGGGTCCACTTGGAAAGAATGCGCCCTTTCACATGCAAACATTGCTGCGTTTTGAGACACAGGTCAGCACTGTGATTCAGGAGATTAGCACCGAACATTTCCACAGAGCACACTCAACACATTAAATTGACCAGTTGGAAGCACCTTCCCAAGGAAAGTGCTGCCCCTGGGTTTCTGAACCTGGACCTCTCGTTTCGGAGATCCAGGCCCTCCAAGGAGGAAGGCACGTGTTGTCATCCAACCCAACCTGGCAAGGCTGTTTCCTTTGTTGCCGGTCACTTTGTAGGGTGAGTGGAAACGCTGTATGTTAAACTCTTCAGACAGCTAATTGCCTCATGCAGCTATCTTTGTGACCCTTTAAGGTCCTCATCCTGTGGCTATGTGAACTCTTTCCTTCCCCTATAGAGCTATTCGGCTTACAAAAGGCAGGCTTGTGTCATAAAGATACATTCTCTGGGCTTGTGATGTTCTCTGTGCTGCTAAGGACCACAGCCCACCTATGGTATGGGTCTAGACAACTAGCAAACTACGTTACTTAAGCTACCGAAGCACAGCGGGGAGGTCAGCAGCCACTTTCACTGCCGCTGTCTTTCCTTAGCTGTTTCCGCCTGTGGCTTGGCTGACATTCTGTGTTTTATATCCCAGTGAAATTAATGCTTTCCACTTAAGCCTGAAATTAGTTTATCTTCTGTGAGCTGAAATTGGATTACTAATTTTTTTTTAAAGAAAAATATAATTTAGAATTAAAGTTCCGTGTTACAAAGAGGCCAGTTCATTTAGCACAGTGAGGAGGCAAGAAATAAAACAATTCATCTAAGCAGGGATGAAAGTGAATTTATTAACCCTCCTGTCCAGTGCGAGTCATCAGACTGAATTGTGAATTGTTTCCAGCATTATTCTTCTGATGAGAGAACTCCACTGCCTACCAGCTACCACGTCTCAATACTTAGCAACCGCCCCAGCTCTAATCTGAACATCTCTGGATTCAGTTTGTCAGCTTTATTTTTACGCTTAAAAATAGAAACCAATGAGCAAGCCAGATGGTTCAGTGGGTAGAGGCGCCTGGTGTCAAGTCCAGTGCCCTTTGTTCAATCCTGGGGACCCATACGGTAGAAAGAGAGAGCTGACTCTCGAAACTATCCTCTGGTCTTCACACACTGTGCTTTTCTCAAAGCGCACTTAAAATATTAATGTAATAAATTTTAAAAATATATTGACTGGTAAGACAAAGGGGAAAGCTGGGAGAAGATGTTTGAAAAAAAATATGGAAACCAGCTTAGCTTATAAGCTCTACACACACACACACACATAGACACACACACACACACACACACACACACACACACACACAGACTAAACAACAACAACAACAAAAACAGGACAAACCAAAACAAGTACTTAATTGGTATGAACATTGAAAAATAACCCACCTGGAAACTAGAGATTGCTGAACAAAAAGCCCAGTTCAATGTGTGGGAAACCTTTCTGTTGGTCACGATGTCCTGAGGACACCCCCAAACAATACAGGCTATGGCTATTATTCTTGGTTAATCATCAAACTTTATGGTAAGACCCTTTCGCTGAAGACACCACACATTGGAATCATAGAACATGGACAAATGTTCAAGCTGGTACTGACCAAGAAGCTTCCTCGTGCTGGCTAGCTTTCGTAGTATTAGAAGGTAATATGTAGGCTATACTGAGGGGGAAACTATGTATAGCATGTGAATTTGTGCACTATGGTAATGCCCTACGTGGAAAGGTGTGCCAGCAGGTGCAATAGTGGCACAAATGTTAAGGAAGTAACTAGCCACTTTCTGATTAGATTTCAGGCCTGATCTGCATACATGGTAGAGCAAATCTGGTCAAGAGGCCATGGCTGGGGAGCTCATGGTGACCCTACTACCGTTGTTTCACTAAATAGACATGGTATCAAGATGTCCTCTAAATTCACATCTCTGTGTTCAGAGAAGTTTCTTTGTACAGTACATGCCAGTTAACACCGAAACCTACTGGTCAAAATGCAGAAAGTAAGTGTCTGTGGAGTGCTCAACCATAAATGGGGTATTTGTATCATTTTGGAAAAGGCTATAAGAAGATCAAGAACAAAATGTCTGGGACGACTGGGGCAAAGCAATATGTTCCGGACACGACAGGACCGTTTCACTAATGTCCTCATGGCAGTTGTGATTGTCTGTCAACGTTATCGTGTGTAGGGAGAAGGGGCGCATGCGTGCTCACCCCAACACTAGCTGAGGAGCTATTGACATTTGATGGCTATTAGAGTTTTCATTAAGGGTGCTGCCTCTGGTAGATCAGCCACGGTCCAGCCATACCTGTGCAGGTATGGAGAGGAGAAATTGGATTCAATAGATTATTTGAAGAAGAAGAAGAAGAAAAAAAAAGGATATAAAGTTAGGATGCAGTTGTAGGTGTGAGGGGTAATTCCAGGAGGAGTTAGGGGCAGGAGCAGGGATAAATATGACCAAAATATGCTGCAAGCATGTGTGAAACTCTTCACAAATTAATAAAAGCACTGTATTAGAAGAGAAATAACCACCAGTGGGGTGTTGTCCTGTAGAGGAGTCTCCTAATCATAGTTGAGAGAGTGGTACCCTACAGGATGCTTAACATCAAGTTCCATCTCCAGCCTTTCAATACACACATTGATTCTCAAAGTGTGGTCTGCAATTCAACAGCACCAGTGTCCCCTGAGGACTTGATAAATGTGGCTCTGGGAGACTACGCCAGCTCTGGGAGCCAGAAGTGTCAGGTATGAGGCCCAGCAATCTGACTTTTCACTGTGCTCCAGGAGGTACGTTCAGTTTGAACTGTTCTTCGTGTATGGACACTTGAGGGCTGTCTATAAGAAAGAAGTCTGCCTCTGCTGCACATCTGATTCTTCAAATTCGATCTGAAAACCATTGTGGTAGACAGCCATGAACAGTGACCCCACTTCCACCCCCCAGTTCCTATGAATGGTTCTAGGCTTTTCCAGTCAAAGGCATACTTCTTAAATATTGAACATTCACTGATGGACGAGAAAGGATCGCTGAATCTACCTGTGAACCAAGCAGATGTCATTCACCAGAATCTGCTCAGAACCTCTTGGGGGAAACCATCCCAAATGTTTCCATTGTCGTTAGCATCTCAACAACACGATTCCATGTTCTGAGTTGTCTGCTCCAAACTTCTCGTTTGTTCTTAGACGCGGGGCACCTACAGGGATGTAGATGGCTTTCGTAAGCCCTTTCTCGCTTCCTTCCCAACAGTGGGCACTAAGTGGATTTCAAGATCATTTTATTTGCTTTGAGAGGTAGAACTGGCTCTGATTAGTCCATCTCCCATTGCTCGCCTGTGCTGTAAGGGTCCTTGAAATTTGTGGCCATCAGCAACATAGGGGACTAGGCTTTTTTGTTATTTGTTTGTTTGGTTTGGTTTAGTGTGGGGCTTTGGTAATGGTTCCTCTTATTCTAGTGGGTATATGGCCCAGAAGCCTTTTAATGTCTATGTGGATAAAAAATTTTAAGTGATTGCTTAAACATTCGCCCTTTCAAAGTGTTTGGCTTGAGTTTATTTAAATGGAAGTTCCTGGTAGCTTTCTGCAACCCGTGATAAACTTATCGGAATGAGTGAGGGATAGATATCATGTTTCCTGAACCTTCCTTGATCTATGGCCGGGAAAAGGTGTCATTCAAGGGTTAATGGTGTCCAGTCCTTATTTCTTGTTTGTGGGACTGGGATGTGCAAAAATGGGCCTCATGTACTCAGTCCAGGTTTGTGGAAGATTAGCTGTTCTAAACAGAAATGGAAGAACAGCCCAGAAGAATTGGAAAAAGAATGCGTAGCGTGGACAACAGGATCCCCCCCCCCCCACACCCCCGTGTGTGGCTGTGGAGGGGCGGAAAAGGATGAGGCTTGAAAATTAAATGCAGATTCCCTGCTCCTCCCCTGATTAGTGCCAGAAAACATTCAATCTGGGGGGACACCCTGAGTGGCCAACCACATTCCACCCACTGTTACTCAGTGGAAATGGCCGTCCCCTGTGAGGAGGCCGATTGGTGTGGTTACAACGGCAATTGCTGTTTGTTAACTTCAGTTGATGGCCCAGTGTGTGGCTGTGCTTGAACTCAGCTGTGCTGAGCTGGAGGGAAAGCAGCCATGTGGGATGGAGTGGTTAGGAAGCCGGCTAGGGAAGTGTAGGCATCTATGAGGCAGCAGGATGGGGGATTTGGTCATGGAAATATATTATCTCTCCACAATCCCTCGCACCAAGAGGGTGTTCAGTTCGCATTTGTCATGGAGAAGTTGTCTGGCCACCTACTGCATACAGAGTTAGAGAGGATTAGCCCAAAGTTTTGAAATCATTTTTAAAATAATTAAATATAATTCTATATCCTCTCTTAAATACCCGAAGTTGGCTCTTTGTTGGCTAGTTTCATATGTTGGTGGGAGAAGTATCCAATGACATTATATTTAAATATATTTATTTGGCTTACATAAAAATAAGAATTATATATTTCCTTCGGGTCAAGTTCTTATTGTCTATAAGTAGCAAAACAGTGCCACTCATACTGTGTGACCTCCCCAAAGCTTAATAGCCACAAAGAGTCACAGAAACCTTAAATGTCCACCAAGTCAAAGAACACCCAGTTCAGTATCCCAAACTTGGTAAGAACATACTGAGCCCAAGAAGATTCCTGCCATCACAGAGGCTGACTGGTGGCCAATTCCAGGAGCTCCATTTCCTGTCCTTGCTTCCCAGGTGGATTCCCTACATGTGCAGAATTCTTTTTTCTTTTCTCCCCTTTTCCCCCTTCCTTTCCTCCTCCTCCTCTCCTTCCTCCTTCTCTTTCTTTCTCTATGTTTCACAATGTCTCATGAAATCTCCTTACTGGTCTTAATGCTTAATCCCCCTGCCTCAGGCTCCCGAGTGCTGGGATTACAGGTGTGCATCACTATGCCTGGCTTGTATGAACCTCAGACTGGGACGCTGACTTGGTTTCAGGCACCGCGCTACATTTAAGGACTGTGGCAGTAAGTAAAGTGAGATGCAAGTTGTCCTCCGTATTTAGGTTCTAAGCCTCTTCTCTTGTGTTACAAACTAGAGACATGAAGTATGAACTCCAACCAGTGGATCTGCTAGTGTCCCCAAGACTGTTTTTCCTGGGGCTCCCTTATAGCACATAGTTGCATTCTTTATATCTTATTCCAAGTGTTTACAGAGCATTAATAAATTGGCTCTCAAGATGAGGGAAATCTCAGGCTGTGAGAGAGGCAATGCCCACACTGTGAGGGAACAGGGAAAGCAGCAGTGTGGAGTCAGGATCCTGGGGCTGACCCTCTCCCTGCTACAGGTTGGACACTGAGTCCCTTTGAACAGTAACCACCCCCCACCTGAAGCCCCTACACACTGGAAACTGCCATATGGAAGGCCTCATCGTAAGTGCATAGTTACCTCAGGGGCAGCTCGCACTTTAAGAGTTTACGCAGTCGAATAAGTGATTACAAAGCTCGTGTTAAATGGTGTCCAAGGTCAGTAATAAATATGACTGTTACACCATCCTTGTTTTTTTTTTTTCAAAGTTATGTCTGAGAGAATAGGCTTACTCCCCACACCCAGTCGCATCTGGTCCTAGAAGCTGAGAGAACTCACCTAGGTGACCAGCTTCCCGGGCTCCTTCCACAGGTGTGAAGTTGGTATAAAGGGCTAGGTTCTAAGAGTAAAAGTCAGATGAGGCCCATGAAGACTGTGTTCAAAGCATCAAGTCATGATGCCTGGAATGCGATTGTCAGGTAAAATGACAGGAAGGAGAAATCAGTGGCAGAGAAGGAAACAGCGAAGAATCTTCGAGAGGAGCGTATGACTTACAGGAATATACTGTTGGCACGGTAACTCCTTGCTATGTGCGTCTTGTCCACGTGTCGTCATGGGAACTAGCCCCCTAGTAGGGCAAATGGGTACTCCCTATAGAGAAGCCCTTGCAGTTAGCGGCTTGTGCCTCCCCATCTAGCTGAGCTGACTTGATTGAGGAGGCAGGATTAGTGTGACACACACTGACTGTCCTGAAACGGGGCTCTAAGCCGGGGCTTGTCCTCACTGCTGGTTTCCTTGATTGTAACATGGCATAACTTGATCCATTTGGTTCCAGGCCTCATCACTGTCTCTCAGCCTTCCCCTAATCCCTCTGTTAACCAGGTAGCCTCTCATCCCTTGGTGAAGCTTTTCTAGGGACACTGCAGTGGTGACAGTTTATCCTACACTTATCTTGGAATCATCTAATGTTCTCTTTGGGTAGTGAAAGCCTCCGCTTGTGAAAATGTGGTGTGTGTGTGTGTGTGTGTGTGTGTGTGTGTGTGTGTGTGTGTGTGTGTAGTGTGTTTGTGTGTTAAACTGGACTTTTTCCATTTCTTTAAGAATTTTTGAAATTACATTATTTTCATGTGTGTGGGCAGAGAATTACTTGCAGGTGTCAGTTGCCTCCATCTTCCACATGGGCCCTGGGGGTGGAACTCAGGCCCTCAGTCTTGGAGGCAAGCATATTTACCCACTGAGCCACCTCTCTGATCTGGGATTCTTAGCAAAAATGAAGAAAAAAAATCTATGAAGATGATTGTGATACTCTTGAGAGCACAAGATAGTGTCCCCCTCAGAGCCTGGCGTCCACATGGGAGCGAGAGTTGAAATGTAGGTAACAGGGTGGAAGGCCAAAGCCAGGATGGAGTTTCCAGGTTTAACAGTGATATAGTCGTTTTGGGTTAGGGAAAGGGTTGACCATTTTGTATGCTTTGATAAGGTTGTGTTATAACTGGATTAAGAAAACAGGACTTTTGGGAGGGAAGGGTAAGTGAATCCATCTGCTCTGGAGACTGGCAGAATATTCTCTCACATAACTGTTTTAAACTCTCAATCTTAGGAAAAGTTTCACTGGGCTTACATAAGGAACTCTCCATTTTGGTGCATATGAGAGTTGGCTTGGACTTCAGATACATTTTGAAATACAATAACCTTTAGGCAGCAGAAATTTACAAAATTAATCTACTATAAACTGGAAGAAAATAAAAGTGATTATGAGTTCTAGCTATAAAGTAATCAGAGACCTATAATAAGGAATAAGTATACACATACATTAGGATAGATGAAAAGTTAAAATTCCCTTAAGTCACAATATAAACAGAATTAGGCTGGGAAGTAGCTTTGTAGCAGAGTATTTGCCTAGCATATAGGAGCCCCTGGGTTTAATCCTAAACCGTCTCCCCCACTAATAAACTAGCAGTGTTAACCCTTTGGTGTATTTTTTTTGAACTACAATATACAAGAAATACCAGGGCTATTTGTGTGTGCATTTGTGAGGTCAAAGGGCAATTTTTAATGTCCTCAAGACAACTACTCACTCTTTCTTTCTTTCTTTCTTTCTTTCTTTCTTTCTTTCTTTCTTTCTTTCTTTCGACACAATGTCAACCTGGGAGCCAGGGCTTAACAATTAAACCAAAATGGATGACCAGAGAAAGCCAGGAATCTTCCTTTCTCTGCATCTCCGGTGCTGAGATTCTAAGCATATGCTACCACATTTAGCTTTTTGATGTAGGTTCTGGGAATCAAACTCAAGTCTTTTATTTTTATTTCTGTGTATGGGTGTTTCGTCCGTTGTACCACCATGTCTCTGCAGTGTTCGTGGAGACTAGAGAGAGTGACATTTATCCTGGAACTGGAGTTACAGATAGTTGTGAGCCATCATGTGGCTCGTGCTGGGAATTGGACCAGGCTCCTCTGGGAGAGCAACTCTTAACCAATGAGCCATCCCTTCAGCCTCCAAAGCTATTGCTATATGAGGAGCCCACGGAAGAAAAATGTGAAATTATATTTAAAATATTCAAAGCACTGAAAAACTGAGAAGGAAATGTAAATGTTTGCCATGTATCCTGAGCTACTGTTGCTTTATTATGGGGTAGGTATCAAAGAACAGAAAAGACTTCATTTATAGTGTGAACAGCCAGTCTGGATGTGAGCCACCCCTATGAGGGGCCTGCTCGAAGGTCCCAGCTTTTCCCAGATGACTTTTCCATGTGAGTTATATGACTAATTGTAGAACGTTGTTTTTACCAGTTGCCGAGTACAGAAAACCCTCCTTAGCAGGCGTTAAGGGTCTTAATGACACACACTTTGTCATTAGCTTCTCTGGTTCCATGTTCTTACCTCTTCTCGGGTTTTCTCTTAAGTTTTATCATGACGTGTCAATTTCTTCCAGTGCTTCGTGGCATGGCGTGGGTCTCGAGCTCTCCCCTGACTTGCCGTGGGGTTACGTCTCAGGAAACTCATTGGAAGTTGACTCACCTCCACTGGGAGGACATCCTACATCAGCCATACAGCCAACTGGGCAGTGTCATGAGGGTTGACCTGCTATTCAGTGTCACTGTTCAGCAGTTCCAGAGAAGACTGTGGTAGTATCACCTGTCCCGGGCAAGCCAACATTCACATTGAAAGCATGGTGTCACTGGGCTTCCCCATGCGCATTTGCAGTGTCATGAAGTAAAGATAAGTTTAAGTTCAAATGTGCACATTTTCAAACAGAAATTCCCGAGTATTCCCCTTCAGAGTATCTCGGGAATTTCCCAGATTCCGAATAGGAAATAGTCACTTGGGTAAGTAGTACTTCTTAGCTCCTCCCATCTTTTCTTCCACTCTCTCTTCTCTCGAAGGCCACCAGAGGTTCAGGATTAAGAGCCACTGTTCTTGAGTGGTGCCTCCCCCTCGTGGTAACCCTGGGAAACTGCAGCTGGTCTAATCTCTGATGGTGCAATAATTCAAGTTGTTGTGCTTGTAGGACTGAGGTCCCCATTCCCTTGAGGGCTCTTAATCAAAGCTCTTATGTTCTAGAAACCACCTATCTTTCTCACCAACTCGCCTCCTCTTTCCCGGAGCCACTCCCAGCTCACCATGCCTGGAGTCTCCCTGCCACTCTTTCACACTAGCTTTCAGTTGCTGTGACAAAAGTGACAAAGAATAACAACTTAAAAGGAAGAGAAGTTGGAGGGTTCAGTGGGCTCTGTTGCGTTTATACCAGTGGCAGGCAGAGTGTCATGGTAGGGGGACAAAGGGTGGCGCTGACTGCACCCCTAAGGTGGCTGGGAAGGGAAGGGTCCAGAGTCCCAGAATGCCTTTCAAGGGCACATTCCCAAGTGAACAAAATTCCTTCCACTACACCCCACTACAACCCTACAGAGGGTTCTGCCACCTCTCAATATCTCTTGAGATATCTCAATATCTCAATACCCTCTAATGATATAGCCAATGTTTAATGTTTAGCACAGCTGGATAAAACTCTGGGCCTTTAAAGGGCTCCTCAGATTAGATTAGGCCCAAGTGAACAATTCACTCCCATAGTGCTTGCCTCAAAATGTACTGCTCAGTGATCTTATTTATAACTTGAGCATCCTTTTTGTCACATCATATACCATAATCAGGGCATGATACCAGTGCTTACACTAGAACATCTTAGGGCTCTGGGAATTTGCTTAACACAGCTAGAGCCCCCAAACTGTTAGTTTTCCTTCAACTTTAAGAACGTATTAATTGCTGGGCAGTGGTGGCACACACCTTTAATCTCAGCACTCAGAAGGGCAGAGGGAAGTGGATCCCTATGATTTCGAGGCCAACCTGGTCTATAGAGAGAGTTCCAGGACAGCCAAGGCTACACACACACACACACACACACACACACACACACACACACGGGGGACGGGGCAGTGAGGAGAGAGAAACTCTGGGAAAAAAAAGTATTCTATTTCTGATCTTCTCCATTTCGGTCTTTATTCTTCACTATGGAGGCTTCCCACATCCTCCTCCAGGGTCTGGTGTGAACTAGTGGAGGAAGTGTAGATCTCATCACAGGAATACCAACAATATGAGAGATCAAGCCAGTATCTTCTCTTCAGAACGTACCAGGCCTGTGATGATGCTTTCCAAGGAGAGTTACCTGGATGAAATCCAGGACATGCAATGTATTTATTCACTAGCTTCTGATGCCCTTATTTTTATGTCAGGGTTGTTTTCCTTCTACATAAAATGTGTGTATCTCTTTGTTTTTATCCTTCATCCCCATCTTTGAGTTCTTCACTAATGACATGAATTCTCTCTCTCTGCTCTTCTCTTTTCCTCCCTGTACCTCACTCATTATCAGGTCACTGGAGGGTGATGTGGTTCATGAGACAGGAGGCCCATATACTAGATGCAGCTCGGTCCCCAAACTGATTATGCCACTTGACTTCCTGGCATTGTTGTTTTCTCGCTGGTGACCCCTGCATGTTCTTGTTAGCCTGTTAGAAAATGGGCTTATCTACATGTCTTTCAAAATTACCATATTGTGTGACGTCAAGCTCCCCAGTCACCTACTGAGTCACTCTTCCCTTGCAGTGGTCCCTTCTCTCTCACGACCACCACAAGAGCTCATGGGACTTGAGCCAAGACTCAGTCCTGGTTTCTAGCCTTGAGCTGTGAGAGTCATTTGCCTCCTTGCTGGAAGGTACAGGCTCCCAACCTCCAGCAGGAGCTTCGGCACCAACACAGTGACGGCCTGATGGACACAGTAGTGTTGAGTGTGTGGAGAACAGCAAGGTGCCTCACAGCACAGACTTTAGAGTAAAATCTGTGGGCACAAGTCAAAAATGCAGGCCCCACCACATATAGACTTCAGAACTGGAGGAAGTTTGTCACCAGTTAGGATGACGCGGGAGCTGTGATAAAGGAGTTCAAGTGTGTAGAGCTGATGGCTCTACTGGGAACATAGCAAGTGCTCTGTCTAGTGCGTACTGTCCCCAGAGCTGGTGGCCATGCTCATCCATAGACGTGGTTGAAATGGCTTTAGTGAAAATATTGTGAAGGTTAAAGTGATCCTAGGAGTCATGAGGAGGATTGGTGTGCGTGCGTGCGTGTGTGTGTGTGTGTGTGTGTGTGTGTGTGTGTGTGTGTGTGCGCACGCGTGCATGCGCACTCCTGGGAAGTGTAGCATTTCAGGCAAGTTATATCTCCTGGCCCCAAAATAGTAAAGATGAAGAGAAGAAAATGGCTTAATTGGTTACCGCAATAACTTACAGTGGGTGCTGAGCAGGGTAATATGTTTGATATTAAGGTTTTCCGTTGTCTCTGGTTGGTGGATTTCCCAACACAATCCTTGTGTCCAAAAATAGAACAAGAGGAAATAGAACACAGCAGAGCTGTAGAAATGCTAGTGCAGACCGGAAACCAAATAGTTGGCAAGAACATCTTGCTAATCTCTTGTGCACTGGTGCCGTTTAAATTAGGATCTGACTCTGACGCTTGCGCGTGGCTTACACTTTCTGTGGTAGACTAGCTTGGTCAGTCAGAGGCCTGCCCTCTAGATGGCGAAGCCAGCGGCTAGTCAGATGGAGAAGTTCGAGAGAGGCTTTGAGCACATTCACACTCCATTCAGGAACGGTTAGAGCACATCTTCTCCCCGATTCTAAAGACAACAGGCTGCTGGGCTGTCAGGAGGTTTTTCTCGTTCACACTAGTCAAGGAGAGGAGCCAATCTGTGTGATTATAAAACCACACAGTATTAGCCATTGTGTGTGGGGGGAGGTGACCTTGGGTTCTGACCTAATGTAAAATCACAGCTGGGAAGTCAGCTGTTGAGTCACTGAGGGAACAGACGAGGAGAAAGCAGGAGCTGAGAGAGAGAGCTTCTCTCCAAACGGGAAGCTTCTTAATGAAAGAACTGGCCATGATAGTCTTTTACAGCAGGGCATCAGAGTGTGAGTCACTCTGTAGTTCAGACAGCAAGGGTCTCCGTAAGGTCCATGAAGTAGACTTGCTCTACACGTTGGCACTGTTGAGAGGTGGCGCCTTTAAGGGGTGGTGTAAGTGGGAAGTCTGTGGCCATCACTGTGTCCATCGCCCTCAAAGGAGATGTAGGGCCCAGCCCGTTTGTCCTCCTTCCTCCCTTACGTCACATAAGCCTCCCTTTTCAAGTGTCACCTTGCCACATGGCCAATGAATCAATGCTCAGAAACCTCCAAAACAGTGAGCTAAGGGAACCTTTTTTCTTTGTAAGTTGATTATTCCAGGCATTTTTTATTGGGGGTGGAAAGATATCATAGGTTAAAGAAAATGGCACTGCAACATTAGGGGAGAATACTCTGGAATGGTGTATAAATGAAACTTGTCATCCTACGATTTCTGATGTGGCCTTCTGGGTGCTTGAGCTTTGCATTAGGACAAACTTCAATTCCTAATTGCTCAAGTCCTTCAGTTAACCAGGCGTATCGGTTATCTAAACACTGCTTTAAAAGGACGATGAAGCCGGGTGTGGTGGCGCACGCCTTTAATCCCAGCACTCGGGAGGCAGAGGCAGGTGGATCTCTATAAGTTCGAGGCCAGCCTGGTCTACAAAGTGAGTCCAGGACAGCCAGGGCTGTTACACAGAGAAACCCTGTCTCGAAAAACCAGAAAAAAAAAATAAATAAAAGGATGATGAATCAGAAAAAGAGGCAAACAGATACACGCCTCAGAGCCTCATTGCAGTTTGACTCTGGAGAAAGCAACTTTCTGATTTCATCAAGAAAACAATGCCTTGTTTTTGTGTGTGCGCATGTTCATGTGTGTGCCATTGAGAATGTGTGAGATTGTGTGCTAGATATACATGTGTATTCATGCATGTGGAGGAGCTGCCTACCTTTTTGTGCTTGTAACACAGACTTTCTCACTGGCCTGGAATTCATCATGTAGACAGGCTAGCTGGCCAGGAAGCCCCAGGGATCAGGTGGCCTTCATTTCCCCAGGCCTGGCTTGACAAGTGTGCCATCACGCCCAGTTGGGTTTTTTTTTTGTTTTTTGTTTTTTTCATGTGGATGCTCGATGCTGAACCCAAAGCAAAGCTTGGTAACGGCTGGGCTGTCTCCACAGCCCATGCCTTGCTTTTGAACACCACAATCGTAACATAATTCTTACCTGTGTCAATGAGCTCTTTCGGTTCTTTTGTGTGATTTGAGAGGAGTCTAGTGTATGCTCTCATCTGTCTCTAGGCCCTCTGGTCTCAGCACCACTAACTTCTTTCTTTTTTTAGTGAGTGCTAATGTGGAGATCCTCAGGGCACTCAGTCATTAGTGAGGGATGTATTCATAATGTCCAAAAGCTGATTGCTTTAAATCTGGAGTGAAAGTGCTGCGTGTGTGTGTGTGTGTGTGTGTGTGTGTGTGTGTGTGTGTGTGTGTGTGTTTTCTTTTAACTTTCATCTAAGTGGATTCTAAAAGTCGCCTCCTGTCACAGTGGAAATAAGATGCTGGGTGGCACTTTGGGGACCATCTTGTTCAACCACCCCATATTGCAAAGTGCAGAAATGGGGGTCTGGAAATGAATTTGCCCTGTGTCCTCCAGTCTGGCCACTCTCATCGGTGTGGGGCAATTGTGCTTTGGGTCTAACAGGTGAATAAACTCAGAGCATGTCTCCATGCCCACATGATATAACTGGACTAAGAGCATAAAATAGACCAAATCCATGGCTGAGACAGTTCTGTTCTGCTGATTTTTCTCATAATTTACAAAGAATTCCAGTAGATCAAAAACAAGGCAAAAAAAAATGTACAAAGTCGAGCCAGGGAAGTGCTCCAGATCTCCTAATCTCACTGTGCCGGGAGTAGAAAGGAACGCTCTTCAGACATTCCTCTTTTCACATAGCACGGGAAAGGGTCTCTCCGATGTGCTTGTTGTGTCCCCGGGGAACATTTGTTTTATTTTAGACAAGGTCTCTCTCTGTATAGCTGAGGCTACCCCTGAATTCAAAGCAGCCCTCTAGCCTCAGCCTGGAGGCGCAGTAGCATTGAGCACCCCGACACCAAGTCCCTGTGACACACCTCATGTCCTCCTTTGCTGAAGTGGACTTGAGACAAAAATAGGTTTTATTTAGTACCACCCCTCCCCCCCCCATTGAATCATGCTATTTAGCTTAGTATCACAACTTGTGAAATACTTCAGCCCTTCTCATTCAGATTTGGAAAGTTTCTCCCTACCCGAACCTGCTGACGGCTGTAGGAGACGGCGGGAATCTCTTTGGGCTTCCACACTGTCAACATACGCAACCTGCAAAGGTCCCTCTCTAGCGGGTGGCATTGACTCACAAACCAGCGCCGAAGGGAGGTGCTTCTACTGTCTCGGCTACAAGCTGCCAGTGTGTTGGCTCTCAGCAAAGGGCCTGATGCAGCGCACGGAGCACTGGAACCCTGCTCCACTGCCCTTCTCTGGGGCAGACAGAGAATGCAGGTGCGGCCTGTAATTACAACTCAACGGGGAGGCTGAGGCAAGAGGACAGGAAGTTCAAGGCCAGGCCTGGCCAACTTGGGGTGACCCTGCTCAAAATGATTGAATGAACGGCGAGGGATGGAGGAGGCTGTCTTCATAGACACCTTGCCTATCACAGGTCCTGGGTTTAGTCTCCAGTGATGGGGGAGCGGCTAGTAATTTAAGTCAAGGTCTATTCGCCTCCCGGAAGCCAGGAAGCAGAGAAAGGAGCAAGCAGGGTCTCTGGCTTGTCATTCAAGAACAACCCCATCCCATGATCTCCTTCCCACCAAGTCTCTGGTCTTTAATGCTTCATCCTCTGCCTCTGGAGCCATGGTCCGATGACCCAAGTGTCCTTGGAGGATACGTATCTGAACCACAGCAATGGTAAAATAAGAGCAAGGTCATCCGCGTCTGGGAAAGGCCACCCTTTTAGTGGGCTGCTGATGGCATCTTCTCAACATTAGCAAGACAGTTGGCAAGACTGTCTTTGTAGACTCCACGGGTTTGAATATAGAGGCAGAGGCTGTGTTCACAGTGACAAGACAGATTGTGGGGACTGGCTGGAGGAGGGAATGCTGCAGGGAAAGGTCAGCTGCGGCATGAGAGAGGGGCATGGATGACAGGCATGAGTAAGCACATGTGTGAGTTGCGGTTATACACTTGTGTGAGTTGTGGTTATACACCTGTGTCACCTTTAACCTAGGGCTCTTCAGAGCCTAAGGTTTCACCACAGCACGTATTCGGTGGCAACAGGGTAAGCAGCCCACCCTAGGCTGCTGCATGCATTCACTCAGCTTTAACGTTAGGAGGCCTGTGCTGTGTTGTGTCCTGGAAGCCCTCTGCCCTGGCCCCAGGAGCATGACTGATCCCCTGGACCTGATCTCAAGCCATTCTTGAAAGGTATCTGGAGAAGATCCTAATGGCGAACCCAGCGTGGTCGCACACGCCTGTAATCCCAGCACTTGAGATGCAGAGGCAGGGGAATCTCTGAGAGTTTGAGGCCAGCCTGGTCTACAGAGCAAGTCCAGGATACCCAGGGCGACACAGAGAAACTCTATCTCAAAAAACAAAAACCAACCAACCAAAAAAGATCCTGATGACACTGAAGCTTGAGTGAGTTAAGCTGGCTAGACTTCATCCAAGGCAGTTCATGCACTGTGGGTCTGATAACAGCGCTGCACTGCCAGCTCCAGAAAACAATTGTTCGGGTTTGAATTTGGCATCAGTGGGGAGAGCATGGAGAGAGAGAAAGACACACACACATACACACACACACACACACACACACACACACACACACACACACAGACAGAAACAGAGAGAGAGACACCGAGACAGGCAGACAGACAGGCAGACAGACACAGACAGAGAAAAACTGGGGGAGGCCCTAGGCCCTATCTGAAAGGTCCCAGTGAACCCAAGCTTGGAGACCAGGACTGTTCTGAAGCCCTTTGCCCTGTCTATAGTTTCCCTGCCCCCATCCCAAAATTCTCCCAAAGCTTAGCAAGTCAATGAAAAAAAAAAGTCTTCTCATCCCAAATGCTGTTTTCCATCTTCCAGCGGCAGTTGAGGTTGTCCTGCGAGCTTTCAGCCAGAAACACAAGCCCGAGGTTTTGTTTCTTTTGCAGCAGCTTTTGTACAGTGAACAATCTTCCCATCGGCTGGAAAGAGGGTCTATAACTACGTCCCTGGTCATCTGAGAGTGCTCATCCAATTAAGGAAGAAAAGTAAGAGGTAGTGAAATCAGGGCCATCAATGGTCCATTTAAATGACGCTTGTCTAATTTTTTTGTTTTTGTTTTTAAGTAACACATGCATTTTATTACAAACAGATTCTATTTATTCTGAATCATTTATGAAGTACAGACAGACAACAGAAGACAAAAGGTCTCATCCACAGTAATCGTCGCTCCAAAGAAATGGAGCTTTATTGTATATTCTTTTCTGTGTAAATTGTAGTACCTGTGTGTGCACACAAATGGTACTATGGAGCAGTAAACCTCAATATCTGAGGGGTTTGCACTGACCGAGTCAGTCAAATAATGGAAATAAGTAGGTGTTGTGCTGTATGCCCGCCATCCCAACACTCAAGAGGTGGAGGCAGGAGGGTCAGGCGTTCAGGGCCAGCCTTGGCTACATAGTGAGTTTGAGGGCAGCCTGGGCTCCATGAGACCTTGTCTCATGAATCATGAATGAATGATTAATTAAAAAAAAAGATGGAGAAAAAAATTGAAAACAAAACTGGTTCTCTGCTGAACACGTGTAGACATTTGCATAGCATTTGTGTTGCATTTCTGTATTAAAATTAACCTAGAGATGATTTCAGACATATTCATTAATTTATTGTGGTCCTAGGAATTGAACCCAAAGCTTCATGAAAACAATGCAACCACTTAACCACTAAACTATATTCCTAGCTCTGATACCACTTTATATAAGAAGAGACTTGGGTGTGCATAGATTTTGGTGTCTTAACAAATGTTCTAGAATACCCTAGGCTAGGGAGGGACAATTATAGACATTTTCCTGCTATCGCTGGTGGCATTGGGTGTGTCCCTGTCTTGAATGTTAAAAGGAAGCTCTCACCTGAAGCTAATAGATCAGTCCTTGTGAGTTTGCGTTGGGTTGGGAAGCCATTGGAGGTAATGCGACCACAGTTTGGGTTGTACATGTCACAGCTCTTGGGGGAGGGCTTTTCCTGTCTTTGTGGCCACAGGCTGGCCCCTTTTCTCCTGCTGAGAGCTCTTCCAGATGGTAGCTGTTCTAGCTCTCTTGTTGCTTGAGGCAGCAGGCAAAGACCTCCTAGGGAGAAGACGAAGGCTGGTGCCCCTAGCCCTGGAATTGCTCCTTCCACATCTTGACTTCTCCTCAGGCATGTTGGTCCTACAGAAGAGAGGCTAGCTGGCTCTAGGCTGCTTCTCCCATCTACTGCTTTCTTCCAAGGAAGTCGCAGACTCCTTTTTGTTGCCGTATTCTGCCTGAGACAAGAGCTTCTTCTTTAGCCCAGGCTGGCCTTGAATTTGGAGAAATCTGACTCCTTGCTACTGGGATCATGGTCTTGGAACCCATGTCTGACCTAACTGACACTTCCTAAGCAGAGTAGGGTTCATGCCTTGAGGTGCACACTGTGCCTTACTTCCAACTAAGATGTGGCAATTTGGGCCCCAAACCATGAGACGTGGGGCCCTATGTTCCCATTAGAGGGATGCTTTACCATCTGGGTAGAAGAGGTAAAACTTGCCTCTCCGGTCCTTGTATTGTGATGAGATGGCTGAGTTGTGAGCCGACACTGTCCTCTGAAATCTTAGGTGCTCGGGTGGCTGCCCGAGGGTTCTGGAGGCTAGTAATTCCTACGTAGGGTTAGGGTCAAGGTCCTAAGTCCTGGTTATCCATGTAGCCTCAAGGAAGTTATTCCCCTCTTTGAGAGTCAGTGTCCCTAATCATGCTGTCAGCGCTGTGACATGGCTACCGCGTGTGATTATCATGAGGGCAGCGTACACACGTCACTCAACCCCTGGGTATGTGTGTCGGTGTTCTGAGACAAGATGTAAATGACACAGATCACATCCGAAAAGGATATGTGACGGGACTCAGACTGTCCCAGGAGGAAAGCTGCCGGACAGGGGGCTGGCCGCGTACTGCCCTGGGCTCTGGAAATGGTGGCACTTTGTCTTTCTTTCTCTTTGTGTATGTTGCTTTGTGGGTTGAGTCAGGTCTTGGGAACTCATCCCTCTTCCCCTCTTGGTCATGAGCCTAGTTCCCAGTGTAACATCTTGCCCCAGATCCCAGCCTGTGGTAGGCTTGGTCTCTTTCTGTGGGGTTTAGTTTCATCGTGGGAGCTTGTATGGAAACAAGCTGCTCCCTTGCTGACATAAACCCCCCCAAATCCTTGTCATTATTCATCCTTCTGCAGAATTCTCTGACTGTGTACATCCCCCTCCTGTCTGTCCCCACTACGCTGGGAACAGCTGTACAAAATGAAGCCAAGTGGTACAAATGACCCGGAGTGTGGTGTGACTTGCAAAACTCAAGAGTTTCAGAAGTCACGGTGCCAGGCTCCATGGCCTTGTTGATTCAATGGAATCTTGAGCCATAGGAACAAGTCCCTCAGGGTCTTCATTCATGTCATTAACCACAAGGCCACCCCGGTCCAGCAGCAGGGCTGCGTTGAGTGTGGCTGTCCCAGCAACTCTGCCGCCCTCCTCCCTTTCAGGCAGTGGGCCATTTTAAGGGTTCTAAGTCTGAAATTACGTATTGCAGCCAGCCTGCTCGACATTTCTGTGTTGCCTCTTAGGTTCTCCCGGGTCCCTGGCTTTCTTTTTTTTCTACAGAAAATGTCCTAAATTGAGGGATTGCAGCTACCACTGTGATGAGTCTGAAAAAAAAATTCAGATTCTTTTTATTTTCATTTATGTGTCTGTCTGTCTGTGTGTGAGTACATGTGGGTGCCCTTGATGGACAGAAGAGGGTTTCTATGCCCTGGAGCTGGAGTCACAGGCAGTTGTGAGTGGTCAAATGTGGTTTCCGGGAATCGAACTCCAGACCTCCACAAGAGCAACGAGCTCTTGTAACCACTCCTGCCCAGCGATGAGTCTTGACTGACATTTCCCTGAATGTCTGTTGGTCTCACCTGCAGGAGACGATGCTGAGCAGGTGTCACCCCGGCTGTGTTCCAAGATGGGTAGAGAAGACACGAGTCATCCCTAGGTGTCATGTATGTAGTATTGTGTTTCATACTTCCCCAGATGCTCCTGTCTGCACATCTCATTCAAACCTTGGGTAGCTCTAGCAGGTAGACGGGATCTCTTCTTGGCAAGAGAACGTTAAAAAAAAGTACTGTTCAGCCTGGCGTGGTGGCTTGTGCCTTTTAATTCCACCACTAATGGAGGCAGAGGCAGGTGGATCCTTGTGACTTAGAGGCCAGCCTGGTCTACTGAGCTAGTTCAGGACAGCCAAGGCTACACACAGAAACCCTGCCTTGGAAAAAACAAAACAAAACAAAAAACTAGTGCTCAACAAATTGTTACCTAGCAACCAAGTTCCACACTCAACTCTATGCTTGGGTATAAACATGCACCGCACAAACAAGAAGCGATGACAATCCTGATGCCATTGGGGTTGGCTAGAGGTAGATGTGGACCTGCCGACACACCTAGATCTCTCAGGAGTCTTTCTAGAACATGTCTTATGGGTCAGTGAACAGCAGAGTGTCTCTCCCTGTGGCCACTGGGAACTTTCTAGAAAGGTCTCCCTTTTCCTCTATCATACTTCCTTTTAACAGACTTGTACTATCTTTTTCTGACCGGTAGGGGGAAGGGTGAGTTGCTGTAGAATCTTTGACTTCATTTCAAAGATGGTGGGGAAGAGTCTGTGGGAAGCTTTGACATAGATTCAGTTGAATTGCAGGGCAGCATTAAGTCCATTTAGGGTGTCACTAAAAGCTCGGTGATGGCCTTTGAGTTTATTTCCTGTGCAGACATGAGCTGTGTGGAATGTGATTTGAGACTGCAAAGCTTCTTAGCTAGCATGTCTGGTAGGTAATAAGTGTTCAATAAATATTTGTTGGTTTGATGCATTTTGGTTGAATGTGGTCCCTGAACAGGCTGACAGTGGTTCTTTCCCATGTTGAATCACAGCTCACTTGCAAGTGAGGTTGGTTGCCAAGGAAACTGAGAGGGAGAAGATGAAGGTAAAAGGCACTTAGCTAAGACTATGCCATTGACTCACCATCCATGGAGGTGGGTGATGCTAGTCATTACCACTGAGACACCCAGCCTGTTGCATCCTGACAAAGAGGAGACTCCGTCCATTTTTGCCCCCTGAGTTTCCCTTTGGCTGGATGGCACAATAAAACCTGCCCATTTGCTGGTAACTTCTAAAACTTGAGTGATCTGAAGATAAAGTGTTTTCCAGAGTGTTGCTTGAAGGGCATATCGCTTCATCTAGCCCTTGTAGCAAATGGAAACCTGTCTAAGAAAATAGTCCCCAGCTTTAGTTTTTATTTCTATTGACATGTGTGTATGTATATATGTATACATATATACATACATACATACATACATACATACATACATACATACATATATTTGAGGCCATAAAAGCAATGGTAAAGCAGAAGGGAAAAAAAAAAAAGAATATCACATAGTCATTCCAGAATCTAATTTTGCTCTGAATTTCCTGATTTAGCCCTGCCTGATCCGATGAGGTCCCTGCACAGTGTGGACGGGGACAGCAGGTGCAGGTGTTGAGACTACACTTCTCTACCTTCAGCAGTGTCCGGGCTTGGTGGACCAAGGGTCGTTGTGTCCTCTCACTCAGGCAGGTCCTTGCATCCCAGCCAGATCCTTTCCAGTGTAGGCTCCTCAATTGCCTTCTTATGTTCTCCATCTTGGGCAGATCTTTGGGTGCAGCAGAACTTAGGGTACTGTGTCTACCTGGGGGAGCTCTGTCATCACCTTTTGTCAGCCTAGGTTTGGGTTCCCCAACAGTGAGTTGTTCTTTGTGGTTCCTTCTTGTCAGCTTCTAGGCGTTTGAAGGTCCTGAAAAGAGACCATCAGTTGCTGATTGCTTCATTGCTTTGGTGGAAGAATTGGTGGGAAATGAAATGGTTGAAGATGGCTTGTACAATTTCCTATAACTTAGTCTTACTCCTGCCCACCTGTTACCATATTTTTCAGGCTATAAGGCACACCTGACCATAAGTTTTTATGTAAAAACAGCAATCAGACCATAAGGCACACCCTAATTTCACCTCACTTTTATGGGGTGGGGGAAGTAAGTCTTATGGTCTGAAAAATACGGTACCTGCTTATTGCTGATACCAGACAGAAAGAGGCAAGTCAGGGCAAAGTGCAAGCTGTGGGAGCATCAAGATGTGGCACCTCATTGTGCCAAGTGTACATGGAACACATCACTTGTATTATAAGACTGAAGTCAGAGCGATCATATGTTGATGGGCACTGGGCTCTACTCCGTGTGCTTATATGCCTTTACTGCATGACTGATGACTCTTTTGGGTACTGTACATCCTTCGCTGGTGCATGCTCCCTGACAATCCCTCCACAACCCCCCTGTGTCTCCTCTCCATCACCTCTTATCCTTTTATATTCAGTGCTGGGCATAGGCCTTCCATACGCAAGGCCAGTGCTCTGCCACTGAGCTGCCCAATCCTCCCGGCCCCGCCTATCTTCTTTCCACCCTGTGAAACTTGGCTCTTTATTATCTTGGGGCTCTGGGGAGGCTGGAATGCTGGTCTCAAGAAATCTCAGGTCAGAAGTCAAGGCAGCGACAGCCGAAGCGCTCTACCCATCTCTACCTCTCGCCTCTTTCCCAAACCTGCGGAAATGCCTGTCTGCTGATCTCATCAGCTTGGGCTCTGAGACCTTGTGACTTAGCCAGCGGGGAGGTGGGGAGCCACCTAGCCTGTGGCCCCTTTCCTCCTGCGAGGACCCGCTGGGCTTCTGGGAAAACAGAATGTGAAGGGAGCAGTTTAGCTTGGACCTGGTCCGGAGGCAAATCAGTCACTTCACACGGAGATCTTCTGTCCATTGTGTTCTCAGGAAAACTAAGTGAATCACCAGAGCAAAGAATGTGCCGTCTGGTGCGGCCGCAATAATAAAGTATAATGTTTTGAATTAGAGGAGGGAGGGAGCAACTGAGAGACCTTTGGCTGGCCACTTTGTTGTTCCCATCGCTCCCCCTTCCCTCCCCTCAGATATATGCTTGGATAAGAATTTTCTTCTCCAGCTCGGTTTTTTTTTTTTCCTAAGCTCAATCCTGAAGTGACATGACAAAGCCATGTTAGACATGGAAATTATTGAGGAGCAGCAGATCCAAAAGTCACATTGCATCAAAGGCCCCAGGAAGCAGAGACTAGGCAGTGTGAGAGAGCACGCCTCCAATTCAGCCCATAAAACGCATTTTCCTTGTCCCGCTTGCTAATTAGTAAACCAAAACCAAATGAAAAATATAAATAAAAGCATGCCACAAATCTGTCACACTTGAAAGGTTCCCAGATTAATTTGTCTTTCTGGCTTTATGCTATTCATCATTGTCACCCTGCGTGAGGGAGAGTGCCCCCAAATGCCTTGGTAGGCTGGCATCTCTGGGCCCCTCTGAACAGAACAGTTTTAAATTAGCATTGTTCTGGATTACCTGGTTAACTCAGAAGTTATGTGTCCCTTTAGACAGCAAAGCAGAAGCAACAAGACATGAGTCTCTCTCTTCCCCACCCCTGCCCCCACCTCTGCTTTATAGGGGGTGTTTTCTGTCTTGTTTGGTTCAAGTCCTAGAGTCACGTGCTTGCCCTTACTGAGTCTGGAAGACCTCTGCAGTGTGGGGAAAGTTACCTTTCCCAGTACACTCAGAATCCAACAAGGCTGAACAGAGGCAGCTTAGCTGTGGCTCAGGAGGGGGCGGGAGGCCTTGTTGTCCCAGAAAAGGCAAGCCATTTTATTCTCTCAGAGCAATATGGGGAGAAACATTTTGTTATGTTTTTGTAGGGACCTGAGATTCAAGTTTTGTCTATTAAAGAAAAGGAGAGGCTCTGTCCTGTTTGTATGCAGATCAAACAGCTGTACTAGGGAAATATTTGCACCCTCGGGTGGTGTCTTTTCATTCTTGGGGTTAGAACCTTAAGGCATCACACACCCCTGTTAAAACCTTTATCATCTGGTGCCAAGCCTTGGCCTTTAGTTTGACTAGAAATTTTTCTAGCGTGTGACCTTGCTGGGGCTCAAGGCCCCCCCCCCCAGCAGCTCCTAGCAGGTAGCAGCATGCATATGTCCAGTGAGGGGACAATACCCCTAAACCCAGCAGAACTGTACTTCTCAAGTACTGGTTGGCCTGGCAACAGCAAGGTCACATACTGGAAGATTTCCTAGTCACTCTAAAGGCCAAGACTTGGCACCAGATGATGAGGGTCTTAACAGGGGTATGTGTAGATGATGGGGGTGGGGTCTAAACCCAAGGATAAAAAGACTCCACCATGAGTGGGGCATGCAAATGGACCCCGAGTACAGCCTACTAGGAGCTGTGGCATGTGGGGGTGGGGCATTTGGGCCAGATAAAACTCAGAAAAGAACACCACGTCCTCTCCCACCTCACCTTTGGGGCACACCTGTGTTTTCTTTTTCACTTGCCACTGGCCTGAGTGTTATTGAGATGAGGCAGGAGGGCTGGGTGCAGGTGGCTCTGGCTGGGGACCATGTGCTGGCCTCAGAGCCTGGACTGTCCTGTGCCAACCACACACGGGGGGAGCTTGGAAAGGGCCATGAGAAAGGACTCTACCCACAACCCTGTGGTTGGCACACCCAGTGCTGTGCCATGGATTCTAATAGGTTATCTGATGCAGTGTAATTTGATAGGAATATGAACCTTGGTGACCCTGGGAAATGAAGTAGGAGACTGGCCTATTGGTTCCTTTTCTTTTTTTTTAAACCTTTGAAACTTTAATGTTTCATTGAACCAAATAGCTCCATTGTCATGGTTAAGTCCACTGTGGCAAAAGCTGGGATTTAATCTTTTTTTTCTCTCTCTCTTTCTGCCACCCAGTTTGAGAAAAAGGTTGCCCAAACTAGCATAGTTCAACTCTCAATTATTCAGGAGATGGATTTCCACTTTGGAAGTTTTAATTTTTTCCTCCCCTCTCATGTTTTCCTGGAAGCAGTAAAATGTATTGGTCAGATAAGCAGATGTTAACACAGTCCTTAGGGGTGGAGAGTCTGTTCAACAAGGCGCACAATGAAAGGAGTGACTCTATCTTCTAGTGCCCAGAGGGGCGACTGGAGTCTACAGATTGTGTTTTGGCAACGAAGTATCTTGTCACTTCTTTTACCTCCGCTCCATAGGCAACACTCTTCACCAAATAAGTGAATACAGGCAAATCTACTGAAACGGACTTTTGATGCCACAGCCCCAATACATGATAACATAACAACGCTGTCTAGACTTTTACGGCCACCAGAGAAGAAAAATCATCAAGCCACTTGACCCCAGCCTATTTCAGAGGCTGGAAAGAAATGTCTGAGTCTCACACCACCAGCCTGCCCATCTCTTCCGCACTCCAGGCTGCTGACTTTGAAAAGAACGCACAAAAGCCATTTGATGAGAGTTCCTCGCTTTTTAACTTTGCCAGAGTTTGTTCTGGCAAGAAGTGGCCTCTCTTGTCTTTGCTCAGTCTTCAGCCTCGCCCCCCCTCCGCCAGCATACTCCCCCCCCCCCGCCCCCATCCTTCCCACGATGCCGATCAGGGGTATCGTGTTCGGGTTTTTTTTACTATCAGTCTGCCGCATCGCTCCAGTTCTGCCTCTCCCGCTCTCTCCTGTGGCTCCTCCACATTAACCTCATCTCTTTCCACTCAACAGATACTCACTGTGAACCTACTGTGTGCTGGGCACCAAGCTCTGCCCGTTGACAGTATGCGCTGACCTCCGCGATTCTTTCCTCTTGGTCATGCTATGCAGCTGACCTTACATTGAGATAGGCAGTGAATAGAAAGTTACCAAATTTAATCAATTTTATTTTGGGGAGATGATATTTTCTGGAATCAGATAAAAGTTGAGGTGTATGGTATCCGTGTGCTAAGTGCCACTAAACAAAATGGTTTGGTTTATATTTTATAAATTTCACAATGATTTAAAAAAAATAAAGGAAGAAAAAGAAGTAAGGAGTGAGGCAGAGGTCTGTTTCTGTGACTGAAGGGTATGCTTTGGAATCATGCTACCTGCCTATGTGTGGTGACCTGTGCTACAGCTTGGCTATAAGTGAAGTAACTATTGGGTTAATTTCCTTTATTTGCTTTATCAAACTTAACAGTGCTTGGAGTTTGAATCCGGACTTTCTTCTAGAACTAATCCTGGATCTCAGAGGGAAAATTCACTAGGGCAAAGGTCAGAATCCTAACCTCCGTTTTCACACTACCTCCCTCCCCCACCCCCCCACACGGACAGCCGACCCAGTCACAGCATGCATATTTGTCTGTCGCTCCTGAGCTCCCAACCCTAGGCCCTCTCTTAGAGGCGTGGAGGTGAACATGCATGTGGCCTGCCCTGTGATCTTACAGCGCAGAAGGTGATGGCTGTTCACACAAGGTAGGGACATGATATGCCTGGTTCTCGTGAGATGTTATAGGGACTTTAGAGTAGAGGGCACCAAAACCACTGCTGGTGGAGAAGGTGAAGGAAAGCAGCTGTCAATCACTGTAACGCACATCAAAGGCAATACACCTGCAAAGAGGAATGCTTTGGCTACAGTTCATTTGCCTGTATTTGTTTTGCTCATAGGCCTTAGCCTGTGAGCAGTTGGCTCTGCTGCTATTACATCTGTGCTAAGGCAGCTTTTCTTTCTTTCTTTCTTTCTTTCTTTCTTTCTTTCTTTCTTCTTCTTCTTTTTCTTCTTCTTCTTCTTTTTCTTCTTCTCCTTTTTCTCCCCTCAGATTGGGTTTCTTTGTGTAGCCTTGGCTGTCCTGGACTCACCTTGTAGACCAAGCTGGCCTCAAACTCACAGTGATCCACCTGCCTCTGCTTCCCAAGTGTTGGGATTAAAGGTGTGCACCACCATGCCCAGCTTCCTTCCTTCCTTCCTTCCTTTCTTTTTTATGATACGGAGAGCAGGGAAGGGAGAGGAACACACCAGAGAGAGAGACAGAGACAGCAAGAGAAAGGAGGAGGGCAAGAGGAGCAAGTGAGATAAGAGGCTAAGTCAGCTTTTCATGGCAGAAACACACAATGGAATACAGTTGCTCACCTCATGGGTGTGAAAGAGAAGGATGTGGAATCCTGTGATGGCCTGAATATGAAGTGTTCATCAGAGGCTCATGTCTTGAATGCCATAACAAATAATAAATGATGAACCACAACAAATATCTTTTCTCATCTTGTCATAGTGATGAAAAAAGGAATACAGATTCTAATTTCCTATTTAAGGCCAGACACCCAGTGACTCAACCCCTCCTAGAGATGGAAGGCCATCTCCTAACTGTCCCATTGCCTTCCAGTTATACTATGCTAACACTATGCCAAGGGGCAAGTCTTTAGCACATGGACTTTTGGGGTGCACTTAAGATCCAAATTGTAGCAGAAGGCTTACAGAAGAAGTGGAGATGTAAGGATTTATTGGTTTTTAAAAATTTATTATAATTTATTCAGATTACATCCTGAATGTTATCCCCTCACTTGTATCTTCCTGTTCCCACCCTCCCTCCCTCTTCTGCCCTATTCCCCTCCCCAAGACCTCTGACAGAAGGGGACCTACTCCCCCACCCTATGACCACAGCCTATCATGTTTCATCCAGATAGCCTGCTTCCCCTTCCTCCATGTGCCGCCTCCTCAGCATGGGGTGGTGATCAAATCAGAGGCAGCAGAGTTCATGTTAGAGGCAGTCCCCGCTCTCCCCACAATGTGGAGAATGAGCAAGGATTTACTGCTACTGTGTCTAGTTGTGTCATATGTGTGCTATGTACGTGTGCATGCAGTGCTCAAGGAGACCCAGAAGCAGGCATCAGATCCCCTGAAGCTGATGTTGCAGATAGTTGTGAGCTTCCTGACATGGGGGCTGGGATCTGGACCTTGGCTTCTCTCCAGGAGTAGTGCAAGTTTTTAACCATAGAACCATCTCTCCAGCCCTTCAAAGGAAGAGTCAAAAGAGCACTGCCTTCCTCTATTAGAGTGAGCACTGGGCTCCCCTCTCCCCACTAGATTCTTATGTTAAGACCTGATAACTTATGTGGTGACATGAGAAGGTGGGGGCTTTGGAAGGTGATTGGGTCATCAGGCCAGAGTGTTCATGAACGGGATTAGTATTCATATTTGCGTATGTGGTTCAACGGGGCTGCCTCAGTAGTTAAGATTCTTTCTGCTCTTCCAGAAGACCTGTGTTTGAGTCCCAGCACCCACACCAGGTAGTTCACGACTGCTTGTAACTCCAGCTCAGGGGATCTAACAACATTTCTCAATTAAGATGAATTTTTTTTTTAAAGGAAAGGGCTGCATGATGCTGAGAGTATGGTTTAGTGAAATACATGGTTAGGAGACCTATATCTCTGGTTTCAGTCCCTCAAAAACCACAGAGGAAGAAAAGGAGTTCCCAGACAGCTGCCTTGCCCTGAGCACCATGTGGGAACACAGTAAGAAGATTCCCTTGGTAAGCCCTGGATATGCTGCCTTGATCCTGGTCCTCTGCCCGCCCACACTCTCTCTCTAACTGTGGGGAATAAATTCCTATGGTCTAAACACTACCCAACCTATGGTAGCTGGAGGGTGGTGGTGCATACCTTTAATCTCAGCACTCAGGAGGCAGAGGCAGATAGATCTCTGTGAGTTCGAGGCCAGCCTGGTCTATAAAGCAAGTCCAGGACAGCCAAGGCTACACAGAGAGACCCCGTCTCGAAAAACTAAAAAACTAAAAAATAAAATAAAATTTAAAATTTATTTTAAAACATATAAAAAAAAAAGTTCTTATGAAAGTGCTGTGCTATTGCCTGGCTGTCAGCCTCTAGCTCTAATGGGAGATGATGGAACCTCAAGGAGGTGGGCTAGTGCCAGGGAATCTGGAGGAATTCATGACCCGGGAGTAACATGTACTCTTTCAGGAAGAACAGTAAACTGGAGGGAGACAGTGGGGGAGGGGTGAGAGAAGCCGCCAAGGGATGAACATAAAGACAATGCTTGAAATCACAAATGTTAGTGGCCTTTGGCCTTAGGTTCCTGTTGGCTTTATGGTACCAGTAGTCCTTGCTCCAGTTTAGGGACTGTTCTAGGACAGACAAGATAATCTCTTGTTTGGTACTGTTTTGCAAATGCTTCAGACGTGAAACTGTTTTGGGTTTTGTTGATACTGTTTTGTTTTACAATATACTTGAGATTTTGAGAGGGATGTGTCCCTAATGTTGTTTTCCAAACATTGCCAATCGATTTCCTTTAAAAAGAAAGACAAAAGAAAGAAAATGAAAGGAAAAAAAAGAAAGGAATTGGAAAGATAAGGCTTCAGAAATATGGGTGTTTTCTGAGTAGATCAACTGTAGGCCCCCTGCTGTCAGATCCAAGATAAAGAAAAGTAAAATAGGCTTGAGACACGTGGGTCAGGGCCTCAGGGATGTTCCTAAGTGGGCATGAGGGTCAGGCTTGGTTCCCATGAATAAATACACACACACACACACACACACACACACACACACACACACAGACACGCACGCCAAGTTTCTACAAGAGCAAAGGCCAGCAGCATTCCTGCAGAGCTGAGACCTGCTCCTGCTCACAACCAAGTCAGGGAGCTGTTGCCGAGGGTCACACAGCAAGCTAGGACTCCCAGGAAATAAAGTGGCTCCAAAAGCAAAACTCCATTTTGTGAGGAACAACAGAAGCATCAATTTAAACATTTATGGTGAAATCTTAACCAAAAAAATTGAAAACCCCAAAGCTTCAAACACACAAAGAGGCACACTAGCGAAGTGGAGGTCACCAGAGAAATCAGAGATGAGCAGCCAGTCAACTGCCCTGAGGAATTTGGAGATAGACCACAATTTAGATAGAAGCCAGGAGAATTACATGGGAAAAAAAAAACAAAACAGATTATCACCATAGGACAATTGAAAAGGACTGGCCGGACCCAACAATAGTGACAACTGCAGCTATTAGAAATGAAAAGGAACATGTCACAGTAAACAACACAAGGGACTATTGACCAATTTGTCAGTATATTAAATAAAGTATCCACTCCACCTACAAGAAGATTGCAAACAAAACAGAAACCAAAGCTCCCCCCCCATCCCCCCTACCCTGCCTCCCCACCCTGCAAGCATCCAAGAGATGAGGAATGCTAGAAACTCTGTCATTTGTCCGGCTGTCAGTTTTGAAGGCCATAAAGAGAGCGAAGCAGAGGCGTCCTGCTGGGATAATAGAACTCTTGAAAGCTGGTGGAAAGCGAAGAGTCTACAGAGGCTCAAGGAAGGAAATTGCTTACACGACACAGTGAGTCCAGGCTTAACCTCCTTCCCTCCCCTCCCCTCCCCACTCCCTGTCTGTCCCTGAGGACACACTGTCCAGTATTGATCTGCTGTGGAACTGGGAGGTGTGGGAGAGTGTCTGCTTTTCTTTTTAGGTTGTTCTATCTGTTTTGATCAAATGTGTGTGTGTGTTTTTTAATCGCTTGTGGAAAAAAAATGCATACCGTGCATACTTAGTTTTACTAAATGTGGCCTGGTTGCTCTATCTAGTTCTCGTAATTGAGCAAAAGATGTAGTTATCCGATATTAACGTCACCATGAGACTTCCTGACACACATTTGTCAAATGTGCCCCCTGATGGAAGCTGAGATCTACTTATTTTCCTAGTGAGACACAAATAGTTGAAGCGACCAATTATGCTCCTGACCTAAAATGACACAAATACCTATGTTTGGGTGTAATAGTAGTTGTAAAATAATGATTTTTTTTTTTGTTATAAGTAACTTGAAAACTTGATACGTGTAGCTCACTCAGTCAAGTGCCTGCTTTGCATGCATGAGGCCCAGCAGTGCACAAACTGGATATAGTGGTGCACACCTATGGTCCTAGCACTTAAGAGATAAAGGTGGAAGGAGCAGAAGTTCAAGGTCACTCTCTGGTATTTTACATCTTCTAGGCCAGCCTGAGCTACATCATATCCTGTCTCAAAAACAACTATAATAGTGAATGACTTGGGTTGTTTTTACTGTTAGTGATGGTATGTAGATTCTAAATGTTTGTTCTAAGCCATGTGCCCTCTCCGTGTGTGTGTGTGTGTGTGTGTGTGTGTGTGTGTGTGTGTGTGTGTGTGTGCACGCATGCGCATATGTCCTAAACTAGTCTTAACAATAGATTGGAACAGAAGGATAGCCCAAGGAAGTTTTTTTGTGGCAATGGAGACATCTGTACTGTGTGTTGGTGGTAGACGCGTGAATATGGTTTGATGCCATAGAATTGCATATGTACACACCTAAACAAGTGACAAAGAAACTGGCAGAATCAGAATAGGTATAGCCTGGCTAGTGTGCTGTATCAGCATCACTTTACCAATTAAGATGTCACCACTAGGCCAAAGCTTGCTGAAGGGACGTCTCTACTGTTTTTGGAGCCTTGAGCACCCTAGTCAAACAATCATTTAAAATGGAGACTGAAGTTTAAAGAAGTATTTGAAAAACAGACCCCCCCAAAAGAATTCTTGTTATCTATGAGATCCACGGACATTCATATTTATAAGGATTTGGTGGGAATGGGCGTGGTGGCTCAGTTGGTAGGATGCTTGCATAGCACACATGAAGCCCTGGGTTCAATCCCCAGCGTTTTATAATGCGGTGTGGTAGCACACATCTGTAATGCGAGCGCTGGAGAGGTGAGAGTGGGAAGACCAGCAATTCAAGATCACTCTTGGCTATGTAGTGAGTTTCAGGCCAGCCTAGGCTTTATGAGACCACTCCCTGTCTCTAAGTAAATAAATAAATGTTTAATGAAGCTCCATGCCATGTCTTTCACCTCCCCATCATTAAAAGGGAGTTAGAATGTTCAATTTGATGTCCATTTTACTACTCAAGGCTTTATGCTATGTAAGTCAGAAGGCTGCCGTCATCACACTCCTTAGACAGCAGAAATGTCCTTGTTACCTAAAATTGCCATCTGTACCATCTTATGCAAATGTGCTTACATTAGTCAGCAGAATGGACTGGGTTGCTTTTCCTTTTTTTTTTTAGAACTTTAGTCTGGTATATAACTATGAGCTAGAAACATGAAGCCTCTGGAAAATGTACTCTTCTATGAGAACTGCTGTAACTGTCTTGACTAATCTAGACAGAATTATGCAGGAAGTCAGTCCAGTTCGTAAGAGAGTAATGCGTGTGGCTATAGATTAAACAGATTTTTCTGAACTTTTTCTTCATTCTCATTTCCTTTTCTCCCTGAGTTTTTAGCTGGGATAGACGGTCTCTGTATTCTTCTCTAGGCAGTTTTTACGTGTGTGTACATGTGTAGGTACACATGTTGGGGGACGCAGGGGAGAGGTGTGGAGATGCAGGGATGCGTAGATGTGTGGAGGCTAGAGGGCAACCTTGGGAGTCATTTATGAGACCAGGCCATCTGCTGGCCAATTAGGATAGGCTGGTTGACCAGTAAGCCCCAGAAAAGTACCTTAGCTTTATTGCCCCAGCTTCTGAGATTACAGACACAAGCCACCATGCCTAGCTGAGACCAGGCTGGGACTGTGAAAGAGTAACGGGGTTGGCGGGGAGTGGTAGGTACTATCCAGCATGAGGCCTAGTCTGTGGGAGCCTAAGAACCAGGTCAGGATCTTGCACTTTCATAGCAAGCACTATGCCAGCTCAGATTTCTTCTCAGCCCCTCTCTAGACAACTTTAATAGACATAATTGAGATGTAGATTCTTTTTGGGATAATACCCGTATTAAACTATCTTTTTATAATCAAATTAAGCAATAGTGAGAAGAAAAATAACATTTGATAAGACCAGTGAAGAAAGGGGGGATTGGAAATTAATAATAGTTATGAAAAAGTTTTTAGATAGTAGGCTTATCTGTGAGCCCCAGGTCTCCTTGAAATATGCTTAACTCAAAAAACAAACAACACAAAACAAGCAAACCCAAAATAGTCGGTTCCTGAGGTATAGCACTCAAGATTACCTTCTCCCTTCATGTGCATGCATACAGGCACCTACACACACACACACACACACACACACACACACACACACACACACACACAATTAGGCATGCACACACAAACCCTCCCTCAAAAAAAAACCCACCAGAATGAGATCTCATGGTGATCTTCCAGAGCTCTGAGAAAGTAGGTCAGTGCTTAGGAAGAGAAGGCTCCTCCCCAGCAGAACCCTAGAGCATACTGTGTGAGAAGGTGTCACCAGGCCACTCACGGACACAACTGCAGAAATTCCCAATGAAGCTGTGTGTGCTGGACTACACCTTTGATATCAGCATTCCATGAGCAGAGGCAGCGGGATCGCTAGCCCCAGCTTGAGGCTAGCCTGGGCTATATGTTCGATCTGGTGATGTCTCTCACTCCTCTGTTGTTGCTCTTCAGAAGCCTAACTTAGCCCCTAACACAGTGCTGAAAGAGAGAGTCGTCTTCTCCGTGACTGTAAAGCGGCTCTCATGTTGCCACTCGTGTTGCCAGCTCTATTTGTTTTTAAATTTGGGGCTGATGGGATTCTTCTTCTGTCTGGTTAGGTAGCTTCAGAAAATGACTCAATAGACAAAGCAGCCGATTGAAAAGGAAGAGCCCAACTGGGACCCCGATCCCATTAAGCCAAATATAGAAAGATCATTTTTTTTTAAATAGTTGAGAAAACTTGATGGATTACTTATCCTAGAAGGGAGTAAAGAATGTTTTAATTTAGCTGGGTATGATCATGTGGTAGATATAGTGCCTATTTTTAGTAGGTTATTTTTATTGTGATAAAAATATACATAGCCTAAATTATCTTTTTTTTTTTTTTTTTTTTTTGGTTTTTTGAGACAAGGTTTCTCTATGTTATCTTGGCTGTCCTGGACTCACTTTGCAGTCCAGGCTGGCCTTGAACTCACACCACCTGCCTCTGCCTCCCGAGTGCTGGAATTAAAGTTGTGTGCCACCACGCCCAGGTTTAAATTCATCATTTTAAAAGATATATCTGTTTTTATTTTTTATGTGCTTAAGTGTTTGCTTGCATATTTGCACGTGTGACATATGTGTGCTTAGTACCTGCAGAGGCCAGAGATGGCATGAGTTCCCCAGGAACCGGAATTACAAGTGTTTGTAACGGCCTTGTTGGTGCCAGGAATGAAAACCCTGGTTCTCTGCAGGAGCAGCAAGCACTTTTCACTGCTGAGACATGTCCCCAGCTCTATAATTTAAAGGCCTTTGGGTGTGTAGCCCTGTGGCATCAACTACATGCATATTGCTCTGTATTCATTCCTAGGGCATATTCACCTTCTGCCAAGCCTGGAACTCTGCTCACTAGGCAGTAATTTCCAGTTTCCCTGCCCTCAGCCCCAGGCCACAGAACTCTCCTCTCTGTCTCTGACTTTGACCTCAGATATCATGTTACTGTAACCACGCACTGTGTAGCCATTTGTGTTGGGCTTATTTCACTTAGCACAGTGCCTCAAGATTTGCCTATGTCATGGTGTGTGTGAGGAGATTCTTCTCCCTGCAAGGCTGAAGAATATTTCATAGTGGTTACACACCACGTTTTGTACATTGATGGAGACTTGCCTGGCTTTCGGTGTTTGACTGTTATAAATAGCACTTCTGTGCTATGACTGTAACATAACCAGAGAGGGGGAGTGGTATGGGGGGGGGAGACTGGTTCTGTGGTAAGTCCACAGTAAGCATGTTAAATTGTCATACAGCATTCTTCACAGCAGCTGACCATGTTACATTTCCACCAGTAATACACAAGATTTCGAATTTCTCCACACCCATGCCAGTTCTTGTCAGGGCTATCCTACATTTTTTAACAGGTCCATTTATGGTAAAGATAAATAAGAGAGGCACCCACCAAATCTTGTGAGAAAATGCCTGTGTTTTTAATAGATCCATCTGAGGTAAGGATGAAGAAAGGGAGAAGAGACCAGTCAACAGCACCTGCAGAACAGCTGTGGACCTGCAGCCTGTTCTCCAGCTGGCAAGCATCTGGGCATCTGCAGGGACCACCTGCACTCTCACTGTGAACATGCCTGTCCTTTACTCCCAAGTACCTGCTCAGTTTCTACCCAGCCTCTAAGAGAAAAAAACTCAAGGGGAAAATGAAACCCTATGAATTACAGTGATTCATACACATGTAGTAGAAGCGTTCCTTTTTAAAAGGCAAGGCAAGATATGCATGCTGTTCATGATATGGGGCACTGTGGGGCAGGGGTGGGGGTGGACCAGGCAGGAGTGGTACTGGTCATATTCAAGGATTATTAAGTTGGTTCTTCCTTGCCCTGCTTAAGAGCTTGGCTCTGCAAGCTGCATCATCCTTAAACCTGTTATTTCTGTTCTTTGGGTGATAATGGATCCTGTATTGTGGCCCAAGATCTAGGGCCAGTCTGAAATCTAAGCAGGTAGAATCTCAGGCAGAGAATAGAGCGAGTTTTGCAAACCAAATTCATTTTAATCAAAGGATGGAAATCTGTTTTTTCAGTAGTGTTCATTCTGCCTGACTTAGTGTTAAGACAAATACACTGTTGTGGAAATGGAATGACAGCTGAAAGAATGCAATGTGTTGTTTTGTTTTTACTGACCTTATGAAGGACAAGCAGGAAGAGTAGGTGACCTTGTACAAGGTTAAAAATAAAACCTTTAACTGGTCCTTGAAGTAAAAATTCTAGGAATTATTGCCTAGGAGAGTGCAACACTGTTTTACTCGAAAGGAGGAGAACGTGATTTCATAAGTGCCCTTTGGGTGGGGTACATCATTCTGAAAGACAAACTAAATTACAGGAACTACTCATTGGCACTACTGAGGCACCCAGCAGAGGCCTGTTCTGAACTCATAGGGCTGGATTTCCAAATAACTGCCCATGACTGTCACAGCACTCATTGTGCACATTTGCACGATGTCCTTGGCTATGCTGAAGAGATGGTCTTGGCTGATCTTAGGGAGTGTTATCTCCACTCAGCCAGTGCTGTAACTTGAGCATGCCATCCACATCGCAGGAGAAACAGAAAGGGAAGCTGAGATTTCACACCAACCCTAAAGGAAGGTTTGCTTTGGCTGGGGATTAAGAAAGAATACAGGCCACCATGGCAGCAGGGATATGAGATGGCTTCATAGTGACAGGAGCCTGAGGCGACTGGTGATATCACATCCACAGTTAGGAAACAGAAATTAGATGGAAAGTAGGACAAGGCTAAGAAACTTTAAACTCCAACCCCAGGGACCTGCTTCCTCCAGTGAGGCTCTACCTCCTTCCAAAACAGTGCTGTGAACTGGAGATCATGCCTTAAAACACATGAGCTCAAAGGAGACATTGACCGCTCAAACTGTACTGTTCTATGATCTTCAGATGCACATGGAGACAGTAACCTAAGTATATTTATGTTGTGCATCCCTGTAAGCTATCAGCACACATACACTGGGTAAAGATGATTATATGCAAAATGGTAGTCAAGAAATAGGAATGTCCCAGCAAATTTTAGTGATGATGGCTATGCATCCCAGGAGGAAGAGAGGAAGGTAGCATAGCTCATACTAAGGTACCAGAGAAGGTCAGACAACTGTAGGGAGGAGGGGTTGGGTGAAAGATGCAGGCAATACTGAGAGGCTCTCGGGGTTATGGAGACTGAAGCTCCTCAGAAAGGGGGTGAAAGAAAAGAATGTCCAATGTTGTCTTAGAAGGGAAAATGTCCCTAGAAGGCAAAGGGTTGCAGTTCACATTGCAATAAAGTAATAATGCTTTCTCTTTTCTAGGATCTTTCTCTTTTAATGTGTGAGAGAATTTTCCATATTCTTGACCCTTTTTTCTTTACTTCTTGGTTTTTTTTTTTTTGAGCTGAGCATTTGGCTTACACTGTGTGTGTGTGTGTGTGTGTGTGTGTGTGTGTGTGTGTGCATATGTACATTGTATGGAGACCAGCAAACAACCTTAGGTATTTCCCTCCATTGTTTTTTTGAGGCAAGGTCTCTCACTGAACCTGGGACTCACCTATTTGAGTAAACAGGCTGGCCTGCAAACCCCAGGAATGCTCTAGTCTCTGCATCCCATCCTGTTCTCACAAGTGCTAGGATTATATAGATGCACACCACCTCACTTCATATGTGGGTGCCAGGGACCAGACTCAAGTCTTCCTGTTTGCACTTTGTCAACTGAGCCATCTCTCTCCATGCTGCTATTGAGTTTTTGGTCCTCTAGCCTCTTTCTCCTGATTACAGATGTGCACCACCTGCCTGTATCAGGGTTCCTTCTTACTCCTTCTTACTCCCAATGTTGGAATCACATGGAGGGGGGCTGGAGAGATGGTTCAGTGGTTAAGAACACTGACTGCTCTTTCAGAGGTCCTGAGTTCAATTCCCAGCAACCACATGGTGGGTCATAACCATCTATAATGAGATCTGGTGCCCTCTTCTAGTGTACAGGTGTACATGCAGGCAGAACACTGTATATTTAATAAATGAAATTTTAAAAATTTCACATGGAATCACCCCGTTCCCAGGTTCAGCAAGATGGGTCCTCCCCAAGGCTTCTCATGTCAGGTGGTGGCTGTGGCTAGACTTATGCAAAGCCCCAATGGATTGGATGTGCAAGATAGCCTCAGCTGTGCCTGGTTACATGTCTATGGGCCCAGGCCTGGTGGAGGCAGGTTTAGTAATTCAAAGCACTGGCCTAGTCTACATAGTGAGTTCCAGGCCATCTTGGGCTACATGAAAGCTTGTTTCAAAACACAAAAACCTTTAGCTGGAAAGGTGGCTCAGCAGTTAAGAGAACACTCGCTGGTCTCAGAGAGGAGCCAGGTTCAATTCCTAGCACCCAGATTAGATGGCTCAAAGTCACCTGCAACTAGGATTTCAGAATTGGAGACCTGACACCATGGCGGCCTTTCATCCTACAGGCATGTGAGGAAACCCAAAGACTACAACAGCACAGGAAGTGCTGCAGTTTCACAAGGGCCACAGTCCATAGTCAAAAGCAGGTTACCACGTTAGCTGGGTGTGGCTTGTTGGATGGCTGCAAGGACTGATTACTACATTCCCCATTTATTAAAAATTCTGTCTGTCCTCCTTGCAACTAAAATATCTTACTTTCATTTTATGTACATATTTTTTTTCTCTTAGTAGATGGAAAGAATTCTTTGAAGAATTCTTACGCATGCTCTCTAAGGAATATTTAAGAAACCCATTTTCCTTTAGCTATATTAAAATTAAGTGTCCTAATGGCCCTATAGAAAAGACATGTGACTCTCTCTCTTTTTTTTTTTTTAAAGAAAATCTCTTTGAGAAATCAGATCTGATTCATTTTTAACCAACAGTGATAACGTATCAAATTTAGGAGGCAGATCAGTTTTAGGGAAAGGTGATCCACCTTCTGTGTGGCCGTCCTTGTGTGAACCCCTCAACAATCTCGCTTTCATTCCAGGTCACTGACTGGCAAACCTGCCATCGCACTGGGGACACACCATTATCTACTTTCTGCCTAGACCTCATTTGACTCTTACTGAGGACAAAGCTTTTTTCTATTAAAAAAAAAAAAAAAAAAAAAAAAGAGGGGGATGGAACCATTAAGGCCATTGGCCGCTCTCGCGGAGGATCTAGGTTTGATTTCCAGCACTCATACAGTGGCTCTCAACCATCTGGAACTGCTCAAAGTCAATGTCACTGTCACTGTCAATGTCATTTCCAAATCATCTGACCGAAAGATTATCTTATTTATTTAAAAAAGTTTCAAGTATTTTATATGTATGGTTCTTTGGCCTGCATATAAGTCTGTGTTTAGGGAATCTCATGCCCTCATCTGACCTCTGAGAGCATCAGGCATACACATGGTGCAAATAAATACATGCAGGCAAAACACTGATGCATATAAAAAAATAAAATCTTTAAAAGTTTTGAATTGAAAAGGAAAAATAGCTAAAATATAGCAGATTGGTCACATAACTATATGGTAGTTTTGAAAAAAATACTTTATTGAAGACAAATCTTGCAGACACAAGTAACTTAATTTTTCAGTTTTGGGAGACACCTTTGAGTACTTCTGTTCTTCCAGAGGGTTATTAGGCTGTTTGTTGTTTGTTTGTTTGTCATTGTTTTGTATTGAGATGCCAAATCTCCAAAGATTTTTTTTGGTGATGATAGAAAATAACACGCGTGGAAGCTAGAGGTAACAAATGGTTTGACTTTTGTTTTCTTCCTACAAACGCCTACAAAAGTTCTTCCACAAAAGATGAATTGGTTCTTGCAATTTTGGGGGGATTCTAATGAGAGAGAGAGGGAGGAGAGAGAGAGAGAGAGAGAGAGAGAGAGAGAGAGAGAGAGAGAGAGAGAGAGAGAGAGAGGAGAAAAGAAGAAGAAGAAGAAGAAGAAGAAGAAGAAGAAGAAGAAGAAGAAGAAAGAAGGATGGAAGAGGGGAAGGGAGAAAGAGAAACTAAGAGGCTGGAGAGCTAGCATTTAAGAGTGCTTGCTACTCTTTCAGAGGACCTGAGTTAGGTTCTTGGCACCCAGGTTGGGAGATCACAAAAGCCTATAACTCTAGCTCTAGGGGATCCATTGTTTTCTCCTGGACTCCGAAGGCACCTTCCCTCGAGTGTATATCCTTCCATATAGATACACATGCACACATCCCCGCCTCCCCAGGAATAGCTCTCTACTCAGAAAAAAAAATTGCAGAGTTTTGGCAAAGTGGAGTCCTTTGGCAATGACTGCAGACTGGGCATCAGGGGTTTGGTGCCATTTCCCTTACCCAGGAGTGAATACACACGGATGAAAACCAACTCCAAAAAAATAATAAGCAGCAATTGTACGTTTCTTTTACCTTTGTCTACATGCAGAAGAAGTGAAAAAAAAAGTGCTTTCTTTCCTTGCTTTTTTGAGACTTAACAATAAAAGGAACCTATGCTGACAGAGTGCCACAAATCTGTCCCTTGTAGCTGAGAGCCCTTTCACACCTCACATGCTTGGCCGGTATCCTATCAAGGCAGTGCAGCCGCTTAGTCACTGTGCTGCCCAGCAGGGCTGTAAATCATATCCATACAGAATTTAACTCTTGTGCCCTCTCGTTGACTTTCTCCAAATACCTTTCTACTCTTTGCCCTGACCCCAGGCAACCACATTCTACTCTCCGCTTCTACGAGTTTGACTTTCATAGATGCCACATATGGATGAGATCAACTGGATTGTCATTCTGTGCCTGGCTTATTTCACTTAGCACCATGCCTTCCAGGTCCATCTGTGTGCCATAGATAGCAGGAAGCCATTTAAGTGTTTATATGCTTCATTTCATTTATACATTCATCCATTGGAGTGAAACTGGATCCAGGTACTCTGTGTGTGTATACGTGTGTGTGTGTGTGTGTGTGTGTGTGTGTGTGTGTGTGTGTATGTGTGTGTGTGTCCCATCCTTCTCTAATTTTTGTTTTATGTAAGCCATTCATAGCAAGTGACACTGTTGATTTTTTTTCATTCATCCCTTTTATCCTGCTTGGGATCTGCTGTCAAATTTAAGAGGGCTCCAGTAGCTTTCTTGGCACACAGGACCTCTCCCTTTAGACTTCAGCCTTTGTTTCCATCAGGAGAGGATCATCTTCTATGAGACAGTACTCTAGACCCCCTCAGCCAAAGTCCACTGACACCAGCTCCAATGAGTAGTTCCAAACCTATGGTAACAAAACAAAAAGACATGCACGTGGGAAAAGGACTTGGGTGTATGACACAGGAGGAGGGAGGTGAGGAGATGGGAGAGCACGCACGCATCATACACGTGGATGGAATTCTCAAATAGCAAATATAATGTTCTACAACTATCTCCATGGGACAGCAAGCAAAATGCAGAGACTCTTGGGATATCAAGGCAGAGGTGATGCACTGCCTGTCCTCCTCATGTCACAGCTCCCAAGGTCAGCTCCGGCCACCCTCTTTCATGTCACCATGGATGGTGACCCATGAACAAATCTTGGGATGGAAAAGCAGCCAGGAGGAAAAGGCTGGGAGGATTAGAAGGTCATTAGCATATATAGTTCTACATGATGGTGGATTTCCTGGTGACCTTTCACATATTCTGATCATATTAATCTCTTGTTATCTTCATGTTCCCTTCTTGTCCCACTGCTCCCCTCCTCTTTCCAGATGTCCCTACTGCTTTCATGTGCTTTTTCGCCCACTGAACTATCATCAGGGCTTCTTGGTTATGTGGGAACATGAACAACAGGTTATTTATACAAGCATAGGCACCTCACCAGTGGCTACACCACAGGAGATGATGTTTCCCCCTCCTCCAGCAACTATCTGTTAACTGTCTGTCTACCCTTGGTGTGTGTGTATGTGTGTGTGTGTCTGTGTGTCTGTGTGTCTCTGTGTGTTTCTCTCTCTCTTTCTGTATCTCTGTATTGTCTGTCTGTCTGTCTGTCTGTCTCTGTCTCTGTCTCTCTCTCTCTCTGTATCTGTATATGTGTGTGTCTGTGTATCTCTCTCTATTGTTTCTGTGTGTGTGTCTGTATATATATGTGTGTGTGTGTGTGTGTCTGTGTATCTCTATTCTCTCTCTCTCTGTCTCTCTATATGTGCGTGTGTATTTTTCTGTATTGTGTGTTTCTGTGTGCGTGTGTATCTCTCTCTCCCTTCTGTCTCTGTCTCTGTCTCTGTGTGTGTGTCTACTCCTCCCATGACAGGATGTTCATGGGCCCCATCTTGCGTGGGTCTCAGCAGGCTATCACAGTGCATAGCATGTCATGACTGAGAGACAATGTTCTACAACATTCTCCCCGTCTTCTCTTCAGTACTCCCTGAGTCTTGGAGGTGGTGATGGACACAGATGCCTCACTTGCGTTGGGCACTCAGTAGCCACTTTTCACCAGACTTGAAGCAGTCATGAGTCTCTGTAGTTCCCACGCCCCACTACAAAAAGAAGTTTCTAAAAAAAGAAAGAAAGAAAGAAAAGAAAAGAAAAAGAAAAAAAAGTTTCTACCTAAAGCTAACAGTAGCACTGATCCATGGGAGTAAACCTAAATATTTAGAAGGTAATTAACAGGTATCATATGTTGGGTTTTTTTTATTGTTGTTGTTGTTTTTAATCAGTTTCCTCTTGATTCTCGGTGTTCTGCAGGCAGAGCATGTGGCATATTCACCAATAAGACCTCCCCATCTGGTTCTAGTGGGGAACCAATTGCAGTGACAGCTACTTGTATTGTTTCGGAGACCAGCAACTCTTAGGAAGGTGTAGTGGGTGGCTAGCTCTTCACTTCATTCTCACACCTTTCTGCACAGCCATCTATTCATTTTTGCTTAGGAGGAAACCCTATGCCAAGGGTCTTTAAAGAACTTGATCTCATGCAAGTCACTTCTTCAGCCAACTGTCAAAACTACAGCATTCAAACTAAATGCAGCTCAAAGATTTGCTCCCTCTCAGGCAGAAGGGAGGCAGTTCAGCCAGTGTTCCCTCAGCCCCTTGGTCTCATTAATCCACTGCTGGTAACTGGTGATCTGTGAAGTGACACTGGGGAACGGTGGAGCCTAGTCAAGTAACAATAGTTGTCACTCTCTCTTGTTTAACCCTGTAGTGGAATACGACAAGGAGTTCTCCCCACGCCAGAGGCACCACAAAGAGTTCAAGTTCAACCTGTCCCAGATTCCTGAGGGTGAGGCGGTGACGGCTGCAGAGTTCCGCGTCTACAAGGACTGTGTTGTGGGGAGTTTTAAAAACCAAACTTTTCTTATCAGCATTTATCAAGTCTTACAGGAGCATCAGCACAGGTATGAAGGCTCAAGGAAGCCCAAAGGTGGGGCTGCTCCCCACTTCTCCCCCTCTCTCCTCATATGACCTCAGGTGTCGTTGGAAGGTGCTCTGGAGGTCAGGGGCTATCGAACGTGAAGCGATGGTGTTCTAAAGGATGTGTGTAACTGGCAGGGCGTTTTGGTATTACATTGACTTTTCAAATAGATATCTTTTCCTAAGCAAGGCAGTAGGTAGCGCTAAGTAAGCATCCTTGGTGACCAGCTGCCTCTGGTTTATTGGAGTAAACTGTTTACTGTTATCATTTGGTCCCCCACATTTGATGATGATGTGTATGGCAAAAAATTAATGCCCATGTTAAAAGTATAGATTAGTGCTTACAAGATATTGCAAATCAGGTGATTGCAAGGTATGTATTTATATATTTAATATACATACATGCTTACCTTGGGTAAGTTTATATAAACACACTACCATTTGTATACAGGAAATGATACTTTTCCTGTGTGTGGGTGCTATTATTTGGGTGCTATTATTTTTTCTAAAATGAGTTCAGACTGATTTACAGGGGGCAAATCTGCAATAATGTATATTCATAGTGCCTCCTAGTAGTAAAGAAAACCTCCCCAGCATCTGTGGAGCATGGTAAAGCAGAGGACTGGGTAGTAAGGATTTAACTCAAATCTGTAGTAACAGAGAGGAAACCAATCAGTATGAACTGTGATGAGCAGCTGGGGGCGTCTGTTTAGCATACCACCAGTGAGAACAGGGTACAGGAAGTGGAAACTGACATGGCACAGTGTACAATATAAGCCACTGTAACCACCTATAGCAATTAGGAAGCAGATACAAGGATACGCATGGAAGAAGGAGAATGCCTAGGCAAGGAGACCTCAAGACTCTTCTCTTCGTTTTCTGTTGGTTTTGGTTTTTTATGTTTTGTTGTTTTTGTTTTTAAAGCAGGTTGCCATGGAGCTCAGGCTGGCCTCAAACTTTTAGCCCTCCGGCCTCTGCTTCCTGAGCACTGGGATTACAAACAGCATGCCCGTTATCTCTTTTGCCTTCAGAAACCAAATCTAACTAGCCTGGGAAGATTATTGACTTCCCAGGAGGTTCCAGAGATTCCAGATTGTACTCAGTTTCTTCTGGATGTATGGATCTGTGTCAGGGGTGTGGGGGGATGGGGGGAAGGGGTGCTGTGGCAAGCATGCCCACTGAGATGACAAGGATCAGGGGCTAGCTCAGGGGAAGGGTGGTTCTAGCTTTGAAAGCACACCAGTGTCTGGCATTTGGGCTCTCCAGTCTGTCTCAGGGGAACTCCCCAGGATGGAACTTCTATAAACTCCAGGAGGGAGCTGAGAAAGGGTGTGTAGGTGGCTGCGGGGCTCTGGAAGGGAGCTGAGAGACAAAGAACAGGCTCTGGGAGTATTAGAGCTCCTCCGGAGGAAGGGAGGGAGGGAAGGGCCTGTGAAGGTTTAAGGAAGAGACCATTGTCTCTAAAGTGGGGAGAGGAAACTTTAAGAGGGGGCAGAGAGCTGAGGCTGTAGGACTGGACTGGCAGCTCCTAGTGGGAAGAGACAAGGAAAAGCTCACAGGTGGTCTCAGATGGGAATGCAGCTCCCAGGGGGAGGTGAGAGGGACTGAGGCTTTTGGGAAAAGCCACATAGGTAAGTGCCTTTAAAGATGTGCCCATGCTATGTGGGCATAGAAAGAAAACCAGAGAGTTGTAGCAGGCCAGAGCTCAGGGTGCCCAGGCTGGGTGCCTTGGGAGGGCGTTGAAGGCTCTAAAAGCCAGGAAGAGACACTTACGGAGTGGGCAGGGCACATGAGAGGAGGAAGCCGGATAGGAACTGAACTCTAGAATCTGGAGTCAAATTTGGTAGGTGGCAGACGCCAGCAGAAACAAATAATTCACACATACCTTAGGAGAGTCAGAGCAGCAGCTTCGTTCAGAGTGGCTGAGTCCTATGGACGGGAACCGTTTGTGCCACTTGTGGGTTTCAGCACCAGATGAATGAAAAAGAAGAAAGAGAAAGAAAGAAAGAAAGAAAGAAAGAAAGAAAGAAAGGAGGGCATGACTTTTCCTAGGTGTGGGCTGAGGTGAGGGTTTATTGTAGATAAAAAGGGGGAACATAGCCAGAGGCAGAGACATCCGTAGGAGTCCAAGGTGAACAAGGCCACAGTGAGCTGGGCCAAGTGAGGAGAGATGGGGTGGGAGAGCCAGAGAGGAGCCACTGACCAAGAGTGGTGGCCTGGGCCCAGAGACTGGGGTAGCCAAAATGACTGAGTTATACAGGGGCTGGAGCGGGGGGTGGGGGTGGGGTGCTGGAGAGCCCAGCCCAGTATCTGGGCTGGAGAGTTCCAGGTAAAGGGGAAGGGTTTCTCAGCCAGGAGAACCCTATAAAAGGTAGGGACTGAGGGATGCTAGCAGAGCCTGGCAGCCAGTATCAGCTTTGGTGTGTTAAAAGGCATCTCAGCCATTTGTCCTGGGCTGGAAACCTAGTACTAAAAGGACCAGCGGATGGCAGGCACTGGGAACACATCATGATGCTGAATACATGCACTAAGGCTGCAGGTCAGGTCTCAGCTGGTACAGTTAAACAGTGAGTAAAATACAGCCCCTGGGGTATGGTGATAACGGACCAGAATTTCAGAAGGTGTCTGCTTTTTCCTCTTAAGTGCAAGTGCATCTGCTAGCTTCATGACAGAGAGCTTGTTTGGGGAGCAATATATCTCCTTGTGAGATATCTATCTTTTGACGCCCTGGAGAGAGCTGGCATTCAGTGGTTCCTTGGCTCTGCCTTAGCCATTGGCTTTTCAGTCTGCCCAACTGGATATTCCATTTTAGTTCTCTCTGAGAATGGTCTCAAGGCATTTTTTTTGGGGGGCGAGGTGGTGGTGGTGGTGATGGTGGTGGAGGTGGAGGTGGTGGAGGTGGTGGTGGTGGTGGCAGTATCACACAAGTTTGCCTGAAATGCATAACTTTCCCTCTCCTACAGGAAAAGTCATAACAAAATGCTAGGCAGGAAGTATGGTGACTGCGGAATCTTTCAAAAAAATTCATTGTAAAGAAAGAGCTAGCAGAAGCTTTGTGAGGGTCCGTACTGCAATCTAGCCAAAAGGAACAGCTGCCATGTGCTCAGGGAGGTGGTGACACCCTTCCTTGGGGCCAGCAGCGAGATTGGAAAGCAGAAAACCAGAATGGTCTCAGCCTTGGATGGCTCTCTTGTCGATTTGTCTTCTAGGAAGGGAGCATGTGGCAGTTGGCTGTGTTTAACTTGTGTGCATAGGAGAAAGAGAATACTAGGAAGTTTGGGAGACTTTCATGCTTTCGAAGGGCTCCAGGTTGACTGGGGAGGTCTTCTTATACATGGGCCAGGAGCCCAGGCCTCCCGCTACTTGCAAATGTTCTTACGGAGGCTTCCAGACTTAGCTGCAGGGCTCCTTCTGCCGAAGCTTTGACCTCCCCATCTGTACCATCTTGGGGTGTCTTGGCTGAACACGCTTTTCTGAGCATACAGGAAATGTATTTATCTAATCTGTGCCGAAGTGCAACGTGTAGCATTTGCTGTGTTCACTTAATTTAACAAATGTTTGTGTTACAAAATAGTTGGCCTCCTTGGAGGAGGGAAGTTGGGTTTTTGAGCACTAACTCAGAACTTGAGCTGAAGGCCTGTGGACATGGTGTGCTGGGTCTTCTGGCATAGAGTAGTCAGGAAAGCAGGTCGGCAGGCCACACAGGCCTCCGAGAAGCCAACTACTGCTGTAGGGATGTGTTTCTGTGACCTATGAGTAAGCAGAACAGGTAAGTTTACAGCAACAACTGGCTTCTTAAATAGAGGGCGCATATTGGAGAAACATAGTACTTGACCCAGAGCCCGAGAAGCAGTCTTGAGATGGAGTGTACATGAGTCAAGCAAAGACCAGAAACAACCCATAGGTTATGTGAGACCAACTTGACGACTTCTGCTAAGTCCAAGGCACACAGGACACCCTTTGTATGTTCCTTGTTTGAAAACGTGCTCAGTGGTAGGCTGGCGAGATCCTTCAGAAGGTAGAGGTGCTGGCCACACAGGCCTGGTGACCTGAGTTCAATCCCCAGGACCCACATACAAGTGGACACACCACAAAGTTGTCTTCTTATCACCACGTACATGTCATGGAACACATATGCGTTATACACATAGATATATCATATGCACCTGTACACAATAATGATAATTAAAAGATTGCTCAGCAGTTTTGAGAATGAGTCTGATAGAGTATAGCTTGCTCAGCATGTGCAGGGCAATGGGTTCTATCCCCAGCACCTAAGAAGGAGAGAGTAGGTGGGAGGGAGGGGTGGGCCTGGGAGGAGTTAGGGAGCGGAGTCGGGGATGTATATGATCAAGACCCGTGCAGTGTGTCTTAGTTACTGTTCTGTTGCTGTGAAGGGACACTGTGACCAAAGCAAAGCTTATTAAAGAACGCATTTAATTGGGGCTGGCTTACAGTTTCAGAGATTTTTGTCCATAATCATCATGGTGGGAGGCATGGCTGCAGGAAGACAGGGATGGGGCTGAGAGCTCACCATCCTGATCCACAGGCAGCAGGCAGAAAGAGAGACGCTGGGCCTGGCATGGGCTTTTGAAACCTCCAAGCCCACCTAGTGACATGACGTACTTCCTCCAACAAGGCCACACCTACTCTAGCAAGGCCACACCTACTCTAACAAGGCCACACCTACTCTAACAAGGCCACACCTACTCTAGCAAGGCCACACCTACTCTAACAAGGCCACACCTACTCTAGCAAGGCCACACCTACTCTAACAAGGCCACACCTACTCTAGCAAGGCCACACCTACTCTAACAAGGCCACACCTACTCTAACAAGGCCACACCTACTCTAACAAGGCCACACCTCCTAATCCTTCTACTTTATTTCAAACAACTCAAATAATTAATAGAATAAACCAGTACATTCTGCTGAAACCAATATATAATATTGATGTTAATTTGCATTTTATGTAAATGATATAAAATTGCGTTTGGTATAAAATTGGAAAAAGCCTTCCTTTCTCATAGGCGAGGCAAACATCACATTTGAGAGAATAAAGATGGCAAGATTGAATTCTGACAAAGCTAAATCATGCTGACATTATTGTTTGTGGTATTTTCTAAAAGTCACCCTGATGACATGGGAGCATCCCTAAGCTAGGATAAGCAAGAAGTGCCCGGAGAGGTCAGTACCCCTGTTATGGCATGCACCATGCCTCCATCTTTTGAGCTCAGATGCAGGCATCACACAGATGTTCCAGTCTGTCCCCACTGGTGGTTGAGCATGTCTGTTAGAATACAGGTCTTCCTACAGAAAACCTTCCCACACTTCAATTGATCTCTTGACCAACCATCGCCCATCAACATGTTTTACAGAGGAGGTGAGAGGAGGAGAAGAAAGGCTAAGATAAACTTGTGTCACCATCTGCACGCTCAGGATTACTCTTGTCCACTTACCTCTTCAGTATGGTCTTCTGTGTGATGTGCACAGGAGCGGTGTTCATACTCAGAGTGCACTTCCAGGCTGCTCTGGATTCCCCTTGCACTCCCATACCCATGCAGAGTAGCAAAGTGGTACTGTGCCCTTCCCACACACAGCATGGCCTCCTTCTAGCACATCTGTGTTAGCTGCTTTTCTCACCACAGTGACCAAGTTTAGCTATGAAAGAGCAGCTTAAGGAAGAAGGATTTGTTTTAGCCCACAGGCTCATGGCCAGAGAGTCCTGGTAGCTTCATCTGAGGTAGGAGTTGGGGTACAGACCATTACATTTTTATGCATGGAGAAGAGGAAGGAGTCTATACGGGGGGGGGGGGGGAACCAGGGCTGGGCAATAACCCGTAAGCCCACAAACCCACCTGCAGAGACATACTTCTATAAGCCAGGCCTCACCTCTTAAAGGTTCCACAGCCTCCCAGAATGCCACCAGCAGCTGGGGACCAATTATTGAAACACGAGTCTATGGAGGCATATTTTATATTCGAACCATAGCAGCATCACTAGGTAAACCAGGCATTTCTGAGGCCTTTAAAGAATGTCATTTTTGTCTACAGTTCTTCTCCAGTGAATTTTGTGTTCTTAAAAGTCCAAGAGAGTCTTGGGAGAACCAGTCAGAAATTATGACAGAGATGTTTGCCGTTCAGTGCAGGATTTCGTCATCTTGCCTCTGCTGGTCCTGGCATTCCATGTCCTCCCTGTCTGACAGTCCTGTTGTTTCACAGTGATGGCCCATTCTCTGTAACTATTATCCCCTTTCGTTACTACATTCTCTCATACGTGTTTTCTTGGAAGACAAACTTGAAATGCATTTTTTTTCCGGCACAAATAGCATCAACACGTGTGTGTTGAGGGGGAGGGGAGGCAAGAAAGAATGCGTACATGCGTGGTGTATGAGTATGTGTGTAGAGAGGACTTAGTAGAGGCCAGAGAACGGTGTCAAGTGTCCTTCTCTCTCACTCTCTCCCTTTTTCCTTTGAGGCAAGGTCTCTCCCAAAACCCAGAGATCACACTTTCTGCAAAGCTAATGTCCAGTAAGTCCCAGAAATCCTCATCATACACAGCTCTGGGGTTACAGAGATGTGTGCGACCATGCTCAGCTTGCTATATCAGTACCGGGGTTCTCATAGGCCTAGCTCGGGTCCTCATGGCTTCACAGAGATCCTGGCACTGAATTTTACATTCTAATGGTAAATGGTAGTGTATTCTGTGTGTGTGTGTGTGTGTGCGTGATTGGTTTGTGCTCCTAATTTAGAACTGCAGTTGATTTTTGTGTATTGATCCTGTATCCAGAAACTTGACAATTTATATTAATACTAATCCTTTTCCTATTCAGACTTTTAAAATATCTGCAAGTATAATTGTAAATATCACTAATATTTCTTTCTTTACAAATTTATTTTTTGCTGCTGTTGCTTCCTGTCCCCCTTTGAATTTTGATGGCTAGGAAGTCCAATGCAATTTTAAGATCTACTTGTACACTAATCTTGGGGGGTGAGTGAGAGATTTACTATTTTGCTTAAGGATGATTGTTGTTTCTATAGAACACTGGAACTAGGCAGGGCACTGTGATGCTTGTCTTTAATCCCAGCACTCGGGAGGCAGAGGCAGTCAGGTCTTTGTGAGTTCAAGGCCAGCCTAGGCTACAAAATGAGTCTAGGACAGCCAGGGCTTGTTACACAGAGAAACCCTGTCTCAAAAAACAAAACAAACAAACAAAAAACAACAAAAAACACACAAATTAAGTAGACTAAGGTAATTATCCTAAGCAATTTTTTGGTTTTGTTTTTAAGATTTATTTATCTATTTTATGTATATGAGTGATCTATTTGCATGAACACCTGTAGGCCATAAGAGGACATCAGATCACATTATAGATGGTTGTGAGCCACCATGTGGTTGCTGGGACTTGAACTCATGACCTCTGGAAGAACAGAGATAGTGCCATCTTTCCAGCCCCTTTCTGTTTTGTCTTTAAGATTAGCAATTGATATGACATTTTATATATTTTTTTCTGATTTGATAAAATTATTTGATTTTTAGCCCTTTATAGTGCCAATACATTAAATGGTTTTCAAATAGTAAGGCAATTTTAGACCGTGGGAACAAGTTCCATTTGTGATTTGTTACTGTTAAGTAAACTCGCATTGAGAAACTAGGTCCAGGTCTAGCGTCTGGATCACCTCTGGGTCCTATTTCCATCATCTTTTTAGTCCCTGGATTGTTTGCTCCATTTGGTTTTATTTCCTGACATGCCCGACATCTTTTTTGTTTATTAAATTTTGTGTGTAATCTAATAAAAGCATCCATAGACATTGTTGCTTTCTTGCAGACTGAATTTAACCTTCTTCTGGACTTCAGAGGCAGTGCAAGCACAGCCCTTTATCCTTTTGCCTGAGTTGAGGTTAGGCTTCCGGTTTGCTAAGGCTCATCTGTTTCTGGTTTCCCCCTTCTCTTGCAGTTTAGCCCCCTGGAGGTTTCAGCTGAGACTAGGATGCTTACCAGAGGCCCTCGCCCTTGGTGGGCTCTGAACTCTCATTTTTAAACTCCCCAGCATTGTGAAACTGCCAAAAAATCCTCCTTTTCTCTGATGCTTCTAAACAGCTTCTTTCTGCTTGTTTTCTCAGCTTCCTATCCCATGTATACACAGCTTAATATCTGGCAAATATCTCAAATGAAAATATTGGTGTTCATGGCAGCCAGAACTTGAAGAAAATTAAACCCAAACCTCTGTGAGATCATGTTCATTTCTAGGCAGGCTGCTTCGTTTGAGGCCTTCCTCTTTCTTATCCTTGCTACCTTCATCATCGTCATCATCATCATCATCATCACTTTCATTTTTAAAAGTGAATTTATTCACTTTACATCCCTTCTCTTGTCTCCTCCAGTCCCACCATCCCTCCCTCTTCCTTCCATCCCTGTCCCCTAGTCCTCAGAAAGGAGGAGCCTTCCTTCCTTACCATCTCATCCCAGACTATCAAGTCTCTTCGGCACTGCCTCCATCCTCTTCCTCTGTGACCTGGGGAGCCGCCTCGCCCTGGGAAGTGAGTAGGTAACAGCACTCATGTTGAAGACAGTCCTGGTCCGCTTACTAGGTGGCCTACATGGATACTGAGCTGCCTAGTGGCTACCTCTGAGCAGGGGGCCTGGGTCCTCTCCATGCTTGGTGCATCAATCTCCGCAAGCCTCACTCCCCCCCCCCCCCGGGGCCAAGATGCTCTGTTGGTCTTCTTGTGGAACTCCTGTCCTCTGTGGACTGGTCTATTCCCCCACCGCCACTATCACCACTGTTCCACAAGACTCCCTGTGCTATGCCCAAGGTTTGGCTGTGAGTCTTAGCATCTGCTTTGATCCCATGCTGGCTGATCCTTTCAGAGGACATCTATAGAAGGCTCCTGTCCTGTTCCCTTTCTTCAGCTTCTTGCAGTGTCTGTTCTATTTGTCCTTCTGACTGAAAAGTAAGCATCCTCCCTAGGGTCCCCCTTGTTACTTATCTTCTTTAGGTCTGCAGGATTGTCTGAACTCTCATTTTTACCCCTTGTCGGTATGCCAGGCTGCAGCTTTCTGCTTTGGTGTGTTGATTGTAGAATTCACAAGGGCCCTGAATGCAAAAGTCAGCAAACACCTCATTTCAGGGCCCGACCCCACTCTGGGGGCTTGAATTTATCTCTCATGTGTAGCTTGGTTTCCTAGCTCTGAGGTGATTTCAAACAGACTTGAGTTTGTAAACACATTCTTTTCGTTTTGTTTTGTTCAGTTTTGTTTGTTTTGGATTGGGGGGCGGGTGTTATTCTGACATCTTAACCAGAACTCGGCACCACCTCAGGGGACCAGCATCTTACTAGCGTTTTAATTTGGAAGCCCTCTAATGGATCCCCCACAAATATTGATATATGTGTTATTAACAAAACATAGATCTATAAGGAGACCGGAATCCAGCAGCCCGGCCAGCTCCAGGGCCCAGGACAGGCAATTCTTTAGAACAGCATTACTTGTGGACAGATGGTGCTGCTGTGAAATGTTGTTGGGCTTTCAATAAAGATAAAACTCAACCTTTTTAGATGCCTGAGATGGTTTCTTTTCTAAAAGGAAGGGCAAATTTGAGAAAACCAGGATGGGAAGATGCTTCTGTTGTTTGAGGAGAAGAAAACATTTTATCATGGTCCGGAGCCACATGATATGCAATTTTCTGCCTGGCTTTGACAGCTGAAGTGGGCCTCAGGCGAGCAATAAATGTTTTAGTGTTTGTTCCTTTTCCGTTTGAAAAGGTATTGGCAGCTTGGGCTATGTAACTAGCTAGCTCCTGCTTCCTGGTTAAGTTCACACTCCTCCTGCTCAGAATGTTCTCTCTCTGAAGTACAAAACCAAAGTCCAAGCTTGAGAAGCTCCCAAGCCTCGTTCAGTATCCTCCTCTGATCTGTTTGTTAATGCGCAATTTAGAATTAGTGTTACAACAATGTTGCATACACTCAGAAGAGCTCAGAGGTGTCTCAGCTGAGGGAGTCAGGGTGTGTGGTAGGAGAGGAAGGCAGGTCTCAGGGAACTGCTGCATTCTCGGCTTGAGGGAGATAGGAAAAATGGGCTTATGTTTCTGCTCACCGTTCACCGTGCCTTATGCATTATTCATTACTGGAAACTGATTGCTTTTGATTGCATGCGTCTCCACATGTGGGAAGGCAGGCTACATTAGTGGTTAGGATGGCTTTATGAAATATCTCCCCCCCCCACCTCAAATTAGCAGCATTTTAACTGTTTCAGTTCCCTACATTGGGCAGAGATGTAGAAATGTAGGATTGGAGGATTAAAATTGGTACGGTTTAGATGTATTCTCATTCAAAGATATAGGGATTCTTTGCCCTCTAGGGCAGGCTGGAATAAACCCTAGGACAGGGAGTCATTGCCTTGTTTAGTGGCTAAAGAAGACAGGTTGAGAAGCCCTGCTGTGCATAAAGTGTCCCGTTCCCTTTGAACCTTTCCCTGTCTTCTCCAACACTATTACTTTTGACTTGTCTTTCTGTGCCTCTGCTTGTAGGCCTAATTTAATAGCCCATCCATAATACAACCAAACCTTAGCTCCTGGCCCAGCCTCCAGTTGATTTTCTGGAAGGAGAGGAAGAAAGACATCTTGAGGGCGGATGGCCTCCAAGCTTGTGTCTACCAAACGGGGAGAACGGAAGGATGGCGTGCTTTCAGCCTCGCCCCACGGAGTGTTCTCCCAGACCAGTGGTGTCTGAATCTCTCTGAAGCCCGGCAAATAAACGCCTGCCCCACCTGGGTCTACCGAGCCAAAGCTCTGTGCTGAGGGGGTCATGGGATGATACAGGCTTCACTGGAGGGTGCATGGAAGATTAGTGCACGTGCTATCATTGGCTGTGCAGCCATGATGACCAAGGTACTTAAACTATTGGCAAACCCGTGCTGGTGTTGGTCAGAGTCTCCAGTAGGGTGCTGAGGAGGAGCCGATGTATGTAGGAGCTTTTGGAACAGTCACAGGGCAAACGCTGCAGGTATTTTCAGTTTGTGTTCTGATAATAAAGTGGATTGTACTGGGTAAAGATGAAAGGGTGCCTGTTAGTATTTCCAACATCTTAGAATCTGATAGTCACTGAGACAAATACCCAGCACAACCAAGTGCTATGAAATTAACCAGAATAACCAGAACATGTATTTATCCATCACTGCTACTCAAACCCGTGTGTGTGTGTGTGTGTGTGTGTGTGTGTGTGTGTGTGTGTATGGATCCTGGGTTGTAGTATTCTACTTCAAACACGTGGGGTCTTGATCCCTGACTTTATTTGAGCCCTTGCTCGGGACATTCAGCCTGTACTGTGAACTCTTTTAGACTCTGCTTTCCATAGATGGGAACGGGGGTTAGAAGAATGAGCTTCTGTCGCTCAAGCCAAGAGCTACTGCGAGCAATTCCTCATAGCGGAACATTCCAGATGAGCAGCTTGACTGGCATATGTGGCCATCTCTATCAGTGAGCTATGGCCAGATCCCACAAACAACCCCCCACCCGGCCCCCACCCTCACCCCCACCCCCTGCCCAAATCAATGGTTTTCATTCCCAGTTTACTGAACCCTTCCACTTGCCACAACCTCTTCTGTGGGGGAGGTGTGAGGTGGGGTGTGGGGTGTGGCCACCTGCACGGATGTCACAGGGCAACCCCTGGGGGTCAGTACTTACCATCTTCTTTGAGACAGAGCATCTTATTTGGTGATTCTCTGTGTATATATGTATATCTCTTTATCTCATCTGTTCGTGTTACTGTAAGTCTCTGTGTTAAGTTACTCCTTGCTATAGTTTGACTATGAATGTTCACCACAGTCTGGTGTGTTGCACGCTTGGCCTCTAACTGGTGGTGGCATTCTGGAAGGTGGTGAGGCCTAGCTAGGGGCTAACTTGGGGTATATATTCCAGGGGGTATATTGTCCTTGTCCCTACCTTCCCCCCCACCCATTTCCCTTCCTTTTGTCTCAAAGAGACAGCATCAAAGTACATAGCTCTCTCCTATAGCATGCACCTACGGTCAGGGTGTTCTACCCAAACCCATGGATCCGAGCCATTGTGGATTGAGCTGCCTGAACTGTGAGGCAAAAGTCATCCTTCCTTCTTTATGTTGTGTCTGTCAAGCATTTTTGTTACAACCACGAAAAAGGAACTTACTGTTGTCCCTTCCAGAGGACCTGGGCATCCTAAAGCCAAAGTTCCCCCTCTGACCTTGAACCTGTAGCTGTTGGACCTCATTTGCTTTTAGTCAGTCTCATATGCGTTGAGGACTGCCATGAGCTACATTCTAGTGAGCAACGGGTACCACAGAACCAACCGTGCGTTCTGTGTGCCCGAGATAACTGTAGTGGCTATGACAGAGACTCAGCCCCCAACGTCCACGGATGCCCCTGACCATGAAGCAGGCCTTAGGGCTCCTATTGCTGTGATGGAACACCATGATCAGAGCTACTGGAGGGAAGGGTTTATCCGGCTTACACTTCCATATCACTGTTCTTCCTGGAGGAAGTCAGGACAGGAACCCACACAGGTCAAGAACCTAGAGGCAGGGGCTGATGCAGAGGCTGTGGAGGGCTGCTCCTCATGGCTTGCTCAGCTCGTTTTCTTCTAGAACCCAGGGCTAGCAGCCCAGGGGTAGACCCACTAGTAACTGGGCCTCTCCCTCTGGAATCAGTAATTTTAAAAATGTACTTCAGGCTGGTCTACAGTACGATTTTATGGAGACATTTTCTCACTTGAGGATCCCTGCTCCCTGATGACTCTAGCTTGTGTCAACTTGGCGTAAAACTAGCCAGGACAACTGTATAAATGTGATTTCTTCCAAAATGTAATAATTAATCTTTCTTGCCAGCTTCTTTTCATTGTTGCCACAAATTTTACTTGCTTCCAGATCCATGTTTTTGCTTTCCTCTTTCGTTCATTCATTTCCTCCTCTTTCTCCTCTTTCTCTCTTTCTCATCTCCGTTTTATATGATGATTTTTTAGTGTTGTGATTACAGGCGTGTACCGGCATGCTCGGCTCCCCACCCTTTCTTAAGAACCTCACTCTTGAGAAACAAAAATAGGCTCATTCTGGCTCTGTGTGCCAGCTGCCATACCCACACTGCATCTATAGCATCCTTATTGCCCCTTCGTTAGATGTTAGGTGCCTGCTACATGACTGAAGCTCTGCACATGACAGCTGACCCTCGTCAGGGGCTCTGTACGTGGGCACATACACTCTGCCTCCTTCCTCGAGCTTCTCTCTGGATCTTGCCTCTGGGGAGTGCCAGCCAAAGTCGGCCCCAAATATGACTGTATCCTCAGCTTGCTTTGGGATTAGGGCTGTTTCATTTCCCACAGAGATGTTCATACCGTCTGTGTTATTTCTGGATGAGGGTCTTCTATGGCCTTGTAGCGTGGACCTTATGTCTTTCTGCATCTCGACTTCAAAGCGTTGGACTCACAGTCCCCTCTTGCTGTTTTCCATGAACACCCCTCATCTCCCTGCCCGAAGTTGTTGCCCCAGTCACAGGGGGTTATTCTGTCCACAGGGAACGTGACACATCCACGTGGGGGAGAGCTTGGAGGAGGACAAGCTCCAGTAAGCCCCCCACAGACTGCCAAGCAGCTGAGTAAACTCCGCCTAGTGTTTATGCTCGGCAACGATGACAATAGAGGTCCCTTCTTGTAGCCCTTCTAGCTCCAGGCTGCCTTGGAAGCAGGAAAAAGTGTATTTCCCACCTAAGAATCTAAGATCCCAAACTCAGATGTTGTACTAGCCTCAAAGAGTGCTGGTGAACGGGGCGTGAACCTCCCTCATTGATCACAGGTTGTCTTTGGAAACAAGCTCATAAGATAGTCTGTCGTTACGGCACACTTTTTGAATGGGAGGTGGGGATGCCTTCCTTTGTTCATTCACTAAACTCTCACAGTGCTTAGCTTTCATCTTGGCTATGTTATCCTGACCCATAACCTCCTGTCTGAGACTCAGTTTCCCAGTGGACACCAGCAGTCATGGCTACTATAGCCATGAAGCAATGCGAGGCAGAAGAGAATGCTTTGTAAATGTACACTATTAGAATTTGATGCTTATTTTAAAGGAGTGAAGATTGTGCATCCTTTGTAGATTGCATAGGACCAGAAGTGATGTGGTGGGGGTGGGGAGGTGGAGATTTGCATATATAATGAAATATCTTGGGGATGGCTGTTAAGTCTAAATGCAGATTTTATTTTTGATTCACATATATCTTACACGCATAGCCTGATGGTATTTACAAGAGATTTGATGCAAGAGACACCTAATTTTTATAAATTATTTGGATCCCGACTTGATCTAGTTTTTATACCTGCCTCCTACTTTTCAGGGTTCACTAGCCATAACTAAGCTATTAACCAACAAATGGCACCATAAATAAAGCGATGCAGTAATAAAAAAAAAAATGAACTAAATACTGAAGCAAATGAAATAACCTTTGCAATTTACCTTAATTCCAAGAAAGAGTTAGTGTAGGAAGAGTGAGTGGGTCTTGATGAATTTAAGGACCCCTGATAGCTCATGCTTGGTGTCTTGCCTGCTCTATCGTGTTTGCACTCTATATGGTGTCACTCGGGCAGAGCTGTGGCCGGTCGCCCAGACGGGTGTGGTTTGATTCCAGCAGTCCTTAGTGACAAGACACAGTAGGAATAGGCCGGACGACGGCAGGTGATTCAGCATGCCGTTTGTCTTCCTTTCTTTCAGAGACTCTGACCTATTTCTGTTGGACACCCGCGTGGTGTGGGCCTCCGAAGAAGGCTGGCTGGAATTTGACATCACAGCAACTAGCAATCTGTGGGTGGTGACGCCGCAGCACAACATGGGACTCCAGCTGAGTGTGGTGACTCGTGATGGTGAGTTGTGATTTGCACACGGCCAGCATCTGCCCCGCCGTCGTTTCCATTCATTTCCTCTGCAGCAGTTGTGGTGGGACCGTTGTTTGTAGCCCAGTCCTTGGTGCCAGGATGACCTTGTTCACACTTCCCTCGTGACCATCGCAAAGGCAAAACCTTTCTCCTAGCAAGGACTTGGAAGCAGGCTCAGGCCATGTCCCCCACGAGACTAACAATGACAGGAGAGTTTGCCCAGGCTGAGCCAGGTGGGAGAGCCTGGGAGGAAGGCAGGAAGCCCAGTGATGGAGCACTGGCTTAGCATGAGTCCCTGGGTCCTACCAAAGGAAGAGGAAAAGGAAAGGGAGAGCATGGGAAGAGGAAAAGGGGGAGCCTAGTCAGAATCTGCCTCTCCTGTGATTTTTGCCAAGGGACCCTTGAGAAAACTACCCCTCCTGATTGGCTCCCTGCTTCCGGTCCACCAATAGGGAGAGCCAGAAAGGAAGTGTGAATATTGAGGAATAGGAGGACCAGAAACAAGAGCACTCCTTGCGGGAAGGGGCGTGGTCCTGTGCCTTGGGAGACACACTTTAAGCCTGCCCTATCTAAACAGTGGGAGAATGCGTGGGGCCTTGTTAACGTTTCCTACGCTCTACTACATTAGTAGTACACGGGAGAATAGAAAGAGTCGCCCGACCCTCTGAGACCCCAGATCTGTGGAGTAAAGAGAGGTGGGCTTTGGTTTGCATTAAAGGACTCCACGTCAATCCCCGTGCGGCGGGCCTGGTGGGCCGAGACGGCGCTTACGACAAGCAGCCCTTCATGGTAGCCTTCTTCAAGGTGAGCGAGGTCCACGTGCGCACCACCAGGTCAGCCTCCAGTCGGCGTCGGCAGCAGAGTCGCAACCGGTCCACCCAGTCGCAGGATGTGTCCCGGAGCTCCAGCGCTTCAGGTGAGCGTGACTGGGACATTGGTCCCCATCAGGACAAAGGTACCTACGGCCTCAGGTGCTGGACAGCTTCTGCTCAGCAAATACAGTGGTTAGTGGGGGGCGGGGGGCGGGTCCTAGGAATGGTCCTGGGATCCCAGGACCCTCCTCGTAGAGCACTATTACCCAGAGGCTTGGGCTGTAGGCATCACATGCCCACACCTCTTGGTTCAGACAAGCATCTTTCTGTTTGATGAAATTTCTACAACTCTTTTTTTTTTTCCTTCCCACAAAATCATGGAAACACCCCAATTATTTTATCTTTACATTTACTTTTTTATTCGTGACTATTTTGCCTGTACGTATATATGTCTGCCATGCACATGCCTGGTGCCATGTAAATATGTGTACCATGTGCATGCCTGGCACCCACAGAGGTCAGAAGGTGTGTCAGGTCCTCTGCACTAGTCACAAACGGTTGTGACCCACTGTGTGGATGCCAGAAACTGAACCTGGGTCATCTTCTTCTTGTGGCCAGAAAGATTTCAGATGTTTCTTTTCTTTAGGTTTGGGGATACTTGCCTATATACATAATGAGATTTCTTGAGGATAAGACTTACGCCTAATGACAAAATTAATTTATATTCCCTATTCATCTTACATATCTATAGCTATATGTTAATTTTATACAGTAGTTTTAGTGCACTTTGGTTTGACCATCAACCATCAACTGAGGTTTAAGTTTTGGTGAATTTCGGACTTTGAGTGCTCAATTTGCATGAAGTGGTGTTCATTTGTGTACTATGGACTTGCATTTACCAGGACTCTTGTCTGGGCACAATAGTCAGCGCCTCTAAAGTGGATTGTATTGGCTCATTTAACTTACTTCAGCTTGGTTAGATTGTTGGGACCAGATGGTACTAGAAAATTGTTTCCTGTGTTCTTGGTGGAATCCTCAAAAAGACAGTCAATGAATGTCCAGTAAGGTTACCCCAGAGGCTCGGGGTGACCTTGGAAACCTCATCTTCAAATACAGAGTTCTCTCCTTTCCTGGCTCCAGCAGGAAGCCAGGCCTTGTGACACTCATTGGACTGACTCCTGCCTTGTACCCAACTCTGATCATCTTGCTGTCTGGGAAGTGTTCTCAATGGCCAAGCCTGCATTGGGTACTGCAAGTCCAAAGGGCAAGAAAGATGAAACAGCCCCCAGTGTCTGAGGGTTAGTCCCAACTTTCAGAAGTCTTCCCTAGAATGGGGAGGAGGAAGGTCCTGGCGGAAGCAAGTGCATAGCTGTCGAGGACACTGAACTCAAGCGCTGATGTTCCTCATGCTAGTGCGAGTGCTCCTGAGTGCTGGACTGCTTGCGTCATTCAGCAGCCCAGGAAAGAAGTGTGACGTTGAGTACCTGCAGTGAGATTCTCTGACAGAGTTTTCTTTCTTGCAACCTTGTGGCTTTGGAGAAACCTACCTAGTGGGTCTGAGCTTCAGTTCACCTCTCTGTGTGATAAGGGTGTGGGACGAGTCACAGATGTTACGATCTAATGAAATGCAGTCACAAGGCGCACAGTCACCTTCAGAGCTTACTTGTGCCCCCTTGGAGGATGTAGGTGCTCAGGGCATGGGCGGGGATCCCAAGGAAGTGAAATAATTCCCAGGGGAATGCGCTTATTTTTTGAGGTGGCTCATTACAACTGTCATTTTTGGTGCCCGGGATTTGAATGCAGCTTCTCAAAGTACCCCACTTTTCTTTGGGGAAACGTGTCTCCTAGATTCAACGCTGTGACTTACTAAGCTTCTCTCATGCCAGTAACTGAGACGCGACACTTGGGTAGCCACCACCCAGTGAAATATGACATTTTGCTTCTCCCTGTCGTGGTGTTTCTTGGAAGCACCGCACAGCATGGGTGTTCCTCCTGTATTTACCACTAGAAATAGTCAGGATTGAGGCCTTAACAAAATAAAAAATAAAAAGGAATGCCTGCTTTGTTTTATTGCCCTAGGAGACAGTCTGCTGGCTGTATTGAATTAATAGTCTGCATTCTCCTCCGGGACCTGGTGATGAAGTCAGCCAGTGGTAGACTTCTTTTGGGAACTGTGGCCAGTTTGGTCACTCAGAACTCAGACCATGGAGGCATTGCTTGCAATGTTGATTGCTTTTCACAATTATAATTTCACTTGATTGATTCAACACTCATCCTGCCCGCCAAGTATATAGACCAGTTCTTTTTAATTAAGAAAATATGTTGTCTCTGAGTTGGGTTTTAGCAAAGCCATCCAATTACTTTTTTTCCCAAGTCCCTTTCAACTTTTTCTTTCAATCTGATGAGTTAAAATTAATTATGGATATTAAAGTGCCCTAATTTTTAATGAGGTCCAAGGGTTCCTGTTGTCCCTTGGTCTCCCCACTCCACCTCCCAGTCCAGTCCTTCTAGAATTTGCTTTGTTCCTTCAGTAGGCCAGGGCAAAGGAATCCATGCCAAATTCTACTGGCCTCGCATATTGAAAAGCCTCAAGGAAGCATTGAATGAAGGCGTGTCTTCATCTCACTGTCTCCTCAGAACCTCCAGTGAGGTGAGAAGCGACTCCCACTCGGCCCCTCAAAGCACTGCTTTAGGCACTTGGCTCTTTCTTCTGTCAATGGAAGTGGACAGCAAAGGGCCAGACTCTACCCAAGAAACGATTCGTAGGGCTGGAGATGCGCTCAGCTGGTAGAGCACCTGCCTAGCATGTGCAACACCCTGGCTTTGATCGGTATAAACTGGGTATGGTAGCGCGTGCCCATAGTCCTAATGCTTGGGTGGTGGAGGCAGGAGGATCAGAAGTTCAAAGTCATCCTACATAGAGAGCTAGATGCCAGAACACTAGGATCCAGTATAAAATTTTGTCTTAAAGTAAATGCATTAAAAACCCTAAAGCTGAGGTTGAGGATTTAATTCAGTGGTAGAGGGCTTGTCTAGCAAGCACAAGGCCCTGGGTTCAGTCCTCAGCTCTGGAAAAAATAAAACAAACAAATAAACAAAAACCTCCTAAAGCCAAGTACCTAACAAACCACAGGAAAGCTAAGGAAGAAAAGAAGGAAGATTTTCAGAAATATGGCCTGTGCTTCGAGAGTGGACAGGTCTCTCTCTAGGCTTCCCTTTCAGGACTCTGAAGAGGCCAGAGATTACTAGGCCCTTGTGAGCTAGAGCATCTCAAGAAAAGGCGCCATCTGTCGTGTGACTCCAGCCACCGTCACCCCTGCACCCCCATCTCCCCACACCTCATAAGCCTTTCCAGAGATTGAAGGAATAGATTGCTATTCTTTGGTTGCCCATATCTTCTGTAGTACACTCCCAGGGCATTGACGCGTCTTCCCAAAGGGGCTCTGTCTAGATGAAGCCCGCCAGGGACATCTGCACCTGAGTAAAGACATTAGCATCATTCATCAAATCACCTGTCATTAGAGTGAAACATGACAAGCAACTATTTTAGGAACCGAGCTGTGGATTCTGGAGACAGCCAGACCTACCCACCACAAGGAAGTAGCCAAGAGCCCACCCACTGCCTCCGGGCCCCTGTAGCCTGCCATAACCTGCCCTCACATCTGCACCTGATTCCAAGCTGGACTCTGCAGACACGTGCGTCGAACCCTGGCTTTGGAGGGAAGTCTCCCCGCATGGTGTCCACGTGCCCCGTGCCTCTCCACAGCTCTGCTCGCCACAGGAATGGTGGATGTTGGCTGGGTAGCACTTCTCCCATGGGCCTGTGTAGCCTCAGGACAGTGTCCTTACTGTTTTGACACCTGTTTGACAGTGCTGGGCCAAGCAGCTCTGTGTCGCCCAGGAGGGATTCTCATGAATCTGGCAATTGTTTTTCAGCCCCAGTTCTTGACAGTCCGGTGTGCTCTGCGCGCCTGCCCTAGGTCCTTCAACTACAGTCTGAAGTCTCTGCTGGCTGCCACTCTCCCCTCTTTTATAATATTTCTCTTGGCCTCTGCTGTTTTGTCTTGTGGGGGACTCCGATACCACTTGGACAATTCATTTGTGAGGTCAGTGAACGGATGGCCTTGGCGGGTGATTTCCGTTGGCAATTGTAGGTTCTGCTCCAGCTACTTTTTTGGGACCCCTCCCCCACCCAGGACACATCTGGGCAGAGGGGCCCGTTCATGCCTTTCCAACTCAGCTAGCAAGTCTGATGCTGTGATGCTGACCTGGTCTCTGTTTTATCAGCTGATCGTTGGAATCATGCACGTGAGGCAACTTCTTTACCCCTGAGCTACGTCTCAGTCTTTATGGTTACTTTTACCAGGTGATATGAAATTTCAGTTGTCTCCTGTTCTTGATATTTCTGCCTATGAAACAACAAGCCCCCCAGGACTCTGAGCATCCTTTGGCATGAGTCTGCCATTGTTGTATTGCTACCTGGGAATAAATCCTCTTCCCATCTCTTTGCCACCCCTCTGAACATAACATCTCTAAGGGTGGGTTCCCAACAATTGCATGACCTGCTAGCTGATGACTCACATCTCTAGCCCCTTACATTTGCCACTGGGATCCACTCAGTATGTGCCAAGCACAAGAGAAGTAACCAGAAGGCATGCCGTAGAAAACATGTCTTTAATTGCTTTAGTATAACGTGTGATCCTTTGCTGTAGAGTTCAGGGACCTTCAGTCACAGACTGAGGGTCGCTTCTCCAAGTGTTCATGGTGCTTCCTCTCTGGCTGCCTTGGGCTGAGGATGCAGACGTTGATGGCGGTCAACCTACCATGAGCTTCGTGGTTCCGAAGAAGCCGTGGCCTGGGTCTGAAAATGCCAATGTTTTGAATTTTCTAAGGAGGTGTGGACTTCCCTTAGTCATTTTGGGCTTAAACTAAAGTGGTAGAGCCTGAGCTTGGCTTGGAGATGCTTCCTCCAAGAAAGAGGCTTGGCCAGAGTATATTAAGTGAAATCAAATTTTAATCTTTTATAGATGTGCAGGGCGAAGTGTGGCCTGGTGACTCAAAAGCTGCGATCGTTTCAGAACCCTCCTTTGCCATGCTTGGCTTTTACTACTAGGTTGCTCTGGACTAACAGTTTCCTGGGGTGCAATAAGCTGGGAACTTTCCTTCTGCCTCCTCCTTAGGTCTCCCCTTGTGATGGTCAGCAATGGGATGCAGGACCATGCATCCCCAATCTGAAAAGTCCAGAATTATAACACTTCATCTAAAAACCCTCTGAGTACCAGCCAGCACTCAAAAATGTTCATGTTTGCTTTGTTGTTGTTGCTTTACCAAAGAAGTTCAACTTAGCAATGTTGATGCACGTATTCCAAAATCTGAAAAGCCTTAAAATCTGAAACACGTTTGGTCTAGCCTCAATCGTTTTGATTCTCAACTTTAATGACATAGAATAAGCAGGTGTACAATGCCCAAGATGCTAGTGGTCACCAACCACAAGGAGGGTCTGGGAGCGAAGAGACGCCTCAGTCTAGGAAGCGACAGAGCCAAGGGAAGCTGTGTGGAGCTCATGATGTCTCCGTGTTTACCGGAAGCTTTGTCTGTTTTTAAGGCATGTAGTTGAGAAGAGATCAAAGTCACATATTGACTAAGTGGCATGCATATAACCTTGAACTCCTAGAGACACCTTGGGCTGCTGCCTTCCTGTGGTCTCCGGTACCAATTATAGTGGTATAATCAAAATGTAGACAAACTCAAGCCCTTCTGTGGCCTGTTGAGAGGTCTGCTGCTCCATTCTGTATCTCCCTCAATGGCATGTTGCTCTACAGGCGGGGTGAGAGGGAATGAGAGACTTTTTTGAGGATAAGATGGAGCTTAGAAGCTCAGAGATAAGACAAAGATGGTTAGGCCTCTGAAAACAGAGGTGTCACTTTAACAGCTACTGTTTTGGGTTTTGGTTTTTTTGTTTTTTGTTTTTTATTTTTGCCTTTGTCATTTGAGGAGAAAAGTGGGGGGGGGGCGGTCCGGAAAGTAGGTGTACCCTCTTTAAAAGAAGGAGGAGGAGGAAGAGGAGAAAGAGAGAGAGGAGAGAGGAAATAGTTAGACAGACAGACAGACAGACAGACTCAGGTCATCAGGCCTGGCAGCAAGTGCTGAGCCATCTCACTTGACTCTGCTCTCCTGTCTTGAAGCAGAGAACCATATGGGGTGATCAAGGACCAGGTTTTGCTTGTTGTATTAAGCTTATAACAGCTAGCTAGTCTTGAAGCTGTGTCTTGATACTGGCTTGTGGCACCTGACATTAGGGCTCTAGTGGCTCTGTGCTTTCATAGTTTTGTTTTTGCCTCTAATTCTATACCCTCCCCTTTCTCTGCCCCACTTGGACAAAGCTTCTATCTTTTCTCTTCTCCCATTTAAGTGAGTATGTTCTTATTAAATTTTAGCTGCATACTTAAAAAACAAAACAAAAACAAAAACCTGGCCTTCCTTAGACCCTTCTTGTAAACAACTATCAAGGGTAGTTGGGGCAAGAGGGTGGTTTTTTCAGCCGACTGTCAATCTGTAAAAACAAAACACAAAAAATTGGGTCAGCATCATTCCACGTGGAACCCAGGGCACCCACCCCTGAGCTACAGAAACAAGTATTCCAAAGGTCAGTGACCTCCACAAATATTTATGCGCTCTTTGCCAGCCCTCACCATGGAACTATAAGGAAACACAAGCTTGGCTGCAGAGCATCTGTAGGGAAGGAAACAGAAGGATTGAATTCCTGCTTTTCCTCTCTCTGGCCCCCGTCCTTAATAACAAAAACGTCAATGTCTGGCTGTAAAAAGAAGTAGCTTCTCTTTCCAGAAGATTCTCTGTGTTGAGCACTGAGGGAGTCGGATCCAGGCCATGTTCACAGACAGCTGGGATGGTTGTAAAGTTTGAGATGAAGTCGTTGGACTATGTCATCTCAGGTCTGTTGTGGGCAGGAAGCTTGAAATCTAGTGGTGAAGAAGTTGTCCCTGTCTGTGTTTTGACAATAGTTTTCAAATACTGACCAGGTGGCCTTTAGTCCAGTTCTAACATGAGCTAACTCATTAGAGCAAGGTCCTCAGCAGCAAGGCCCCACCCTACTTCAGACCCCATCCCCCAGGTGAGGGCTCCAGGCCACCCACACCTGTGTCTCGTTTTCCAACAAGTTGAGGGGTTTCTGCATGCACTCCTTAATGCTTAATAATTTTCCCCTGACGGCTCTGTACTTAACGATTGGCATTTTCTTATGAACTCAGGAATGGCCAAGGCAGAGATCTAGAACAAGGCAGAGTGGGGGTCGGAGTCTTGGCGCTTCTGTGGCCTCTCCAGGTGCAGCGCTCTCTCACAGCATCAGAACATATCCATATCTGGACATGTCGCCGAGCCTCGTGGCCCTGGGTTTTTAATGCGGTAGCTCAGTCCATCTGGCGTTGCTATAACAAAATACCGGAGGCTGAGCACTTATAAGGAAAAGCTTATTTTAGCTTGTGGTTTGGAAGCTGAAAACTTTCGGCCAGCTACATGTGATAAAGACCTCAGGAAGTGTCATAGTGTAGAAGACAGCTTCACATTGGATCCAAGGACAGAAAGTGGTACATATAAAAGACAGCAAACATGGCGGCGGCGGGGGTGGGGGTGGAGGTGGGTGGGACTTATTTATAGGACTCTACTATCAAGGTAGATCTGCCATCTTGTGAGGTGGTGCCCATGACATCATTACCTCTTACAAGGCCCACTTTAGTTCCACCTGCATAATGGAGGACTAGGTTGCCAGCATACAAACCTTTGAGCAACCATATATGAACCACTGAGTGTGGGATTTTGTTACTGTGCAAAATCAAATCATTGGTCACATGATTATACTTAATCCCCAGAGGTGAGACAGATGCAAGGCTCCAATCCTCTTACCATGTGCTAGGTTTTTCTGGTGACCAGCACCCATCTTGAAGCTCGCTAGGGGCTCTCAATGAAGGATATAGATGTGGGTGTGTGTGTGTGGGGGGGGTGTCTTTTTACTATAACAAAGCACTCCTATCAGGAAACTCCAAGGGCTTTCTATGCCCTCAGCTAGGAAAATAGGGACAGAAACCTGATAATATCGTTTTTGAGACATGGTATCACTTTGCAGTCTTGGCTGGCCCAGAATGCGCTGTGAAGCCCAGGCTGGCTTTGAACTCATGGCAAATGCTCCTGTCTCAAATTTCCCAGGTTCCTAAATGCTGAGACCACAGAAGTAAACTAGGTACCTTCTCTATTATTAACGCTGCTCCAGCTGCCTGAACTCTGCATTTTATATATGGCCAGCGACTCTAAGATTGATCTGAAAGACTTTGAAGGAAGTTTGGAGGAAGGACAAGCCCAAACCGGGTTAAGACCCTGGGTAGGGGATTGCATGGATGACAAGGACAGCTCGAATCTTCCAGAGCCTGAGCCCATGTATCCAGCTGTCAGGAGAGGAAGGAGAGAGGGCAGAGGCCCACAGGAAAGGGAGGAGGGCCTCGAGCTGAGTCTAAAACTTTAGAGCACTGCGGTTCTTCTTAAAGTTAATATTTGATTATGTATTTTTGTTAATTTTACCATCAATCTACTTAGTAATCTTTCTTCGATCTATGTTACTTTTGAGAATTTTTCTACTTAATATCTTCTATTTTCACCAGATTTTTGACATCATGGGAGTTTATTTATTCTGATTGGGACGCATCATGCCTTTTTTTAAAATTTAAAGATGTATATCTTTTTCGGTTCTAGTAAATTCTCAGAGCCCTTAGGTCTCCAAATGTCACTTGCTCCCTGTCACTGTTGTCTGGATGTTCCTGATAGAAGTATGTTGGACTTTGTTACTCTGCCTTCCGAGTCTCTTTATAGATGGTCATATTTTCTGACCTTTTACTTATATGTGAAGAGGATTCTCTAAGCAAATGGTCTAATTCTTCTCTCTTAAGTCAGATCTAATGTGGTATGTAAGCCTTCCATTCTGTTTACAATACTTACTGTTTTCATAAAGTTCTACTTGTTTTTCTTTTTTTTTTTTTAAATCCATCTATCCTTCCATATCTGCCCTGTCCTTTTGCTATACTGTTCTTGCTTTAGTATCTCCTGTCTTCCCATTATTTGCTCTTCCTTTGTAGCCTGCACTAGGTCCTCTGACTTGCAACCCCCTGAGGCTGCTTGCTGTCTTCATTCTCCTCCATTGATGGTTGTTTTTTTTTTCAGCAGCAAAGGCCTAACTGTGCGCAGTGGTGGGTCACAGTGAGAATCCTCCTGCCCTGCTGCATTTCCCTCCCAGGTGGCTCTGAATGTCCTTCTCATGTAGACTTAGAGCTACAGGTTGGGAGGGGGGAGGGGTGGAGTTCTGCAAGGCCAGGTAGGCGGGGCCGAGGTGGGAGTGGGAGGGGCTGGAGTACATTCAGAATCAGTAAATGCCTGGCCCGCATCCCTCTCCCCAGGTCACTAGCCTCAGCTGATACTGTGTCTTTACAAAATTATGAGTTCTGCGCACTGTCTTCTGATTTGGGGTTGGGAATCCCAAGAGTCAGGGTGTGCAATTCCAGCTCACATATATCCATCTGTTAGATAACTGCATTGATCTGTATTGATTGACAAGGGCAGAGGTAACATGCATGTAACCCACATTCTGTATCTCTTCTCAACCATATTAGAGGAAGAATCTTTCTCCAAAACTGTCTTGTTGCCCTCCTTTCCTTTTCTGTCCTCTCCTACCTAACAAACACACCCACGTGTCTTTTAAAACCAAAGCTCTGAACTCCGAGGCTCAAAAACCTTTGAAGACTCACTTTATGCCTCCAATAAAAATCCGTATCATTGTTGGCATTCCGAGTCATTCCTTTTCCCAGATTTATCTCCCAGCTCTTTATATGTCCTCCAATTCATTCCAACAGAACTGTCCTCCCCCCCACCATTGTCCCTTCTATAATAAGCTTCGGTAACATTGACCCATGACCCTTGGCCATGGCACTTGTATTCTGAGCTACTTGAGTGCTTTTCTCACACGGCCCCTTTGAGTCTCCATGTTCTTGGAGGACATAGCTGTAAGTGATTGTCTTTCTGCTCCCCCGGCAGGAGGCAGAAGACATGCACATCACACAAGAGCTGCTCTGGTGGGCTGAAATGAATCAAGGTGTTCCCAGGCTTCCTGAGGAGGTTGTTGGCCAGGCCAGTGGCTCCTCCATTGCATAAGCAGACTCAGCACATATTCAGGGGATACTGCTGACTTTGGGATGATTGATGTATAGAACATAGAAAGGGCTGAACCCCAGCAGTGAAGCTGGAGCCCAAAGAGAACATGGCCTCAGTGTCACCCTGTCCCCCATTCCTCTGCCTATGATTAGGCACACCCATCTGCAGACCCAGCGCGAATTACATGACTCACATCTGCTGTTTAAAGGTGTCCATTAAATGAACAGGGTGCCCAGAGCAGACCCCAGTATGGGCAAAGTGGAGTGTGGTCTAAAGCTCTGTGACCTCTCTAACTCAGTGCCAACTTTCTCTAACTCTTGTTATCTCATTCTTTCAAAGCCTTAGAGGAAATGTAGTAGTCGAATATTTAAACAACTCTTATTTTGAAATAAGATTAGAAAAAAAAAATCTAATGATTAATTTCTCCGGTGGTTCTAAATTTAGGCAAACAACTGGAAACTCAACTGAGCTGTTGGGGGACAGTGTGTGTCAACTGGGCCTGGTTCGCAGCTGTCCTGAGCCTCACACATTGCCTGGCATGTATAAGAGAAAGACTCTTAATGTAGGTTTTTAAGTGAAAGAAAAAGTGAGTTAATGAGTATATCTTTTTATCTCCTCCAACAGACTACAACAGCAGTGAACTAAAAACAGCCTGCAAAAAGCATGAGCTTTATGTGAGCTTCCAGGACCTGGGATGGCAGGTGAGTTCTCAGGATAGGGAGGGCAGCGGGCCCTAACGGGTACCTTCTTCTTCCCTCACCGATGGCTGCCGTCATCAGTTTCCAGGGTGAGCTGATTCCATAGCTATCCAGGGAGCCCTCAGATGCATGGGCTGCTGGAGTTAAGACAGGAAAAGCCTGTTGCTGTATTAAGTGCCCCCTGGCCCATCTGTGGGCTTCCAAAGCTTTCTGACCCCTCAAACTCAAGGCTGCTTCTCTCTTAACCTAATTCTCTCAAAGTCCAAGAGGCATGTATTTATTTGGACATTTAGGTAACTTTTATTTTGAAATAGGATTACAAAACCAAAAACAAAGAAAGAAAGAAAAAACCCTGATGATTACTTTCTCCAGTAACTCTAAATTTCCTCCCCTACTATAATGGAAGAACATGTTTGGGTCATACCAAGCCCGGCTAGATGTGGTGAGAAATAGGAGGTAAGCGTTCCTTAGTATGTGGGTGGCATCACTTTGACAGGAGCATTATGGGACCCTGCATAGGATCATTTGGGTCCAAGTGTGCACAACAGACCCTGACTTACAAAGTTTTAGCTGGCCACTTGCCAGCTGAGTGATGATGTAGGGACAGTACGTATTTGCTGCTCTGATTTAAGGTTGAGTCTCTCTCTCAGGTGCAGTCTCTGCTCATCAGCGCACATGACAGGTGGCAGTGGCAAGCTGCAGTTCACAGTCAGCCCCACAGTGCTCTGTGCTAAGCTAGGATGCTCAGTATGTTAGGTGCACTGTGGGCATTTTTGACTGGTATCTTACTGGGACTTGACCCCATCCTAAGCCATGAGCCTATGTAAAGACTGGAGATCCTAGGGTCAGACCAACCAGCCTCTACCTGAGTTTCACTTGAATGTGAACTCGAGTGATTCCCGACCCCCTCTCCCCCTCACCCCCCGCATGTCCCGCGTTGTGCCCCATGGATGGTGCCTTCTCGTGGGGTCACTGACTGCAGATGGCTAGGGGTTCCTGGTGATGTTTCACCGCTTCCTTCTGCTTTACCTTAAGGACTGGATCATCGCACCCAAAGGCTACGCTGCCAACTACTGTGATGGAGAGTGTTCCTTCCCCCTCAACGCGCACATGAATGCCACCAACCACGCCATTGTACAGACCCTGGTGAGCACTGACTTGGCTGGAAGTGGGAACCAAGCCCAGCTCAGGTGTCATTTCTAACACTGCCCTCCCACGCTTGTGTCCTGGAACAGGTGCACCTTATGAATCCCGAGTATGTCCCCAAGCCATGCTGCGCACCAACTAAACTGAACGCCATCTCGGTCCTTTACTTCGACGATAACTCCAATGTCATCTTGAAAAAATACAGGAACATGGTTGTGAGAGCTTGCGGATGCCATTGAGTCGAAGCTGGTCGCAAGGGCGAGTCTGCCTTGGATTGCTAACTACATCTGCCTTAAGCCACATGAAGACGCACAGCCGAGTGGGATGATGATGCTCTGGAAGTGACTCCTGCTGGTGCCTCGGGCAGGGGAGGATGTTATAAAGACCTTGTTGCTGACTTCCCCAGTTCAGAGCTGAGCAGTTGCTGGTCTGAAGGAAGCTGTAATGCTTGCAGTACAGGCCTGGGAACGACAGAACCGTAACGCTCACTTCCCCCAATATCACCCAGACTAGTTTTTGCTTTTAGATCTAGCTGTTTGTGGCATAAGTAGAGAATAACCTTGAAGGAATATTAAGTATCCCTGGTTGAAGTGCCGGGTGGCTCAGTAGCACCCGTCACGGGGGGATTTTGCAGCTAACAGAGTGGAAGGGAGGGGAAAGCTCCATCAGATCCCATTGGCAGCAAGGCCAGTTCACACAGGACCTGCAGCCTGACCATCACCAGGCTTTGAGGAGGTGCCTTTTGTCTACTGTTGCGGTTACATATTTTGTGTTGATGCTTGGTAGTGTGAAAATGTGCTAGTTCCAGTAGAAACACACTATAGTGTCTCCACACCTTCCTACACCCTTACTAGCTGAATTTTTTACTAGAACCCAGAGCAGATGGACTGTACTTCATCATAGGCCACGAAGCATCTGTAGTAGCCTTCATTTGCACAGCAGAGTGCGATTCTGCATCTCTCAGGCAGACCGCCTGACAAGCTCCTGTACATCAGGAACACTGGCTGTCTGCTAACACTGCCCTTTGCGTTTTCCCTACAGCAGCATTCCATGGCTGGGGCTAGAGTCTACAGCAGAAACCCAGAGGAGGGCCCTGCCTCTAAGAGTGGGTTGGTCGAGGTGAGCTTGCTGTTTGTGAACCAAAACCACAATTTCCTCTTGTAGAAAGTAAGACTCAGATTAAATCTTAGAATATTTTTTAAATGTCTTTTTCCACAATCATGTACTGGGAAGCCAATTTCATACTAAACTGATTAAATAATACATTACAATCTGTAACTGTTTGTACTTACAGCTTTTTTGTAAATAGAAACTATAATTTATTGTCTATTTTATATCTATTTTGCTGTAACATTTAAGCAAAGACCAGACTTTTTTTTTCTTTAAAAAAAAAAAAGTTTATTTAGAAAGTATAAACCAATTGTACCACTTGAGTTTTCTTTTAATACAAGACTCATGATGCAAAGCTGAAGCCACTGTGAGCTGGGCCAATAGAGCTGGTTTTCAAGAACAGCTGTGACCCACACATGATTAATAATAAATGTCCGTTGACAGGGCTGGCGGGTGCCTCTGCGTCTGCTGCCCAGGAAGTAGCTGTGCTCTGGTTTCCAGGCTCCTTACCACACATTCTGTGCCAGCTGTTGGCTTCACCCTGCTCATGGGAGGCAGGTGAAGGGTCTGGGCACAGAGTAGTTCGGAGGACAAGTAACTCGACGGTGAAAGACAGAGCCGTGGCACGAACTGCATCTTTGCAGGGGTGAGGGCAGCAGTGTCTAATAACCACAATGGTGGGAGGTGGAAGAGGTGAGGGCTTCCAACCCTGGGCTACCTGGGCGAGGGCAGCCCCGCCGACTGCAGTCTTTGGTCTTGAGGTCAATGAATCCCGCTGCTCATACACATTATCAGGAAGATGGTCAGCCTCCTTGAAGGTGGACATCAGAGAGCAAGCTGCTAACAGGGACTACTCAGGAAGGGAGTCAGAAGCTGTCCCTAGGGAGGCCTGAGTGGAGCTGTGGAATCTCCCTGGTCCCTGGAACCTTCGAAAGCTTTTTTCCCGGGGAGGTGAAAACCATGGTGAGGACCCACACTTCGTACCCTCCCGCCCCATCCCGTCACATGTCCCACCCTATGCAAAGCAGACAAGAGGATCCTTTGAACAACATGATGTTCTGAGCATACATCAGAAGTACCATTTGCTATGCCTTACCTCTCTCAACTAGAGAAGTGTTAACAACCAGGAGCTAGGAAGTGATCTTCAAAACTGTGTGGACTGGCATCTCCACGCTGTGGACCACCACCTTATGAAAGTCAGTTGTGACCTTCAGATCAGAGGGACATCAGCCATGCCACAGGCCACCATTCCTGAACTCAGGCAGTCCAAAACCTGCTGCTGGATGACACCGTCCCCTCGTCCCCCAGACGCCAACAGAGCTCAGCAATGTGGTTCTCCTTGACTGTACTGTAGCAGCAAAGGAAGCCAATTTAATTTTGTCAAGAGAAGGTTACAGGGTGGATTGCCCAGGGACCGTGAGTATGATGAGAGAATCTTAAGGTCCGTAGTATGTGGTGGCTGAAGAGCCCACATGAAGCTACACACGCTCAATACATTCAGCTTTCTGGCTAACCACAGTGGAAACGTGGATGTCCGTGGATGTCACTGTTATGCACTAGGTGCACCAGGCCAGGACAGATGACTTCAACAGCGGTTTCTATAGTTCATCCTTTGCTTGGCGCAGAACAAAGCTGTGTAAAGAGTCAAGGTCTCTACCTCCATTGTGCTCACCCACTTTTTCACCTCCTCGGAAAAGCAGCAATGTGGGATAGCCTCGTACCTTTAAAAGGGGAAAAAAAGAGCACTTTATTGAGCCATTTTTGTTTTGTGTGTGTGATTTAACATGCCAAACAAGTAAGTATGAGGACTCCAGCACCCATGTAAAAACCAGGCCCTAGTGTGCCCATCTGTGAACCCAGGGCTGTGGGGTTGAGACTGGAGGGGCCTCAGAGCTCACTGGCTAGTCAGTGTAGCTCATCGGTGAGTTCTAGGTTCAGTGAAAGGTCCAACCTCAAAAAATAAAGTGGTCAGTACTAAGACAGACATCTGATGTCAACTTTTGAGAGTTCACAGACATGTGCACACAGAACAACAACAAAAAGCAGCTATGTGTAAGGCCAAGAAATCCTCTGGCTAAAGTCAGTGGTACAGTATAACTGGGGATGCATGAGGCCCTGGTTCCATCCCAGCACCACACATATAAAAGGCAAAATATAAATGGCACATACATAGCCTATAACACACGGTGAGCGCCCAGCAGACCAGCTCTCTAGCCATGGTCTTTTCCAAGGGTGGTTTAGAGTCACAGATTTCTTTCAAACCCATCCTTCACCAGGCCTGTTCACAACTGAAGGCTGAGCCCCTGGGTGGCTACAAGGCAGCTGCTAGGCCCTGAAAGCAGTACACCGCTCTCAACAGCTGGCATCTCAGGACTGGACAGCTAGACCCCAGAGCCCCACTCTGAAGCAGAGAAGAAAGCTGGCCTTTCAGAGTGTCCTTTGTTTCTCAAATGACACAACTCAGATACAAACCACTCCCTAGGGGGGCCTGGACAGAGTGAGTGCACTCATCTGTGATGCCAAGTATCAGTCCCCTGGGGTGCGGATCCAAATCTTCAGCTCCCTCTCCCCAGGTTTTTCCCCTGAGGTACCCACCGAGTACTTGTTGCAAATGTTCCGCTCAGTGGTGCAGTCTACTTCTGCGATGGTGACGTCTGCCAAGCCAGGGAAGTCCTTTTTAGACAGCTCCTCCCATGTAGGAGCCAGATTCTTGCAGTGGCCACACCTGGAAGAGAACAGGGGCCGCTGTATTGGGATCTGAGTCAAGGTCAGTCTGTTTCACCATTTCCTCAGAATCCATAACCACCATTGCATACGCCCACTGAGTACACGTGGGCCCGTCCTCTCCTAAGAAGGAAGTGACAGCTGTGCCACAATTGGTAACCTGAGAGATCGAGCGTGTTTACAGAGTTGGATTCTGAGTAGGCTTCCACAGCCTGTGAGTGGTGCTGACACATGGGATCACTGTGAGCAGCAGGGGTGACCTGGACACACAGTGTTGAGGACAGTTTAGACTGAACTGCCTGGGTGGAGAGGCCTTGATACTTCAGCTGTTTCAAAGAGGCCACAAATCTTTCCTCTGTGCTGACAAACTTTCCCTCTGCCTTTCCCCACGACAGGAGCAACCTGGCCATGGACTCACAGTCCTACTGCCTGAGCCATCCTGGTGCTAGGATTTCAGGCACGACTTGCCGCAACAAGCTATCCAACTCACAAGTCCTGTCCTCATTAACAGTACACTCCTGGGTGCACAGAAAGAACAAGTTGCTAAGAGTGACACGGTGGCCTCTGTGTAGTTAGCTCCATCATCTAACACCCCGCTACATACTCTGCTTGTTAAAGCAGACTGGTGTGCGTTCGAAGACAAACTGTTGGTGCCAATTTAGAGCTAAGGAAATGGATGTTAAGGGCCACCAAAGGACATGCACTTATAGCCTTTCATGGGAGTCATGGATCTGTCGACCTCCAGTACCAGGCTATCTAGGTCTCAGTGTGCTCTCTCCATCTACTCAGATTCTGGTCCCTGAGGACCACATGGCAGGAAAGTCCAGGTAACTAGGTCACATACTGAATGGCGCTAGGAGAAAGGTGAGCTCTCCTGAACGTTTCTACGCCCATCACAATTCACTTCCCATTTTTGTTTGTGCCTAAGTAGATATAGGGCTTTAAAGTAAATTCATGTCTTTCTCTAAAATGACTGCTGCTGGACAGGGTACAGTGGCATCTCCTGCAGGATGGCCTATGTACAAATGTGACTCTTGTCCACTCAGCTGAGAAACGCGCTGTGACAGGATGCTCTGGCACGGCGTCTCAGCGGTCACTCACCATGGTGCGTAGAACTTGATGAAAGTTGTCCCTTGTGCAACGGTGTCGTCAAAGTTCTTCTCGGTGAGTGCCAGCACGGTGCCCTTCAGGGGAGGAAGGTCAATTTGAACACATAATCAGAGCAGAGCAGCAAGATGGGAGCTGGCTAGAGTGGTCGACAAGTGATACGCAGGGCAGCCACATCTCCTGATGGTACCTGGGCCCCTGTGCTACTGCCTCTACCCAAGTCCAGAGGCTGCTGGGAGGGTGTGGGCAAGACACAACACAGGTCGAGGCAGTACACCGCGACCCTCGACAGGCCTCACAGGCCTCCGTTCTGCCCACACCCAGCCCAGGGCCTTCAGGAACTGACCGGGCCATTCTAGGTGTTGGCTCTGGCTCCCAGGCCTGCGGCCAAGCTGCCCCTGGTCTACACGAGCTCACGCGCCCCTTTCCTCTCCTGTCCTGTGTATCTTGAAGCATTTGTCTCCTCTGGCCAACAGGAACCTGGCACACAGATGTGGTAGGAAGCTTTGTTACACCCACAGCAATGGGCTTCTGTGTATTCTGATGTACGAAATAAGTGTGAGTGTGGACCCGACTCAGGCAGGAGCATTTCGTGCAGACATTTTAAAACAGTTCTACCTTGACAGTTCCTCATCTGCGTTTCTCAGTTAGTGTTCAGCAGCCCTCTCAGAGTGGCACGTGGGACATTCATACAGCCTGGGTCGACAACAGCACATGGGCCTTACGGGACCACCACAAGCACTACCATCCTGTGTCCAGAACGAGCAGCCATGCTCTCTGAAAGGCCAGCTTAGAGATGGAAAACTTCGCTATAAATAGCCGTGGTGTGTGACAGGAGCACTTGCAGTGTGTGATTATCCTGTTAGGAACGACACACAGCACCCCCCCCCCCAACATTTGTATGCAGTCACACTTCTTAAGCAAAACTTTCAGGCTATTCCTGACCAGTAATAGTCCATCTGAGGAATGGGTCCCTAAGCGTGAAGAGGCCTCCTGCTGCCCCAAGAGGGGGCAGGGCCAGCTACTAGCACTGCTGATTTTTTCCGATTTCCAAGTACTGGGTTTTCTAGATGGATCCAGTGAGTCTTCACCCTCTCTGCACACAGTGGGTCCTCAGTGAGTCACTGCCTTCATCCCAGGGGACAAGGTATGCTCACAAGCCCTGTCCATGGCCTCTGGGGTCTCACTGTCAAGAGACTCAGTGTGGGAGCTGAAGTGACAATGTCCATACAGTGTATGTTGGTGCCCACAGGGTGCTGGTGCCAGGGATCTCCCTATTCTAGAGTTCAGGGTTTGCTCACATGAAATGACTGCAATTTGGATAAAATGTATGCACATCCCCCCCTGTACTTTAGCTGGTACTGTCACTCAGTGTGGCCCTCCAGCCCTGATCCTGAGTCCTGCACGGACTGCCCACTGTTTTGTCTCCACCTTCTCATACACACAACCTGGAAACCAGCCCCAGGGAACCAGGTGTGTCACCGGCCACTTCCCACTTCTTCCCTGTGCTTGGCTATCTGCCACCACTGGCCAGAGACTCTAGAAATCTGAGGTGACTCAGCCTCATCCTCACTCCCCGCTCCTGCACCCACTGTCTCATCCAGAGCCCAATGCAACAGTCCTTACCCCAGCTGCTACAAGTCACCCTCCTGAAGCTGACCTGTTCAAAGCTGCTAGGGCTCTGCACTCCGAGCTCCGGCCCCTCCCCACTCTGTGCACCCCACTCTAGCACTGGAGTGGGTTCCTGTCAGGCAGTGGGTCTGCTCTGACCACAGCAGCTGATTCTCCTGACTGTACCTGGCTCCCATGCGCCCCCCTCTGGCAACTTGTGAGCCGTCAGCTCTACAAACACTTGCTCATTTCTCTTCTCTCCAGGCTAGTCACAGCCCAGTGTGACACCTGCTCATATGTTTTCTAATTGTTTCCTCCACAGGCCCAGCGCCTTTCACAGGCTGGGAAACAGTTACTGAGGTTTTTGTTTTGATTTTTCCTGGCAGTCCACGAATCGTGCCTAAAGGTTGACAAACAAAAACTAAGTCTAAAACCCAAGATCCCTTGAGGCTGGAGAAATGGCTCAGTGTTAAGAGTGCATGCTGCTCTTGCAGGAGACCTGAGTTGTTTCCCTAGCACCCCGCTGAGTACCTCGCAGACTCCTATAACCCCAGGTCTCCAGGTCAGATGTCTCAGGTCTCTGTAGGCACCTGCACATGCGCGTGTGCAGACACACACACACACACACACACGCACACGCACACGCACACGCACACACACACACACACACACAATTAAAAATCCAAGAATTAACACCCAAGATCCTTGGACAGAGGCTGCCTAAGCAAATGAAATATTCTTCAATCTGGCTACTCAATTTTCTGCAGAGCCCTTCCTGCTGCAGATCTCCCAGGAGCCTTTGCAGCAGGGTTAAAATAAAATGACAGAAGCCAGCTCTAGAGGAAACAGAACTAGGCAGCAGGAAAGGCTTACAACAAACTCACATACATCATTCCCAAGTAACTGGAGAAAAAGGACAGACTTTGGAGGGTTTTGACACCAAGTACCTTTGCTCGAATTTTCTCACATCCACCTCTGGTTTTTTCAAGGGAAACCTCTGCTGACCTTGGCCATGAAAGCAGGTTAACAGTAGACAATCTCTTCGAGCTGAGAAGACCCCATTTGAGAAGACTCTGTAGGTAGACAGGACCATCTCCCTCCGTTCCAACAAACACCCACCTTATCACCTGTGGGCTCCGCAGCCAGCACCGGGGCCTCTGAAGGCTTGACCGTCTCTGGAGCCGCCTGTGGACCCTGCATCTGTGACTCCACATAGTCTCTCAGTGACTCCAAGTCCCGCTTCCCCTTGTACTGATCCACCTGTTCAAGACAGAGGGATATTGTCAGCATTCTCAGCCGCACGCCTCTCACCCCATTGCCTGGTTAGGCAGGCCCCCATCTGGGGTCTCAGCTGCAGCTATGTGTCTCTTGTGACATGTCTGCTCCAAAATAGATGGGAAATTAGATTTAACAATGCCCCTCTTCCCTGCTCCCTTCTCTTGTCCCCTCCCCTGCCAAAAGTCTAAAGTAGGAGCCATCCATCCATCCACCTATCCTACTTCCTCAATTCTGAGATGCTGACCATGGGCAAGGTGTGGAGGGGGCGAGGGAACAAAGCCCCGCCGGGAGGAAGCATTCCTACCAGAACACAGGAGCACAGTGCCTGCACAGGTATCTAAGTCCAGTGAGAGACCAAGCTACCAAAATGCCTCAGCACTCTTTGACGAATGTCAGTTTTCTTTTCTGCCAGGTCTCTCCGTTCAGGAAAGCACACACAGTGTACTCTGCTGTACACACTCCTCCAGCAGCTGGCAGTGCCCATTTCCTTATAGGTGCTCAGCCAGTGGAAGGATTATCCCCACACAGCACGCAGGAGCTGAAGACACACCTTCTTGCCATCTCGAAACCAGAGCAGAGTTGGATAGCCTCGGACCTGGTTCTCTGAGCAGAGTCCATAGTGCTGCGTGCAGTCAACCTGGAAACAAGATACAAGAAAGCACCGTCAGTTTCTTCATAACTTTGTAAAAGGCATTAGCAGATAATTTATACTTTTTTAAAATAAAGTTTTAATTCAGATTCCACAGCATCCCTGGCAGCAATCTGCAAGGTTTAGAAAGACACTGCCTAGAAGCCACCCACAAATACACACACCTACGCTAACGGAACATGGTGAGAAGACTTGTCAGGATTTATCTGAATTCATCTGTAAATGGCAGGGAAGCCCCACCCAACACCTGAGAGGGATGTGAGCCAGGCTGCTGAGAGTCTAACACCCACCTCGGCAGTTCCCAATGCCATGGAAACCTCCTGTCACTCACAGTTACAGTTTCAAATCAAACTAGCGACACAGCTCAGGGACACATCATGAGCTTAGCATGCACAAGTCCCTGGTGTTTGACTACTGTGCATACACCCTGCAAGTGGGAACAAGTAGTCTCTATTTAATAAGGGCATTTGTAAGCGTAGCTCTATAATTTGTCCAAGGAAGAACTACAGTAGCTATTTGTTCTGGTGGGAACTAAAGCCGTAACCCTGTTCAAATAAGACAAGCACTGAGCTACGCTCCTGCCTTTTTGTTAACATACTGTTTTTGAGATAGAGTCTCAATAAATTGTGGCAGCTGGCCTTGAATTTGTGATCCTCAGACTACAGGCCTGTACCACCAGGCCTGGCTCAGATTACTTCATGTAAATCAAGATTCTGCTTGCCTGATATTTTCACAAGCATTATTTTTTTTCTATCAGCGTTAAAATTAGCCAAGCAGAACTAAGCTGGTTTTCAGTATGTCAATAAAGTGGAGTTTAACCTATGTTAAGCAGTGAGAGCCATTAAAGTATTAAAATGAAGTCCAGAAAGCTTCTAGCTTCTAGACTTTCCAAGGTTCTGTCTAAAGCAGCCCCAAGTGCCCAGCCATAAAGGTCCCTCACGGCCTGTGCCTGCTCATGCCTGCTCATGCCTGCTCATGCTTAGAGCCTCTACTGGCTAAAGTAAAGACAAATCACCTCCCATAACAACTCACAAAGATGGGGCCAGACAGAAAGCAAGATAATGTATTTCCACACAGTGCTCAATGACTGAAATAGGCAGTATTGTTTGTCATTGACTAATAACCAGTAATAGAATATGGCACTGAAAGCACAGCAGGGAAAGAAGAGAATCCACGCAACTGACCATGAGAATTACACATTACTTGCCATCACCCCAGCCCGAGGCCATGCGTTGACAGCACATGCTCACTTTCCTGACAACATATGATTTCCTAGTTTCCCTTCTGCAAAGAGGCAAGTGAGGGGAGATATGTCAACCAGGGCCAGCCTGCCAGGGCTACCCAACCCCCAGCCTCTGCTTCTGCCCACCTGCCCAGACACATGGCACCAGGTCTGTATGCAAACAAGCCCTATGGCAAGAGGAAAAAGAAGGCTTTCTCTGGAGCAATTCCAGAAAGAGTGCTTATCTGGTAGGTGCCAGAAAATTGGTGAGATTAAAAGAACCCAGGAGCTGCTCTGATAGTTCCAGAAAACCGGGACACATAGAAGGTGTTACACATTACTTCTGGCTTCTTGGTGTGAATGGTTGGGAGGAACTGTGCATAGCAGTGCAAGGAGGGCACGCCAGGGGGGAGCGTCCACTGTGAGCCTGGGCGAGTGTAGAACCCAGGACACTTTAGAAAAGCTACTGGCTGAGCTCCATGAACATCCAGCGAACAGTCCACAAGGCTCTACCTCGTATCTTTGCACAGCTCCAGGGCTGCCAATTCAGAATTGGCCATCCCTTCAGAATAAATTGGCCAAGGCCATAATTTATCTCTAGGCTGTGGAAAAGCCAGCAGACTCTAAACCCAGGCTGCCATCTGCGAAGGTGAAATGAATTGTCAAGTGGCACACTAACTGGAATTAATAAATCAAGTTTGTGACTTGGCACACAGAATGAATAATGGATTACTCTGTTAATTAATCCAGCCCAAAGCAGGCTGTTCCCAGTTTAACAAGGGCTTGCACTTACCTTGCCAATCTTGACAGTTTCAGAATGTTCGAGGCCCAGAGCCAGCTGCTCCCAGGTTGGAGCCAGAGCTTTGCAGTGACCACACCATGGAGCGAAGAACTTGATAAAGTGGTCACCTGTAGGGAAGGCCAAGGCAGAGAGGAAGGAGAAAGCAGCATTGGGTTTACATCGCAGGACCAGACGCTAACTTGAATGAAGAATACAGCTTTGTTGTCTTGCTTACAGACCTCAAAGTCCTTCTGGTAAAAAGAGACTTGCCACCACATATGTTTATATCTGAATTCAAACTAGTAACACAAAATCAAATTTGTCATCTTTGAAGGGCAACAGAGGACCAACTCACACCGAGAAAGCTGGCAAAAGGGAAAGAATTGTACATTTACTCTGCCTCTTTTACCACCGTAACACTGCAAGTGATGAATGAGGTTAGCACCAACAAGTCTGATGAGGGAGGGACCAGACAGTGGCCATGAGTGCCCCTCCAATCACAGGTGACAGGAATTCCGAGTCACTAGCAGCCATAAGGCCCTCTAGCATCCCTAAAAGCATACACGGGGAAACCCAAAACAAGGAAATGTGTGAATCCACCAAGGATTCGATGAGCAGAGTCTAGCCTGTGGGGAATTAGGCAGGTCCATAAGCCATTTGTGCTCAGCAAACTGTGCAGGGAGAAAGGTTTGGAACATGCAGATGCACAGAGCCTTACACAGACACCTGCTGCCTTCGGTGAGTACACAATGCATTTAAGATCCATAAAAGCCAACATAAACTTCAAACAAAAAGCATAAACTGGACCATCTTAAGTCAGATGACCAAACTAAGGCCTAGTCTCTACCAGTGCACACCTGAGCTATGAAGCAACAAGGAAAAGACACGAGCTCCACACTCAGGGCAAGGGCCTCTGGGGAGGAAATGGGAGAGAGGCCCGGGATGTGAGTGGTTCACAATAGGCATCAGGACAGCAGTCATAGAACACTGTCTTAAAATTCACTAAACCTTGCTTTTATTTTCTGTACTGAACGTCGTATTTCACCCAAAACAAACAAACAAACCCAGACATTTTGTTTTGTTTGTTTTTTAAATCCGCTCCCCTCTCCCGGCTAGTTAAAAAAAAAAAAAAAATCAAGTCCTCATAACATTATTTTCTGGACACTGGGATTTTTATCTGGTTGTTCTGCTTCTATATTAGGCTGACAGCACCCCCAAATCAGGAGAGAACCCCCAATGGATGTTGGGTAGTGGCCACACTGATGGCTGAGGCCACAGCCTTCTTGGTATGGTAATAATGCATCTCAAGGAAATGGTGAGTGACTTATTTGACGCTATGAACAACTTATCTTCAAGGTTGAAACCATCCCTGTGCAGACATGTGGAGCGCTAGTCCCGAGCAGTGGGATGGAGACAAAATTCCCAGAACCAGGCAGCTCTGATGGGAAGCCAGCATGTGGGGTCTGCAGAGTGAGTCCTGTAGGAGACACTGGCTCTTGGGTGGGACTTGGCTGGCCTGTGGGGAAGTGTCTAGGATGAGGGGATTTGGGTGCACATTCTATACAGAGCCTGAGTCAGTCTGACTTCCCAGCAGGGAACATAGCCAGGCTCCACTGCTGGTGTTAGTGCAGACTACGTATCTCGTTGTAGTAGCGATGGGAGACACTGTGATACAGTACTGAGCAACACAGGTGGTGAGAGGAGGCCGGGCTCCCAGCACGCACATGCGTCAGGGCCAGATACAGTTCGAAGTCCTTTTTCACAGTGTGTGCAACCCAGTCTTCCTGGGGGTTTTCGCTCCATGGCAGCACTTGATACCAGAGCCAGCAAGGAAGCTGCGTTTGCTTTCTAGCCATATGGGGTTGAGCCAACTTCTGAAACATGTCCATATGTTAACAAAGGGAGGCTTGTGCTTTATTCACAGTGGAGACTGTAGGTAGATATTTAGGAGAGCAAATCCAAAAAGTGAGTATAAAGAACACCTAATTTGATTCATAGTTTTAACAGTCTTACTACACTGTTTAAACAAGTAAAAAATGTGCTCTTGTTTCTGCCTCCAGCCAGTAAACATATGAATAAAGACTTTCTTATCCAAGGATGTTGTGTGCACCTAGTGTGCTCACAGCTTTAGTGAAGGGTTAGGCCAGGCTCATCTACAAGGATGAAAAAGGAGAAAATATACTGCATAAGGCAGGCTGCATTAAGCAACAGTCCAAACAGTGCCAAAAAGACAATCTGAAATATGACCAGATATTGCTATGACCCTCAGACAGCAAGAGGAAGAGCCAGCCTGGAGCTACAGCCACCAGGTCCATCCTTACCTTGAGAAACGTGCAGCTCAAAGTTGTTGGCTGAGAGCTCATACAGCCCCTGCTTGAGTTCAGGGGCTCTGGGCGGTTCTGCTTCTGGCTCTGGTGTCTAATAGAAAGAAGCACACCAGCAATGAGGGGGTTCGTCCTTGAGGATGCACTTGAGGCATGGAGGAGGCCCCGTGCCTGTCCAGAACAGTCCAGAAATGCCATCACCAGTCTACCTCTCACCTGTGCTAGCTAAACAAAGCCAGACAGGAAGTCACCCCCACCTGCTTTAGCACCAGGCCCACCCTACAGGACTGAGCTCTAGGGCAGTTGTTTCCATCCAAACTCAACCAAACCAAAGAAATACGTTGAAGCCTGTACCCCCAAACCATGCCTCTTCTTGGACCTGATCTGAGATTCCCCACGGGATTCACAGTAAACTTCCATGAGCTGCTCTAGACAGGTAAGAGCTAGAGACACAAGGGTGGAGAAACACGCAGAGCCAGAGGTGAAATCACAATGGAGCTGGCCCTGATGACCCTCGGTTCCTACCAGGGGCGGGAGAACACAGGGAAGGGAAGCTGCCGAAGACTGACAGAAAGGTCAGTGATAAGAACCAAGAACCCAGCAAGCAGCAGGAAGCAGGGTAAGGAATGGGGTAGGCCTTGTGAGCTGAACCTTAAGAAGGGAACTCACGCTACAAGCTTTGGATCAGAAGTGCACAGCCTTGCAAGGGCTCTCCTGCCAGCCCTCACTGTAGGTGACACACCCCAAGAGGTCATGCTTGGAATCATGGCTAGAACGTCTATCTACTGTGTTTCTTGAGTATGCATGCCTGTGACAGTTTAATTTGTAAAGGAAGCACAATTGGAGACTTAGTAATAACTAATGATAAAATAAAAATCACAACAATATACTAAAATAAAATAAATTTAAAATGTGAATTGGAGAGATCCCTGAGCAACTCCTTCTTTGGTCCCATCCGGAGCCTCAGCCAGTGCCAGAGCCACTGACAGCAAGACAGGCCCCACAGGCAACAGAAGCAACAGGGGCCCAGACAGCCTCCCCAGGCAGCATATGGCAGTGAGGACCAAAACTCACCCATCCCAATGAAAGATTGGAGAATGGCAAAATGGTTCAACATAAATGTCTTCACCAAAAGGGACGTATAGCAGACTACCATAAAGGAGGACCTGGGAAGGACCCTCACAGGGTGAGGGACAGACAGACTGCAGTTTGATGTTGTCAGGGGAGAAATGAGCTTGGAAGCAGCAACTGTTACAGGCCCCGGTGGAGCTCCAGTGTAAGGCAGTAAATATACAGCAGACCATTACCCTCCTAGATGCTACCTGCCCTGGAGAGGCCTTCCACACAATTACAGTAGAACTTCCAGAACAGTGAGAGTGAGGAAAGGAGGAAAGATGGAGAGCTCTACCACACTAGCCCTACCACAGGTGAAGGTTCTCACTTCACAGCACGTGTGAGTCCACTGAACACATCATTCCAACTGCAGAAAGAAGAGTGTGTGTGTGTGTGTGTGTGTGTGTGTGTGTGTGTGTGTGTGTGCGCGCGTTCAGGTGCATGCACTAACAATCAGAGTTCAGCAGAGCAAGGTAGTCCAGGGAGACATGCTACATGTGGGGTTACAGACTCCAATTCCACAAGGCCCTCTTCACTAAAGAGCCAAGAGAGGATGACAGTGAAGAAGACAGGGAAACTAAGAAGATCAAGGTCAGCGGCCATCTCATTGTAAGTGTCACTGCAAATTCACTTACTGAGACAGATTCCCAGAGAACCACAAGATGCCACAGAGACAAAAACAGCTTGTCTCTGCCTGAGAATCTGTCTGCTCCCAAGGCTGAGCAGGGCAGGGCTGGGTAAATGCTGCCTTACCACTGTTACTAACATGCACTCTACTCACCCTACAAGAACAAACGAATACAAAGTTCCAGCAGTAAGAATTGAGCAAGGCGGCTAGAGCGATAGCCCAGCAATTAAGTGTGTATTGTTGTTTTAGAGGACCAGAGTCAGGGTTCCAACACACACTCAGACAGCTCACAGCCACCTGTAACTCCAGCTCCAGAGGCTCCAGCAGTTTCTTTTGATCTCCAAGGCAACTGTACTCATGGGTACATACCTCCACACAGACATATGCATATACATAATGAAAAATATTAACAAACTTTTTAAAGAAATAAGCAGAAGACCAGGGCTGAAGACCCAATCCTTGCTCTTTGTCCCTTGACCACACACACTAGACCCTTCTGAGGGGCCTAGGCAGCATGGACATTTTAGAATATTTACCTTTTAGTAATGACAAACATTGGTTTTAAAAGCCTGGTTTTTCTCAATACACTTTGAAATGTTTTTAAATTGCTTCATATCTAGTCAAACTGAAATTTTTTTAACCTCATTTTTAATTTAAATAAAAGTTTATTTCTAGTTTGCTTCTGTTGCTATAATAAACACCATGGCCCAAAACCAACTTGGGGAGGAAAGGGTTTATTTGGCTTTTATACTTCCACAGCACAGTCCAACACTGAGAGCAGTGAGGACAGGGGCAAGTGCAGAGGGCACGGAGGACCACTGCCTCTTGGCTTGCTCAGCCTGCTTTCTTTCTTACACAACCCCAAACCACCTGCCCAGAGGTGGCACTGCCCCTCTGTCAGCTGGGACGTCCCATATCCACCATTAATCAAGAAAATGCCCTGCAGACTTGCCTACAGGCCAGTCTTGAAGCATTTCTCAGTTAAATTCTCTCTTCCCAGATTACCTCTAGCTTGTGTCAAGTTGACAAAAACAAACACTCCAACAAATCCAACATCCCCAATCCTAATCACAAGTACTCCAATATCTGGACTTTTTTGAGTCCCAGCAGGCACCATAATGGAGAACCCAAACTGGCCTCATGTTACAGGTTGAAGCCAGAAAGCAGGCATTACCTCTTGGCTATGTATAAAAGGTACATATAACAAAACCAGAAGACATTAATGAATTTCAACTCTAGACTTGGGGCCCATGCCCAAGCCATCCCATTACATATACAATCACCCAACTCCCACACCCAACAAAAGGACATGGACACAAGTTAAACACCTGTAACTTTAAGATAATAACAATAATCAAATAATAATCCATAGAAAGACTTTTGTGCTGAGCCTGGCTAGCCTGGGGCGCATCCAGCCTGGGTTCCCCAATGTGGAGACCGGCTTCCACACACATCTACTCTACCATCTGACACCATGGAGCACAAGCCTACCCTAAAAGAACGCCTCTTTAGTGCAAAGCTTATTTTAAAAGTCTGTTTCCGGTTTCTTTCTTTCGAGACTATTATCTATTTAAAACTTTTCTCCCTTGCCTCACACCCTCCAAAAAAGGAACACTTTCATAGAAAAAGCAATGCTGTTTCGATCTATATGAAAACCCCACCTGTCCCTGTAGCTTTCCAGCATAACAAAGATGCAAATTCACCCAGAAGCTTGTGGCTTCCAGTTACCGAAAATGAATGCAGCCCCCAGCCAACTCAACACTATGGACACAGTAACGGAAGTTTCAAACCAGAGGTATGGAAGCGGTAAGGAAGGAGTGTCCGATGAACTGGGACACCCTGAGTAAAGGACATGGCTGAAGAGTCACATATGCCCTTGAAAATGGCACCAATGAGAAGCAGAGCTCAAACCAAGAGCTGGGATCACATGAAGGCACAGACCACCGTCAAGTTAGTGCACAGTCCCAACACAGTAAAGCAGCCTCGATGAACTGCTGTACTCAGACTGTACAACTCAACTGCAGTGGTACCCAGATCTCCTGATGCTCTTGACAGTCATCAGAGATGGGGAACAGGAGGATGCTGGCTACTTTTCCAGTCCCACCAACACCACACCATAAAGCACCAAAGTCCACTCCACTTTATCTAAGCATCCACAGACAGCAGGGTACCAAAGAAACCGTGTATGATCATTATGAAGATTCCCATCCCAGCCTTAGTAAGTAATGCTCCTACAGTGTTCTGATAGTGCCTGCACACACACAGATGCAGGAGGACACAGGAGCAATGACTAAGGGTTTTATTAGAAAAGCCAGTTAAGGCCTGGAAAGCTGAGGACCAAGAAGCAAGGATAAGAGCCCCACTATGGACTGCTAGCGGGAGCAAGCCCGAGTGAGCTACAGGAGGTGGAGTTGGAGAAGCAGGAGAAAGCACTGGCTCAGACAGGAGATTCCAGGGTGGGCCTGGTCCTGACTCCAAGTGGTCAAAGCCAGCCACTGGTACAGATGCATGGTTGCTCACTGCAGCTCATGAGAAAGTGACACAGTAGCTACATGACAAAGCATATTAACAAATGGCACTCCCTGAGATGGATGCAGGGCATCAGGAGGAAAGGGGACAAGGCTGGCAAGACAGTGAAAACTGTAGTTTTGTACATGTTTAAACATTTTCATATTAAGAGACTGTTTTCAAGTTATTTTCGATCAGTTCTAAGTAAGAGTGGAACCTGGAGCCTGGGAGGCTCTGCACCAACCTCACGTCCTGCACTGCCTTGAAGGGAGTGAGAAAACTGAAACCAAAAGTGAACAAGCAAGCAGTCTGAGCTGACACCACTGTTTACCAAGAATGGTCACCACGTGGTGGCCTGCTACACGCAAGGGACAGCGGCTGTACATGAAATAATTCAGGACAATGGAAGGCATGCAAGCAGACAAACACTACAGTGGCCTCCATGACACAGTCACCTGACACAGCCCCCAGGGACTGCGGGCTGCCTTGCTCCAGCTGCCACCTCAACAACTCAGAATGGAAAGAGTGGAAAAGACCACTATACCCTAAAAACCTAACATCCATATAAAAAATTAATAGAACTCTAAGGATATTATGGTGAACTACCTAAAGGGAAAAGTAGACAAACGAAAGGTAAAGTTATCGAGCTACAAAAGGAACAATCAGAAACAAGAGCAGAGCTGTAAGTGTGGTGGCACACACCTATAATCCCAGCTCTGGAGACAAGGAGAGGGACCCTGAGTGCAAGGCCAGCCTGGGCTACCCAGTGAAAAACACAGCAAAGTAAACGGATGAGCAGCTTGAGGACTTTAGAACTAAAGACTGTTAGGAAGACTTTGTATCTGGTTCTTGCCCAAGAACACCCAGAATACTTCTTCAAGGGATCAATATGACGACTGCCCCGTCCCAAACAGTGAGTCAGAAAATCTGCAGTTGTCCTGACAACAGGATGTAGCCCACAGAAGAGCCCAGTGCCCAGAGTGGAAGTCCCTCATCTGCATCCGTGATGCCTGTTTACTCGATATCTTGGACATAGGACATACTTGGGGTGCTATGCTTTTTTTTTTTTTTTTAGCTCCTGTGTGCAAATTTAAGCTCATTAACTCAATCAGAAGTGTCCCAGGTAGAAAGGGTCTATTTACAACTTCAAAAATATCGATACTTTAGAGTTTCACCTCATCAGGTCTCTGGGCAGTAAAGGGAGGGAGGAGGGGACACTCACAGCCGGCTCCTCGTTCAGCGTCTGCAGCATCCAGTTCTCCAGGGTTTCGAAGTCTCTGGGTCCCTGGTACTTCACTGCTTCTTGGCCAGGCTTAAAAAACTTCAGGCTGGAAGAACAACAATGGATTAGAAAGAGCTGAAATTTAAAAGTTTAAAAGCTGCTCTCAGGGGAGAGTGAAACAGCAGTGAAGCTGCCTGGGGGCTGCGGCAGGCACCTATCTGCCACTCAAACAAAACTCCAAAGGGAAACAAAACCATGTCCGCGAGATCCTAAACTTTCACGCAGATCTGATGTTACTCAAGGAAAACACAACTGGGGTGAAGACTTCCTATGCAATGTGAGCTAACTGGCCGTGGCTTCCCCCAGGCTTCTCCTGGCTAGTGTTCCTTATCCTTCCTGGCCTCGGGCTTCTGCTCGCCCTTGTTGCTCCTGATGCCTGTGGGTCTCGCTTAGGCCTGCAGCAGACAAAACACCATTTTGCAGCAGGAGTATTCCTAGGCCACCATGGCAGATGGATGCCCAGTCACTGATGGCTCACAGCCATCAGGGCACTCGAGCTGGTACAGTCCATCATGGCCCCCTTCCATCCACTCCGGTCCCCTCATCTTCACTTGTATCCCCACCGAGCAAGAATCTTTTCTATTCGCTGGCCTCTGAGGAAACTGCAGAGTTGAGGGAACAATTCCTATAATGGTGGGCAAAAGACATCACCAGAGGATGAATGTCACATATCCGGGTCTTGGATTACTCCACTCTTAATATGCCTTAGAAGAAACGTCATGGAATTTGTCAAGACCACGCTAAAAAATGTGGCTCCTGTCAGAAGAAAGGGAAATGACGTTGAGGGCTTGCCTGTCAGTAAGCCTGCTTACCTGTACACCCTCCAACACCTCCCTGACAGGATTTTGTGAATTGATACAATGCTCAGAAACAGATTTTTAAGTTGGGATGTGCACAGCTGATATATGTAGATAGGGGGGTGCCACAGGCAGTGTGGGCTGTAGTGACAGACATGCCTGGCCTGGCAGCCCAGAAAGCACAGAAATAATTTCCCATAGTTCTAGAGACTAAAGTCCAAATTCACAGTGTAATACATCCAATGTCTATGATGGCTTTCTGATTCCCTGATGGCACCCTCTCCCTGTGCTCTCGTGTGACAGGAAAGCTGAGACAACTCTCTGGAGCCCCCCAAAAAAGCATACCTCCAATACCAACACACTGGGGGTCAGAATGGCATTGTGTTTTCCAAAACACAAACATTTGTCCCATTAACAAACATGTTAGATCCTTCTAAACAAATGCTTTTAAATAGAAGCCTTAAAAATGAGGTTCCAGCCAGGCGGTGGTGGCACATGCCTTTAATCCCAGCACTTGGGAGGCAGAGGCAGAGGCAAGCAGATTGCTGCAAGTTCGAAGCCAGCCCAGTCTACAAAGTTAGTCCAGGACTGCCAAGGATACACAGAGAAACCTTGTCTCAGAAAAACAAAACAAAACAAAACAAAACAAAATGAGGTTCCGTTGCTACACAGGAAACCAGACTGTATGGTGGAATATTCTGAAGCACCCTTCAGGACAGCAGGATAGCAAATCTGCGGCAAGCCTCATGGACACAGTAAAAGCAGGTTTTGAGAAGAACTCAGGATGCTGCCCAGTAGTAGAGAGCTTGCTTAGCACACACAAGACACTGGGCTCCATCTCCAACATCAGAAAAGAAAGGGAAGCGGAAAAAAAGCACACTGGCTGGACCTGGCAGTAAGAAGGGTTTACTGGCCTGACGGAGACCATACGAGCATATGCCCAGCTTCCTCAAGAGCTCAGAGACAATGGCCCTCAGCTTACAGAAGGGCTACATCCTCACAAACCATCCTAGGCTAAAGCCATAGTAAGAGGAAACAATCACTTAACTTAGCAAACATCCTACCCAGCCTGAAAAGCCCTCAGAACACATACATGAACCTCAGATGTACAAAATCACCTGACACTACAATAGTGTCAGATGTCTCCTGTCCCTTGCTGCGCTGCAAGCAGTGAGCAGAATGGCTGGAAGGGGCTGCTTCTGCCCCACCACAAAGGATGTCAAGTCAAGCCATCAGTCAGTCTAGGACCACCTAGACAAAAAAAAGCTAACGTCTACATAAATTTAGCCACTATACTGTACCTCCAATGAAGAACATGTAAAAGCTAAGCATAGAACCTCACACCTGTGGTCCCAGCACTCTGGGCCTGAGGCAGGTGAAGCTTCAGCACAAGGCCTAAGAATGCAGTTCTGGGCAATCCTGAAAACAGTGAGAACCTGTCTGAAAAGAAAAACTACCCACAAAGCCAAAACCAAAGTCTAAGCAAGCTAAAGTACACTGTCATACTTAGAAGATTGCGCACGCTCTCTCTCTCTCTCTCTCTCTCTCTCTCTCTCTCTCTCTCTCTCTCTCTCTCTCTCTCTCTCTCTCTCTCACACACACACACACACACACACACACACACATGCACTCACCACTGGGAGTCCTGCAGCTCTGGCGAGGAACATTAGGGTCACTGTATTTCTCCAACTTCCTCTCCCGCTAAGTGCCTCCCCACACGAAAGTGCAGGAAACATGGATTCTCAAAATACCGGAAAGGAACCAGAGCTTAAACACGTTTTGTTGTTGTTTCTTTGCTAAAGTTAAAAATATAAAGTCTAGCCTACTTTTTTGGGGGAAGGGGTCTTTTTTCCCCCTAATTTGGTACACAAATCTCTTGTTGGATAAAAAAAATCTTTCCAAGCTGCGTAAGTCTGAGATTCTTCCTTAGTTAGCTGAAAGGGCCTAGGGAGAGCTGGAGAACAGTTACAGACGCTCACTTTAGCCTGTAGCCTTGATTTTAATTTTCAATTGACAAAGGGAAAACAGAAAGAAGGCGCTCTGACCCCAAGTTCAGGCCTCAATTTCTCTACTACAAACGTTCTATGTATATATGTATCTTCTGGTGATCTGTCTTTTCCTGGGAAGCTACAGGGAAGAAAAAAAAAATCTCCACTTGGGTGTCACTACACAACCTGTGACAAACTATACCATAACTGATGTGCTGGGGGTTTGACTGTGACCTCCAAAACAGAGCTATTCAAAGCCTAACCCTAAAGATGTGGCCTCACTCAGAACCAGACCTTCACAGAGGTCACTGTGACTAAAGTGACTCATGTCTTCACAAGAAAGTGAAAGCTGAACACACAGATACATGGTCCAAGGGTGAAAAGGGCTGATGATGCTAATACCGTTTGGATCTGAAAGGTCTCACAGGCCCATTCATTAAAGGCACAGTCTCTCCTGCAGGGCTGCTTGGAAGTTGTGAAACTTATAAGAAGTGGGCCTAGTGGGAAATCTCAGATCATTGTGGGGTGAGCTCTTGAAGACTATATCAAGACCCTGGGCTCCCCTCCCCTCCAACCCTCTTTTCTCTCTGCTTTTTGGCTGACAATAAGTGCTCTATCACACCACTATGACCATAGGCCACCCTGCTGCAAGCCAAAAAGCAACAGAGCCAACTCACCACAGACTAAAACCTCCCAAACTGTAAATCAAACCTTTCCTCTTTTGAGAGCCAGGGGGTTGAAACAAAGTTTCACTCTGGTTCAGGCTGGCCAGGAACTTATAATGTAACCTTTCCTTTATATATCTTGAGAATTCTGCAACAGTAACAAAAAAACGATAGATCAACAAGCCATGAGAAGCCAGAAAAGTGGCACAGAAGGATTTCCAAGCCGGGGTTCAGAAGGAACCTGCCAGTCACAGCACCCCTAGCCTCCAGAACTGAGAGAAAATGACTTTCTGTTGTTTTCAGCTGGAGATCAACACAGATGCTAGTTGCACTCACTCAGCCCCTGCCCAGCGCTTCCTCTCAAACAACCAAAATTTCCTGGCTCAAAGTGAAGCCCTTAAACATTTTCCTGAACATAGTCAGCCACTTCTAGGGCTATGGAAGTCGAAATGGCCTTCCTCTCCAATCCTGTACTCCATTCAAATGTGCCAGCAGGAAAAATATTGTTTTTAAAGCCTGTGTGCTGACACAAAGCCCATCTACAGCCATCTTCTGATTGAGGCTTTGCAACAACTGTTAGACACTGGGCTGTTTCAAAGGAAAAGCACACAGGTAAGCCCTGCCTCATTGCAACCACCTAGCAACACTCTTGCCTCTTGCACTCTGTAAAAACTAAAACCAAACAAAGACGTGCCCTTTGGCACTTCTGCAAGCCCCTGATCAACATGGGAATCCTTCTCAGGCCACATTCACTATAGTCTGAACTTATTTTCATTCCTTTTAACCACACAAACCAATATCTGGTTTACTCAGGGGAACTAGAGCTAAAGGAACCAGCTCTCCCTCCTTAGGGACCCCCCATTAAGGTCAAAGTCTGGGAAAAGTCGGCCTTCCCAGTCCTCCCTTAAGGACCCCCATTAAGGTCATAGCATGTAAATTTCTGGAGGGTCCAGCTTGACTCAAGGACAGCCAGCTTGTGGAGGGTCCAGCTTGACTCAAGGACAGCCTGTTTTGTGTTACAGCTTGTGTTTAAAATTTTCCACTACCCCCAAATTGTACTTATCCCTTCCCAACTAAAAAAGTCCCAATGCTAGTCTATTAACCAATCACGTTTCTTTGCTAAGTTCTGCCTCTGTAAAGGGTATAAAAGCCCATGCTTCTGCTCCTCGGGGTCTCCAGTCCGAAAGAGCTTGGCAGACTCCATGGTGTCTGCTCAATAAATTGCTATGCATTTGCATCGGAAACGGACTCGTCTCTCACTGGGGACTCTGGAAATAGACTAAAGATTTCCCTCTGGAGACCTGAGTCTTGCAGAGCCTCTAAAGAAAAGTCAGGTGACACAAAATGCAAGGTGGGTCTTTAAGTTTGTCAGTGGCATCCATGGAGTGCTGATGCTACAGTACAGAACCCTGTTAAACATCTGTGATGGTTAGTTTTGTCAACATGACACATCTAGAATCATTAGGGAAGGGAGCCTCCCTGAGGGATTGTCTAGAGTAGGATGACCTGTGGGTATGTGTGTGTGTTGGGGGGGGGGGCGGTTGTTATGATTACCCCAAGATGTTAAAGCACACGGTACCATTCCCTAGGCCAAGGATCTTGAACTACTCGGTAACCTGGCTGAGCACAAGCATGCATGCATTCTCCTCGGCTTCTGACTGTGGAGGTGACCAGCCGCTTCAGTTTCTTTCCACTGTGATTTCCCCACAATGACAGTCTGTAACCTGGCATTTAGAGCTAAAATAAGCTTTTTCTCCTCTTACCTGCTTTAGCTGGGGTATTCTAGGGTATTTAGTTAGGATACTCACAGCAACAGGAAACAAAACTAATTCAGCTTCCCTCTCAGTGACCTCTGTCCTCAGTCCATCATGGCTGAGGAAGGGGGCACAGCCTGTCCATTTCTATTGTCCCTGGATAAGTACCAGGCTTTTAATAGGTATTTACTTCCCCTGCTACTTATCATCAGCTTGTCTAGAATGCAACAAGTGAACCAAGCAGAGTTTATTTCATCCATCATCCATCCATCCATCCATCCATCCATCCATCCATCCATCCATTCATTCCATGGGGTAGAGTCTAAGGCCTTAAGCTACATGTCCAGCCCCATACTCACTTTAAAAACATGGCAGTGAGTGTGTGCTGGTTATAAGATACACATGCTAGGACATTTTTCTGACTTGATAGAGGCTTGAACTGCAGCACTTATATCAGTAGGCAATCAGTAAAGCCCAAGAGTTCTGGAGTCCTTTATGGAAATGTTAAACCTCAAATGCAGAGCTCCACTGAACCCTGTGCTAACGGGAGCACAAGGTGGGTGGCACTGTTATCATCCTTAGAGGTTAAGTGACATGGACAGTGCTGCCCAGTTACGGATGGCAGAGGGGCTCCACATTCCAAAGTGTAGGGCTCCCTCCACTCTTCCTTGCTGCCTCTAAGGAGTAGGGAGTTTGTATTTCATACTTAACTCCAGGCCCTGTGCATTATTCAGTTAAGTCATGAGTTGTACAGATATGAGTTGGTACCCCAACTACCATATTTTTCGGACCATAAAATGTATCCCCCCCCCCAAAAAAAAAAGTGTAGGAGTAATTAGGATATGCCTTATGGTCTGATTGCTGTTTTTACTGTTTTTCTTGGTTTACTGCTCTAAAAGCTGGGTGCGTCTTATGGTTAGTTGCATCTTACAGTCCGAAAAATATGGTATAACAAATAGTTATGAGTTGAAGTAGCCAACTGTTTGCCAGCCTGTGGAACAGCATAACCCTCTTTGGTAAACTGCCTTTCCCTCCCACACTGGCCACGTGGTCTGAATAGGGACATTGTTGTCTACAAGATCTTGCATCTGCACCACAGTGGTTGCTTCTGGATGACTCTCCCAGACAGGGTCTGTCAGCCACAGGCCCAAGTCCTTTCTTAGGAGCTCCCTTAGGAGCTCAGATAACTTGACCCTCCAAAACTGATCCTCCAATACAGCTTTACTCCTGTGTAAATGATCCAGCCCACAACACAATTACAACAACAGAAAATGGACTAAAATACTGTCTTTTAGTTAAGTCAATTTGTCAGTCAGCCCTCTGTTGCTCTAACAAGGGTCTGGAATCATCAGCTAAGAAAGAGAAACAACGTATTTAGATTCCCAGCTTTGGACAAGTGCGGCCATGAGATACTTGGGTTTGCTGCCTTTGGTCTGCAGCAGGGCAGAAGCTAACAGGCCCTACCCCTCACAATAGACATGAACCAACCAACCCAGGGCTGAGACCACACTATCCACTTCAAGACAGTTTCAGAGAAGCCACCTGGCCCCACCTCCTCAAGGTTCTATGTGCTCCCCATAGCACCGCAGTCTGCTGGGCAAGCCTTTAATACATGGGTTTTGGGGGGACTCACCTAGACTGTAGCAGTCAGTCATAATTTGTATCATAAAACCATGTACACGCCTGCCAAGGGAACCAGGCTGCGTGAGACTTGCCGCACTCTGGTTTGTCACCCTCTTTCCCAACAGAACCAGACCTCGTATCAGCTGCAGGGGATGTAGCTTTTGGAAAGATCTTTAATCAGTAAGAAGAAAAGGAAGGACTGTAGCAGCGGCAACAGTTCAAACCGAAAGTGAGAACACAGCCTGAGTAGGATGTGCAAGCCATATGTGATGCCCCTGGGGCTGGATCTCAGGCAGCCAGAGCCCACCACTGCCTTGCAAATACTCACTCTCTCATCAATGGGAAAAGCCAACAATAATTCCCTAAGGCTATTCCCCCATGCAAAATACAAATGGTGTCTACAATAAACAGTGCTCAATACAATCTTGTCCTAACAGCAGGAACCGCCTGCTTACATTCAGCTCCTCAGATCTATGAAGGAAGTTGCCAGTAGCTGAGCTTGGATGTTCCTTGGCCACAGACAGCAGACACACAAATGTGGAAACAGCAGCACAAAGACGCATGCCTTCTCTTCCTTCCTACTTACGTGGGGTATCCTCGCACGCCCTGGGCAGAGCACACATCGGAGTCAGCGGTGCAGTCCACTTTAGCCACATAGACCTTGGCATCCTCCATACTGTTGTACTTGTCTCCAAGGTCGTTCCAAGTTGGCTGCAGCCGCTGACAGTGTCCACACCTACAGTGAGGCCAGAGGAAGAGCACATTGAGGCCCGGTGGTCAGGGTGTCCAGATGACTACTTCAGCCTTCCCCATCAAGCAGTCAACTCCCCACCCTTTTATTTCTCTGCAGCCGCTGGATAGCTCACAATGGCACCGTTCTCCACATCAGTCAGCTGGCTGTAGGCTCTAGTAGTCTTTTTTTGACCTCTAAGCCAGACCCTAACTCCTTGACTTCTAATTGGCCTCTGGGCACAATTGCAGTCAATATTTCAGTTTCCTTAAAAGGAGAGCTTGCTGGGCCCCTGGAGCTCACAGATTAGCATACATGCTACCGAAACGCCCCCTGGGCAAGTTCTATTTGCCCTTCAGATTCAATTTGTGCATCACTTCCTCCAACAAGCCTTCCTGGCTCTCAGGCTACCTGCCATCCACTCTCTATTCTTCCTCCTTTTCTGAAGTTTCCCCTGTTCTCCCAAGCAGCTCAGTACTCTGTTTATGAGGACCGGTCTCCTCTACTACATGGCAAAATGTACACAAAGACAAGGCAATCTCAAGACAATTCAGCTCTGCACCTTCTCCAATCAGAAGCATTAAAATAAATGCACTTAAATTCTTTATTTATTTAGACAGGTCTTGGTTATCCAAGGTAGCCGAGGATGACCTTGAACTTCTGACTTTCTTACCTTCACCTTTCAAGTGCTGCAGTTTTAAGTGTGTTCTGGAGATCAAACCAGGGCTTTGTGCATGCTGGCTAAGCATTGTACCTTCAGAGCTACACCCCCAGGGCTCTATACTAAGAATCACTACCAAAGAGTTTGTGGTAGCCCAAACATCTACAGTTGGTAGGGTCAAATGTCTGGTATTCACTGTGTGAACTTATATACAAATATCTGAAAGCCATCTATCATTTAAAACAATAGCCAGGCGGTGGTGGCACACATCTTTAATCGCAGCACATGGGAGGCAGAGGCAGTTGCATCTCTGAGTTTGAGGCCAGCCTGGTCTACACAGCGAGATCTAGGGCAGCCAGAGCTGTTACTCAAAGAAACCCTGTTTCAAAAAAAAAAAAAATTAAATATAGTCGTCATCATCATCATCATCAAGCAATCAAGCAATACTGGCAGACTGGGGCTTCTTGCCTCCCTGCATACTGCACTACAGCATCAGGATCTCCCTTGTCACATGATCTGAAGGGCAAGGCTGACTGTCACCTTGCATTCTGTATCACAATTGAGTTCCGAATGAGTGTGATCACACAGCATTATGGCATGGGACTGTTTTTTCTTTCTTTCTTTCTTATCTAATAAGTTAGCCAGCCGTGTTTATAACATAACTACTTGCTGCAGTACCTTCTGAAAGGATCACTTAAAACGATCCCTTACAAAATGCTCACTCACAAAAGTGACAGGCACTAATAACTGTTGAGTTCTTTCTCTAATACATTCTCAATACAGTCTGTGGTAAGCCTCTTTTCTTGACCTGACCTCCAAAGCAGACATCTAAAGGTGGCACTGGAAAGTCAGCTTAAAGCTAATGTGTCTTCCTGGCAGGACTTCCCAGGCAGGACTAGAGAGAGCTCAGTAGTTAAGACTACTTGTTGCACTCACATGAGATCTCAATTGCTTGTAGCCCTGGCTCTATGGAATCTGGCACCCTCTTCTGCTCCCCTCCGGGACCCACACACAGGCCACACAAACCCATAGAAATATACACACGCGCATAGATAAAAACAAAATATATAAACAAAAGTTTAAAATACAGCATTATTCCTTTTTCCCTCCTGGAAAGATCGTCAGTATTCTTTTAATATATACGGTGTAAATGCCAATAAAGCAAGGCCTGTTCTGTCCAAATATTTGGTATGCACTAAGCACTCGGCAACTTCAGCAGACTGAATAGGAAGAGAACCCATGAAGTAAAACTGTATTTGAGGACTCAGCTGCCGCTGATTCAGCAAAGTGAGCTCAGCAAGGCGGTAGGTGGAGAAGGAGAGGCTATCAAGGAAGAACAAAAGAGTCAAGACCCAAAGGCTCCTTAAGTGTGTACACAAAGAGGCACGTGGACTTTCTATTCCCCAGCTGGCCCATGTTCCTGTTTGCGCCTCGTGGCACCTGGTGTTTAATCAAAGAAAGCAGGGTTGGTTCTTATGGTGGCTATGGAACCTGGTCATGAGGATGTTGCTGAGATGACAGCAGGGTGGCTTGCCCCGAGAGGTTTTCAAAGGCTGTTCTGATGTTTGGAAAATGTGATCAGATACCCTCATTTTAGAATTGTACACATCCTCAGCATCCTTGAAAGGGTTCTTATGAAAACAATACAAGATTAAAAAGAGAAGATGAAGATTTACTCTGTACCTCAAATTAAACTGACCATCTGGGGCCATCACCAAGCAGGCATGCCCCTCTGCACCCAGAAGCAGTGAGGAATCCACTGGTTCTATCCAGCCGGCAATATTGGTTTGGAGGTGGCCTGGAGCCAAGTGACAGAGCAAACGGACCTAACCTTCATCTTGACCTCACTGTGCCCAGGTTCAGTGTGACCCACACACTGGCACTAGAGACACTGTGACCTGATGCCGGCACAAAGTCCTGCAGCAGGCAAGCTTAGAACAAATACACACACGTCAATACACAGTGTCCTTGCCCTCGCATCACACATAGGCACCTAACGTTACAGGCATTCAAACTGAGAGAGAAGAGGCGAGGGGACCCAGGGGATTCTATCTCAAGTTCCATACTGTGCTTAAAAGCCTTATTTTTGAAAGCTTAGCATTCTATAGACGGAGACAAAAAAAAAAAAAGTCATGAGTTCAAGGTCAGCTTGGCTACACCGTGAGATCCTGCCTCAACTTCTTCTCAAAACAACAAAGACCTAGCCTTCAAAAGGCCATGGCGGGCACCCACATAGCTCTATGATTTCTAGCAGCGTAGCAAGAAGCAAACAACTAAAGGCTTACTTTGAGGAGCAGCATCCACCTAAATGTCTGTAAGTGGAAAAAGAACCTGTGTGACGCCTCCTACCCTGACTGGCCAAGACTAGCTGGTTATTTACTAGCGATATTCCGAACTTAAAACCTCCATCACGCTGCAGCGAACCTAACTGTCTGCATGTCAATTTTTCTCCTGGAACTAAAAACCCATAGATTTATTCCACTGAAATCGGCCCCCAATGATGTCCTGTGGCGGGCTTCACTAGACTCTCCTACTCCGAGACCACTCCTGCACAGAGCAACTGTTAACACTGCCTGCTGCAGGCTACTAGTATTTCCTCTGCAGATTCAAGTTGGCTGTTCTTGGGAATGTAAATCAATGTATTCCATTCTTGCACTTTCTCTCCTTCATTCTCTCCCTCCCACTCTCTTTTTTATTATTCCAGAAAGGGTTTCTCTGTGTAGCCTTGGCCGTCCTTGAACTCACTTTGTACACCAGGCTGGCCTCGAACTCAGAGAGATCCACCTGCCTCTGCCTCCCTGCGTCCCGGGATTACAGGTATGTGCCACCAGGCCGGGCTCATTCGTGTATTCTTAGTAGATAATGGCGGTGAGCCAAACTGACCCCCCAGAAATTAATTTAACACTAAATGAATTGAAATGCTGTAATAGCCCACTATAGGATTAAGAGCAAAGTTTCTTCCATTTTGGAAGGCAAGATCGCTGAAAAAGTTGGATTCCACAGACACATTTTTCTAAACTATTTAACCCCCTTTCTTTAATGAGTCCCTACTGAGCCAGGCAAATAGAACTTTGCTCAGCAACAAACACTGCCAACACAACCCACATCTCAAGAGCCTACGCTCTGAACACCTCTTTCTGCTGTGAATCTGAGAACTTCTTTCTCTGAGCATCTAGGCCCCAGCAGGAAAGCACTGCTGTGTCTACAACAATTCCGGACGCACAGTTCTTTTGAGAAAGCGGCGGGGTGCACCAGGAAGCCCCAAGGGAAGAATGGAAGCTTGCAGGCATGACTTCTAGGAAGAATTGTTCTACCTCACACTTTCCAAACGACCGGCCCCAAATGAGCAAATAAAAGGTGACCGAGGACAGATACAGCTCATATCTACTCCAGTGGGACTCCAGACCTGGCACTACACCGGGCTCCCAGGGGTCGGGTGGCCCCCCTACCCTACCCAGGCTCTCTCTCCCCACCCTTGACACAGAATAAGAAATCACATTTAAGGAGGGACTTCGATTTTTCAATCCAACCCAATATTGAAGCGCCAGCAGGGACGGACGCTCCAGACTAGGGCACGTGTTCGCCTGGCACCCGCCGCGTCCGGCCAGCACAGGAAGTTTGGAGAGCTGGGCAGGGGACTTAGCTAGGGGTGCCTGGACTCCAGCAGCGTGGCGAGGCTCAGAGGCCTTTCCGGGTCTCCCCTCTGGGCCCGCCCTTCCTCGCTAGCCGCCCGGCGGCTAGCGCCACGTCAGCGGCGAGGCCCGAGCGCGGCCCACGCCCCCGGCACAGCCCGCGCGCGGCCTGGCGCCCGTCCCCGGCTCCGGTTCCCCAGTCCGGGTCCCTCTGGTCTGCGGGAGCTGCAGTTACCAGGGCGCGAAGAACATGACGAAGTGCGCTGCGCTCTGGATCCCGTGCGTGAACATGTCGGCCGTATACAGGTGCTTGGCGTGCGGGTCTTGCTCGGCCCCACCGTTTGCCTCCGCCTCCTGGGCCCGGGCACCCCGGCGCGCGCCGAGCAGCAGCAGGAGCGTGGCCAGGGCCGGCAGCCCGGCCAGCGGCGGGAGGAGGCGACCTGGGCGCGGGGGCATCGCGGCGGAGCTGGCGAGCTCTCGCCGGTGCCCCGGGTCCCCTCCACGGCGCCGCCTCCCGCCCCGGCTCCTCCCACGACCGCAGGGCCACGCCTTCATCTCAGAGCTCCGCCTCGGCTACGCCCCTACCCGCGGAGCCACGCCCCCTGGCCTGCGGTCGCTCGTTGGGGGCCACTTGCTGCGTTCTAACTGAAAGCCAAGGAAAAGATGAGGTCTCTCAGATCCTGGGGTTCCCCCGTGCCGCACCTCTAGCGTTATCCCAGTCCGGGTCCCGTCCATCCCACGGAGCTCCTTCACCTCCCTATATCCCCTCAGCAGCCTTTCCCGGTTGGAAACTAAGAGGCCAAGCAACGAAGCAATGGAGTAGTGGCTCCGTGGATCTAATCACACACCAAGACCCCCGAATTTTCAGGACCAAGCTGAGCTGCTGTCAGCAGAAAGGAGGAAATTGGTCAAAAGTGCTTAGGGTTTGCACTAGAATGAGTCAGATTCTTAGCCAGAGCCGAACTGCGATTTGAGGACCTGGCCTAAGGGGGTGTGATGAAACCACTTCCCGAGAGCACCGCCTCTGTTATCCAGCCCTGCCTTCCCTTAGGGTGAAAAGGAAGGGCAGTGGAAGCGGTCCCCTTTCCAGCACTGTGTGTCCTAACTCACCCTGGTTACAAAAGCAAACGGCAACAGCTGCTGTGGCTGAGCTGGCCTTGTGGTTGGCTGAGCGCTACGCTATTGCCTGAGCTAAGGAGTGTTAACTCATGCCAACACTAAAATCTTACTACAGGTGGCAATCCAAGCTCCCAGCCCTGCGTTGAGAACCTGGAGCTAAATTAGGGAGAATGAAAAAAACAATAATCAACAGTTGAGAGGGTTCCAGAACTACACTCTATGCCGATGGAAGGGGGAAAAATGACATTATAAGAAGAGTATATGGTCATCTTTTATTGGGAAAGAGAAACTGGCATTTTAAGAAGTGTATATGGTGATCTTTTATTGGGACTTTTCAGAAGTGCTTCTGAGAATCACCTGATTTTTATTAGCCTCAACCCCTCTAAACTGAAGGCCTTCATTCCTGGGTTGGCAATGGGGAAACTCGCATCGTCTTTAACTGTTCTCCTCAACTTAAATTCAGCCTCCTGTAAATGTTTAACCACGGTTTGCCAAACACCAAAGTTCCGAAACCTGTCCTCTCGAGATTTACAGACAGCAGCTCTCGCTTGCTCCCTCTCTTGCTTTGTGCCCTCACATTCTAAATAAGCACATGTCAACCAAGTATTTCCTCTCACTTTCCTGACCAGAGCAGACCTAAGCTTGCCCATTAATAGGAGGATTCTACCAGCATCCTTTGCTCATAAGCTTTTGATAATGGTAGCTTGCTGCTCAAACTTGGACTGGCACACCAACCCTACCCAGTGACCTTGACATATAGACTAAAGTGGAAATCCCTTGACCTGCCACTCAAGGCCTCCTGTGACGTCCTCCACCATGCCTTGTGTCCTGTGAAACTTAATGGTGACTAGAAATCCAAGGATCCCGTTCAGTGATATGTAATAGTCAAGCTAGAAGCTCTATGCTCCTCAATACCTCATACCTCCCAAATCCTCTCACTATGCTGATGAGAAATCCCAACAGATTGTTTAGAATATCAACTCCTTTTTTTTTTTTTTTATCTGCGTACTGCAGTGGTTCTCACCTGTGCTTTAAGACCTGTTTGGGGTTGCATATCAGATATTAACATCATGATTCATAACAGTAACAAAATTACAGTTATGAAGAAGCAACGAGAATGATTTTATGGCTAGGGGTCACCACAACATGAGGGGCTGCATGAAAGGGTCTCAGCATTGGGAAGGTTGAGAACCCCTGGCTTGGAGCATAGCTCTTGGAACCCTCTCGTGCATTGGCTGATGGCTAGGTTGACCCTTTAGTCTCTTGGGGTGGAGACGGAAGGTAGGTGCCTTCCTTTACCAAACTGCTCCCTTCTGTCTCCAGAACATGAGCTCCCACTGGTTCTCCCGAGTGTGGCACTGTCTGTTCTTCTGGTTTTCACCGTTCCTCCAGGACAATCCCTTCACTTCGCTGAAGTCTGTGGTTCCTTCCAGCTGACAGAATTTCCAACTTCCTTCCTGTCTGTGACTTTGGCATCTAGCTGGATATCACATGGACATTTTCATCAGCAACTCTTTCATAAAAGGAAATCTAGGATGTTTACTGTTTCTGATATCTGAGTAAAGGTGCTACGGTTTGGATCTTGAATGTCCCCCTCTGTAGGGTCACGGAGTGAGGCTAGTGGAAAGTGGTGGAGCTTTAGGAGTTGGGGGTGGGGGGGTTTGAAGATTGCTGGAGATACATCTTCAAAGGAGGTCTTGGGACCCCCACCTCTCATTCCCTGGTGCCTGAGGGGAGGAGGTCTATTCATACCATGAGGTGCTGCCTCACACAGGCCTAAAAGTGCCGACATAACTGATCATTGCCCAGAACCTCTAAGCCTGTGAGTCAAAAATCTTTTTCTTCTTTGTATGTCCCAGGTGTCTATTGCAGTGGCAGAGAGCAGATTAACATGGGGGTAACATGAAGGCACCCCGCTCTGACCATGAACGCCCCATTCTCTTCATCCCACTGGGCTCCTCTGCAGTGTTGAAACAATCGACGCTCACTCCACCTGAGTCTGCCATCTTTTCCGCTTCTCCAATATGGTTCTCTATTCACTACTCCTGGGTCCTACGTGCCCCTCTCCATGTTAATTTCTCAGGGCTTGGCCTCCAACTAACCTTCTGTCTCCACTCACTCACTCAGAGACCTCGTTCCTCCCCATGGCTGTGCATGCTTCCTATGCAGACAACACCACAAACCTTCCACCGAAGAGGACTTGTTTGACCTGAGAAGGAAAGAGCTCCTGCGCTCTGTGCCTCTGACACTGTGTCCTTTCCCGGCTCTTTAACAGAGCATTAGAGCCTGTTGTACCATTTCCTTACTGTGGCGGATGGTGCTTAGTGTGTGAACTGCATGGGGCGAGGGTTGCTAAGGAGATGTTTGATGCCCTGCAGGTATTTAATACCTGTTTATGACCCAAGGATGATGCAGAAACCCCTACTTGTCCACTCTCAAGAGACTGACTTCCTTGAGAAGGTGTCCCAGGTAAACAAGCCATAAACATGGGGCCATTACTGAACAAGATGTCCTGGCCCACAGTCCTCTATTCGCACATCTTGAACCTTTGTGGGCCTGCGGTTCCTTCCAGTAGCAGTCTGTGAAGTTCGTGGTGAAGCCCCCTCCCCTCCCGGTTAGGACCGCTTTCTGTTCCATGAGAATGAAGTCAGGAGGAATCCCTCCCAAACAAGAGAAACTACAGCTTTCAGGTTCCACCTCCTCATGGTTCCACACACCCCTAAAAATAGCACTCTGAAAAGAGGGCCCCACAAAAAGCTCAGAAACTGAAATGCCGTGACTTGAACTACTTTAACAGGTGCATCCTGAGTTATTATTGGGCTAAAAAAAAAGAAAAAAAATGCTACTTTTAAGTAGGGACCGAAAGTAAATACATCTGGTTGTTCTAACTTCGTCAGAACATTCTGGAAGATGCCTCTCTAAAGAGAGAAAATATGTTCTTTTTCTTAAAATTTAACTTTTGTGATTCTCGAATGTATTTTCATTAGCAGGGGAAAAAAACCCTAAAGAACAAAGCAATTTCCCAACCTGGAATCACTCAGGGAAATAGTGCTATTTTCAGTGTTTTTAAAATGGTGTAAGGAACTTAATATTTACTCATTACCCATGTAAGCTCTTGGACAACACAGCCTCCTGAATAGTTAATAAGTACATACAAAAAACAGTATAACATAATAGATTCAGTACTCTAATGGAAGGGAAAAGCTTTTGAAACCCATATGGGTTCACTGTGGCCAGTGGAGAGGGGATAAAGGAGGTTTCCCTGTTGAATGGACCCTGACCACTGAGGTCTTCGTTGTCTGACAAAGTCCACAGAAGTCTGGCTGCCTCCACACTAGTTCACTGAGTCAGCACTGATGTCAGCTCATCTTTCCGTCCACCATCTCTCCACTCTTTGATGCTCTCTTGGAAGCTCCTTTGTCCTCCTTCCACAGAGCACCTGCATGCAGGGCCAGCACTCAAGCTCACCCACCATCGCCTGGGTTCCTGCCAATCTGCCACTGGCCATGCTAACCATTGTTGACAGCCCTCTCTGTGGATCTGCAATGTCCTGGTTTGGCGTAGAGGCACAGTTCTCTCATGGTGCTTAGGAAACAGCTTTAAAGGGCTGGCTGCCTGAATCCCAGAAGACTAGTCCAAACTCTGAATCCAGGAAAATGGTTTGACTAACAGGGCAGTTCTTCATTCTGGCTGCTCTGGAATCACTTGGGTCTGGAAAACAATATGAACGCCCTGGCCTAACTCCCAAGGCTGAGAAGCACCGAGATCCAGTGGTGCTGCCTCTGATGCTCCTGGAGAAGGTCATGGCTCTACTGAGGAGCACCTGGAGAACAGGGATTTTCTTAAGAGACAGGTTCTGATTCAAATATGTTTGCTGAATACTGAGTTTATACCCCTAAAATACATAAATTTATTTTTATTCTCTGTGTGTATCTGTATCCCTATATGTCTATCTCTCCCTCCTCCTTCTCTCTCCCTCCCTCTCCTCTCTCTCTCTGTCTCTGTCTCTCTCTCTCTCGCTGTCTCTGTCTCTCTCTGTCTCTCTGTCTCTCTGTCTCTCTCTCTGTCTCTCTCTCTGTCTCTGTCTCTCTCTGTCTCTCTGTCTCTCTGTCTCTCTCTCTCTCTCTCTCTCTCTCTCTCTCTCTCTCTCTCTCTCTGTGTGTGTGTGTGTGTGTGTGTGTGTGCTCACATGTGCTAGGAAGTGCATTTGGAGGTCATAGGACAGTCTTTGAGCATCAAACTCAGGTTGCTGGGCTTGTCCAAGCAAGAGCTTTTACTGGCTGAGCCATTTCTCCAACCCAAGAGGACAAGTGCTTTCCTAAACTGTGTATAGACCCCTGTCCAAACCCAGCCCTAGAAGGAAGAATGAAAAGGGGGGGGGAGAAAGGGAGTGAGGACTGATGGAGGGAGAGACACGTGTTATTGGTGGTACATGCAAAGGGCAAATAGGGGAGGGGCATTAAGGGTTGGGGTTCAAGATGACAGGGTTTGGATTTCTCAGAGGAGACGGGAAGAAGAGCATTGGGAGGAAGAACACGTCAGCTCAAAGAACAGCAACTGTAGAGCACTCCGAGTAGACGGAATGGAGGGGCAAGCATTACTAGAGGCCGTGAGGGGTCAGGGGCGCGGGGTGAAGCAGTTTGCCACGTGAACTTGGCTTCCATGGCTGAGAAGGGATGTCCTTAGAGAATGGTCAGCCCAACTGTTACATGGTCTGCTTTCCCTATCAGTGTCATCACTAGGGCAGCTGTCAGGGGTCACAGTTGTGTCGCAGGACATGCTTGTGACTTAGGCCAGGGCGGATGCAGTACCAGAGGAGAAGCATTGTAACTGCAACCAGCATTGCTGAATGAGCAGATGTGGCCTGAGAGCTGTGGGACACAGCGGGGGTGGGGTTTGGGGGGCTTGGGGGGGAGGTTCAGGCGACCTGCTGGGTTTAGCTACAGCAACTAGGAAAACTGAGTGGTCATCAGTAGAAACTCATAGAGGATGTTAGAGTCCCTCATTGCTGAACACAGGAACTGGATGTGTGCAGATATGTGGATCATGCATATTCCAGTCCAGGCAAGAGGTGTGGGCCGGGTCATTTGAGAATCATTAGGGTGGAGGTGGCATTTAAAGCTGTGAGTTGGGGTGAGATCACTCTGGGAGTCTGAGAGGTGCAAGAGCCAAGCCTGGGGGGTGGGGGGTGTCTCTCACGGTTTCAAGACCAGCAGATGAGGAAAAGCAGGGGGGAAACTGACTAGGAGCAACCAGGAAGGTAGGAGGAAGGCCTGGTCTCTGTTGTCCAAATGGAGCCCAAATAGAATAACAAGGCTGCAGTGAGCAGCTGTTTCAAATCTACCAGCGAGCTCATTGTTCCATGAATAGTCCCAGCACATGCCTAGTGGCTTGGTTTTGTTGATTACGACTTGCAGAAGACTGCTGTTTTGAACTGGGTTCCTACACAGCACAAGCAGCCCAAACCAACGTAGAAGTTAGGCACAGTGACTAAGCTTTGGTTGGTTGGTGGAGGCCCTGGAGCCAATGATCTAATTAAACTGTAATATGTTGACTGGTGGGCTAAGCTGTGGCCAATGAAGTCTATACCTCACTTCTGTTTTCCTGTAAATGCTGTCAGACGATGTTGGCTGGAGGTGCCAGTGTCTGCTAGCTGCCTGGATCATTCTTGTTTTTGCATTGTTTGAACAAACTTTAATAGCTGGTTATGGTGGTGTGTACACACACACACACACACACACACACACACACACACACACACACACACACACACACACACGGAACCCAAGCACCTGGGAGGTGCAGGCAAGAGGATCAGGAATTCAAGGTCACCCTTAGCTACATATCAAGTTTGAGGTCGTTCAGTCTAAGGAAGGTTCTCTTGGACAGTTTGATCATTGGTAGCACGTCCTGTCACACTTAAATGTGTCCCAATTTGGACAACACTTTAACAAGCCATCCTATGATATGGGGAGCTAGATAAGCACTCTGGATTAGGCAGCGTGTAGATTAATGGTGACCTCGAGAACAGCAGTTTCAGGAGGTGCAAGAAAAATCTGATAGGAGCAGCTATGAGACCTGAAAGAGGAATGGGGGACAATGGGGGTGCATGGCACTTTCAAGAACTTATCTTGTTAAGCAAAAGAAGGTGAGGAGGGGACCAGGAGGATTTGTTTTTTTTTAACATGAAAGAGAAACCAATCCACTTGATTTTGCAGCACAAGGATGATGGCCCGAAACTGAACTAAGTGCAGGGATGTCCCCAGGTGAAATGGAGGCAAGTCCAGCTTTCCACAGAGCATGGACAGTCGCCTGTGATGTGAGCAGACACAGTGGGTAAGCACAGACCCAGACAGATGGGCAAATGATGCTTGGGGAAGTTGCATCTGCTCTCAGCATCTTCTACTTTCTTGCTTTAATGGGAAACGGTATCTGGAGTGAATACTGAAGATGGGGGAAGTATTTGAGGTTTGGGGGGCCAGAGAAAGTCTGAAATGGAGGTCTAGAAATGAATGGGGCTGTGATGGATCAGGGTAATTTAACGTTACCAGGTGGCTTTGAGGTCCACTTGAGGCCATTGTGGAATACTAGGTATGTTCTACTGTATGGTTCATCCACAGTGTAGAGAGAGAGATGGATTTATCCATCTTGTGACATGGCCAAATGGAGTAGTGGCAGAGAGGCGACACAGCGAATGTATAAGAGGAGACATAATACCTGACTATATAATCTAGGCCAAATAACATGACTGATAGCTTTGAAGTGTAATGCTCAGCCATGAACATAGCATACATGAGCTCATTACCTCTTCGATCTGTTAGTAACTTTTCACTGAGACATCATATTCTCTGTGGGTTAGTCAGCTTCCTTTCTATGACAAGTACTTGAAGTAATTTAATTATAAAAGGTAAGGCTTGTTTTGGCTCTCTGTTAGCTTCTGGCTTCAGGCCTGAGGTGACACACATCATGATGTCATGGCAAGAGCATTCTCTAAAGCAAAGCCACTCACCTCATGGCTGGGAAGGCAAGAAGGAAAAGGGAGGGGCTGCCAGCCCCTTTGTGTACACATCCTGAAGGACCTAGAGACATCCCACTGTACTGTTTCTCACTTTTGTCCGGCTCCCAGTGGCACTGCAGGAGGGGGACCAAGGCATTAACACATGAACTACTCGGGAATAACTAAACCTAAAGCACATGGCTGGGGAACAGGTCCACTTACTGAGACACTCACCACACTAGCACGAGGCCTCAGTTTCAATCCCTAGCACCCATGTATAAAGGACATGGTGGCACAGGACAGTAATTACAGCAATGGGGACACAGAGACCAGAGGGACCCTGGAGTTCTGGCCAATTAGTCTTGACAAAGTAGGGAAGTCAATGTTCAATAGGAGATTTAATCTCCAATAAATGAATAAATGAATGAATGAGTAAATGAGTGAATGAATGAATGAAGATGATGTAGAAAGTGACAGAGGAAGACACAAAACATCTGGCCTCCACATGTGCATGCATGCACTCATGACTATGTACACACACGAGCATACCACATACACATTTGAATTTGAATCTTGTGCAATAAACACATCTTCGTACCACTTTGTAATTTTAATTCTAAAGATGATTTCCTTGCTGCTAGTTGTCTTTTGATATTTTAAATTTAAGTAAGTATATTATTGGGCACGGTGCATTCCTGCAATCCCAATACCTGCAAGGCTTAGGCAGAAAGATTAAGAGTTCAAGGGCGCCTTGGTTACATAGAGAGTTTGAGGCTAGCCTGGGCTATGTAAGCCTTTTGAGAGATAGAGAAAGAGACAGAGAAGGAGAGAAACACAGAGACAGAGACAGAGACAGAGACAGAGACAGAGACAGAGAGACAAGACAAATGGTGGGGGTGGGGGGGTGAAGGGGCCAGGGGGACCAGGGGGTGGGGGGCCGGGGAGTCAATGAATAACAGGGACAATACAAGGAGGCATCCAATTCAATGGGTAGGTTTAAAACCTCTGTGCGGCATGGTCCTATTTATAAACACTAAGATGACTTTGGGAGACAGTGATTATTAGAATATTCTATTAATTTGAATATGATGGGAGCTCAGAAGAGTTTTGGGTTCTTTCTTCTACTTTCTATATCCTTTGAATTGATGATTAACAAAACAGCTCTTTTCACTGACTGAGATCAGCCTGCTTTTATTCTCCGGTTTGCATTTAGTTTTACAAAGAGTATGCTCTGATTCATTTACTTTTTAATTTATTTTTCCTATTATACAATTTCTCCCCTGTCAAGTCATTTTCTACATAAATAATATAATTTGGCTATTATTCACCTTTAAAAGGTTCAAGAACATCATCGATGTCTACCAAGTTAAAGGGAACATCCCCAGATTAAGAGCTCTATTGAACAATAGGTTCATTTTATTTCCCATCACCCTTCTTTCTACCTCTCTAGTTTATGTTTTTTGACAACTATATCTTCAAGGCATTGCTTTGTGCTACTGCAAAGCTGTGTGCTGGTTACTAAGGTGCTTCAGTCTGGGGAGAGAGCACACTCCCAGGCTCTAAGTGACCTAAACCAAGTTGACTGTAAAGAAACCCTACCACCCACTATGCGCAGTACCCAGCCTACCTACCACCCACTGTGTAAAAGTACCCAAACTACCTCTTACTGTGTATTAGTACCCAGACTACTACCCACTGTGGACCAGTAACCAGTCTACCACCCACTGTGGACCAGTACCCAGCCTACCACCCACCATGAACAAGTACCCAGCCTACCACCCACTGTGGACCAGTACCCAGCCTACCACCCACCATGAACAAATACCCAGCCTACCACCCACTGTGTGCCAGTATCCAGCCTACCACCCACTGTGTGCCAGTATCCAGCCTACCACCCACTGTGTGCCAGTACCCAGCCTACCACCCACTGTGTGCCAGTACCCAGCCTACCACCCACTGTGTGCCAGTACCCAGCCTACCACCCACTGTGTGCCAGTATCCAGCCTACCACCCACTGTGTGCCAGTATCCAGCCTACCACCCACTGTGTGCCAGTATCCAGCCTACCACCCACTGTGTGCCAGTACCCAGCCTACCACCCACTGTGTACCAGTACCCAGCCTACCACCCACTGTGTGCCAGTATCCAGCCTACCACCCACTGTGTGCCAGTATCCAGCCTACCACTCACTGTGTGCCAGTACCCAGCCTACCACCCACTGTGTGCCAGTATCCAGCCTACCACTCACTGTGTACCAGTATCCAGCCTACCACTCACTGTGTGCCAGTATCCAGCCTACCACCCACTGTGTACCAATATCCAGCCTACGACCCACTGTGGACCATTACCCAGCCTACCACTCACTGTGTGCCAGTATCCAGCCTACCACCCACTGTGTGCCAGTATCCAGCCTACCACCCACTGTGGACCATTACCCAGCCTACCACTCACTGTGTGCCAGTATCCAGCCTACCACTCACTGTGTACCAGTATCCAGCCTACCACCCACTGTGTGCCAGTATCCAGCCTACCACTCACTGTGTGCCAGTATCCAGCCTACCACTCACTGTGTGCCAGTATCCAGCCTACCACCCACTGTGTGCCAGTATCCAGCCTACCACTCACTGTGTACCAGTATCCAGCCTACCACTCACTGTGTGCCAGTATCCAGCCTACCACCCACTGTGTACCAATATCCAGCCTACGACCCACTGTGGACCATTACCCAGCCTACCACTCACTGTGTGCCAGTATCCAGCCTACCACCCACTGTGTGCCAGTATCCAGCCTACCACCCACTGTGGACCATTACCCAGCCTACCACTCACTATGTGCCAGTATCCAGCCTACCACTCACTGTGTACCAGTATCCAGCCTACCACCCACTGTGTGCCAGTATCCAGCCTACCACCCACTGTGTGCCAGTATCCAGCCTACCACCCACTGTGTGCCAGTATCCAGCCTACCACCCACTGTGTGCCAGTATCCAGCCTACCACCCACTGTGTGCCAGTATCCAGCCTACCACCCACTGTGTGCCAGTACCCAGCCTACCACCCACTGTGTGCCAGTATCCAGCCTACCACCCACTGTGTGCCAGTATCCAGCCTACCACCCACTGTGTGCCAGTATCCAGCCTACCACCCACTGTGTGCCAGTATCCAGCCTACCACCCACTGTGTACCAGTACCCAGCCTACCACCCACTGTGTGCCAGTATCCAGCCTACCACCCACTGTGTGCCAGTATCCAGCCTACCACCCACTGTGTGCCAGTACCCAGCCTACCACCCACTGTGTACAAGTACCCAGCCTACCATTCACTGTGTGTCAGTACCCAGCCTACCACTCACTGTGTGCCAGTATCCAGCCTACCACTCACTGTGTGCCAGTATCCAGCCTACCACTCACTGTGTACCAGTATCCAGCCTACCACCCACTGTGTACCAGTATCCAGCCTACGACCCACTGTGTACCAGTATCCAGCCTACCATTCACTGTGTGCCAGTACCCAGCCTACCACTCACTGTGTGCCAGTACCCAGCCTACCACTCACTGTGTGCCAGTATCCAGCCTACCACTCACTGTGTGCCAGTACCCAGCCTACCACTCACTGTGTGCCAGTATCCAGCCTACCACCCACTGTGTGCCAGTATCCAGCCTACCACCCACTGTGTACCATTACCCAGCCTACCACTCACTGTGTGCCAGTATCCAGCCTACCACCCACTGTGTGCCAGTATCCAGCCTACCACTCACTGTGTGCCAGTATCCAGCCTACCACTCACTGTGTGCCAGTATCCAGCCTACCACCCACTGTGTGCCAGTATCCAGCCTACCACTCACTGTGTACCAGTATCCAGCCTACCACTCACTGTGTGCCAGTATCCAGCCTACCACCCACTGTGTACCAATATCCAGCCTACGACCCACTGTGGACCATTACCCAGCCTACCACTCACTGTGTGCCAGTATCCAGCCTACCACCCACTGTGTGCCAGTATCCAGCCTACCACCCACTGTGGACCATTACCCAGCCTACCACTCACTGTGTGCCAGTATCCAGCCTACCACTCACTGTGTACCAGTATCCAGCCTACCACCCACTGTGTGCCAGTATCCAGCCTACCACCCACTGTGTACCATTACCCAGCCTACCACTCACTGTGTGCCAGTACCCAGCCTACCATTCACTGTGTGCCAGTATCCAGCCTACCACTCACTGTGTGCCAGTATCCAGCCTACCACTCACTGTGTGCCAGTACCCAGCCTACCACCCACTGTGTACCAGTATCCAGCCTACCACCCACTGTGTGCCAGTACCCAGCCTACCATTCACTGTGTGCCAGTATCCAGCCTACCACTCACTGTGTGCCAGTATCCAGCCTACCACCCACTGTGTACCAGTATCCAGCCTACCACCCACTGTGTGCCAGTACCCAGCCTACCATTCACTGTGTGCCAGTATCCAGCCTACCACTCACTGTGTGCCAGTATCCAGCCTACCACTCACTGTGTACCAGTATCCAGCCTACCACTCACTGTGTACCAGTATCCAGCCTACCACCCACTGTGTACCAGTATCCAGCCTACCACTCACTGTGTACCAGTATCCAGCCTACCATTCACTGTGTGCCAGTATCCAGCCTACCACCCACTGTGTGCCAGTACCCAGCCTACCATTCACTGTGTGCCAGTATCCAGCCTACCACCCACTGTGGACCATTACCCAGCCTACCACCCACTGTGTGCCAGTATCCAGCCTACCACTCACTGTGTACCAGTATCCAGCCTACCACTCACTGTGTGCCAGTATCCAGCCTACCACCCACTGTGTGCCAGTACCCAGCCTACCACTCACTGTGTGCCAGTATCCAGCCTACCACTCACTGTGTACCAGTATCCAGCCTACCACCCACTGTGTACCAGTATCCAGCCTACGACCCACTGTGTGCCAGTATCCAGCCTACCACCCACTGTGTGCCAGTATCCAGCCTAACACCCACTGTGTGCCAGTATCCAGCCTACCACCCACTGTGTGCCAGTATCCAGCCTACCACCCACTGTGTGCCAGTACCCAGCCTACCACCCACTGTGTGCCAGTACCCAGCCTACCACCCACTGTGTGCCAGTATCCAGCCTACCACCCACTGTGTGCCAGTATCCAGCCTACCACCCACTGTGTGCCAGTATCCAGCCTACCACCCACTGTGTGCCAGTATCCAGCCTACCACCCACTGTGTACCAGTACCCAGCCTACCACCCACTGTGTGCCAGTATCCAGCCTACCACCCACTGTGTGCCAGTATCCAGCCTACCACCCACTGTGTGCCAGTACCCAGCCTACCACCCACTGTGTACAAGTACCCAGCCTACCACTCACTGTGTGCCAGTATCCAGCCTACCACCCACTGTGTACAAGTACCCAGCCTACCATTCACTGTGTGTCAGTACCCAGCCTACCACTCACTGTGTGCCAGTATCCAGCCTACCACTCACTGTGTGCCAGTATCCAGCCTACCACTCACTGTGTACCAGTATCCAGCCTACCACCCACTGTGTACCAGTATCCAGCCTACGACCCACTGTGTACCAGTATCCAGCCTACCATTCACTGTGTGCCAGTACCCAGCCTACCACTCACTGTGTGCCAGTACCCAGCCTACCACTCACTGTGTGCCAGTATCCAGCCTACCACTCACTGTGTGCCAGTACCCAGCCTACCACCCACTGTGTGCCAGTATCCAGCCTACCACCCACTGTGTGCCAGTATCCAGCCTACCACCCACTGTGTACCATTACCCAGCCTACCACTCACTGTGTGCCAGTATCCAGCCTACCACCCACTGTGTGCCAGTATCCAGCCTACCACTCACTGTGTGCCAGTATCCAGCCTACCACTCACTGTGTGCCAGTATCCAGCCTACCACCCACTGTGTGCCAGTATCCAGCCTACCACTCACTGTGTACCAGTATCCAGCCTACCACTCACTGTGTGCCAGTATCCAGCCTACCACCCACTGTGTACCAGTATCCAGCCTACGACCCACTGTGGACCATTACCCAGCCTACCACTCACTGTGTGCCAGTATCCAGCCTACCACCCACTGTGTGCCAGTATCCAGCCTACCACCCACTGTGGACCATTACCCAGCCTACCACTCACTGTGTGCCAGTACCCAGCCTACCACTCACTGTGTACCAGTATCCAGCCTACCACCCACTGTGTGCCAGTATCCAGCCTACCACCCACTGTGTACCATTACCCAGCCTACCACTCACTGTGTGCCAGTACCCAGCCTACCATTCACTGTGTGCCAGTATCCAGCCTACCACCCACTGTGGACCATTACCCAGCCTACCACCCACTGTGTGCCAGTATCCAGCCTACCACTCACTGTGTACCAGTATCCAGCCTACCACTCACTGTGTGCCAGTATCCAGCCTACCACCCACTGTGTGCCAGTACCCAGCCTACCACTCACTGTGTGCCAGTATCCAGCCTACCACTCACTGTGTACCAGTATCCAGCCTACCACCCACTGTGTACCAGTATCCAGCCTACGACCCACTGTGTGCCAGTATCCAGCCTACCACCCACTGTGTGCCAGTATCCAGCCTAACACCCACTGTGTGCCAGTATCCAGCCTACCACCCACTGTGTGCCAGTATCCAGCCTACCACCCACTGTGTGCCAGTACCCAGCCTACCACCCACTGTGTGCCAGTACCCAGCCTACCACCCACTGTGTGCCAGTATCCAGCCTACCACCCACTGTGTGCCAGTATCCAGCCTACCACCCACTGTGTGCCAGTATCCAGCCTACCACCCACTGTGTGCCAGTATCCAGCCTACCACCCACTGTGTACCAGTACCCAGCCTACCACCCACTGTGTGCCAGTATCCAGCCTACCACCCACTGTGTGCCAGTATCCAGCCTACCACCCACTGTGTGCCAGTACCCAGCCTACCACCCACTGTGTACAAGTACCCAGCCTACCACTCACTGTGTGCCAGTATCCAGCCTACCACCCACTGTGTACAAGTACCCAGCCTACCATTCACTGTGTGTCAGTACCCAGCCTACCACTCACTGTGTGCCAGTATCCAGCCTACCACTCACTGTGTGCCAGTATCCAGCCTACCACTCACTGTGTACCAGTATCCAGCCTACCACCCACTGTGTACCAGTATCCAGCCTACGACCCACTGTGTACCAGTATCCAGCCTACCATTCACTGTGTGCCAGTACCCAGCCTACCACTCACTGTGTGCCAGTACCCAGCCTACCACTCACTGTGTGCCAGTATCCAGCCTACCACTCACTGTGTGCCAGTACCCAGCCTACCACCCACTGTGTGCCAGTATCCAGCCTACCACCCACTGTGTGCCAGTATCCAGCCTACCACCCACTGTGTACCATTACCCAGCCTACCACTCACTGTGTGCCAGTATCCAGCCTACCACCCACTGTGTGCCAGTATCCAGCCTACCACTCACTGTGTGCCAGTATCCAGCCTACCACTCACTGTGTGCCAGTATCCAGCCTACCACCCACTGTGTGCCAGTATCCAGCCTACCACTCACTGTGTACCAGTATCCAGCCTACCACTCACTGTGTGCCAGTATCCAGCCTACCACCCACTGTGTACCAGTATCCAGCCTACGACCCACTGTGGACCATTACCCAGCCTACCACTCACTGTGTGCCAGTATCCAGCCTACCACCCACTGTGTGCCAGTATCCAGCCTACCACCCACTGTGGACCATTACCCAGCCTACCACTCACTGTGTGCCAGTACCCAGCCTACCACTCACTGTGTACCAGTATCCAGCCTACCACCCACTGTGTGCCAGTATCCAGCCTACCACCCACTGTGTACCATTACCCAGCCTACCACTCACTGTGTGCCAGTACCCAGCCTACCATTCACTGTGTGCCAGTATCCAGCCTACCACTCACTGTGTGCCAGTATCCAGCCTACCACTCACTGTGTGCCAGTATCCAGCCTACCACCCACTGTGTACCAGTATCCAGCCTACGACCCACTGTGTGCCAGTACCCAGCCTACCACCCACTGTGTACCAGTATCCAGCCTACCACCCACTGTGTGCCAGTACCCAGCCTACCATTCACTGTGTGCCAGTATCCAGCCTACCACTCACTGTGTGCCAGTATCCAGCCTACCACCCACTGTGTACCAGTATCCAGCCTACCACCCACTGTGTGCCAGTACCCAGCCTACCATTCACTGTGTGCCAGTATCCAGCCTACCACTCACTGTGTGCCAGTATCCAGCCTACCACTCACTGTGTACCAGTATCCAGCCTACCACTCACTGTGTACCAGTATCCAGCCTACCACCCACTGTGTACCAGTATCCAGCCTACCACTCACTGTGTACCAGTATCCAGCCTACCATTCACTGTGTGCCAGTATCCAGCCTACCACCCACTGTGTGCCAGTACCCAGCCTACCATTCACTGTGTGCCAGTATCGGCATTGCTTTGTGCTACTGCAAAGCTGTGTGCTGGTTACTAAGGTGCTTCAGTCTGGGGAGAGAGCACACTCCCAGGTTCTAAGTGACCTAAACCAAGTTGACTGTAAAGAAACCCTACCACCCACTGTGAGCAGTACCCAGCCTACCTACCCCCCACTGTGTAACAGTACCCAAACTACCTCTTACTGTGTATTAGTACCCAGACTACTACCCACTGTGGACCAGTAACCAGTCTACGACCCACTGTGGACCAGTACCCAGCCTACCACCCACTGTGTGCCAGTACCCAGCCTACCACCAACTGTGTACCAGTATCCAGCCTACCCCCATTGTGCACCAGTACCCAGCCTACTACCCACTGTGTACAAGTACCCAGCCTACCACTCACTGTGTACCAGTACCCAAGGCCCCAAAATTGGCAGAGGGAGTCTAGGCTTGCACTTGCCACACTTGCTTCACAGTCAAGGATAGAAGAAGTCAGCTTGCCTGACTGAAGTATCTCAGGGCCCAAGTGACTCGCTGGGTTGGGCTTTGAAGGATGTGCCTCTTGGAGAGGGGAACAAAGCTTGGGCTATGCCAGGAGGCTCCTTCTTAAGTCAAGATGGTATCTTGGACATCTGGAGGACCAAGACCCGGTAAGGGAATTTCAAGCAGTTTTTCCTCTCACAAGGCTATTTCCAGCACATTCAATAATTATTCTTTTTTTAAAAAATGTATTTCCTTTATCGAGGGGTGACAAACAAAAGCGAAAAGACCAAATGTGTACAAACCCAGGGTTCTAGAGATACAAACTCACTTCACCTTCAAGTCCATCTAGACCAAGGTCATCATCCCTAGTGAGGTGCCTCTGAGCACCAAGTCAGGGACTGGGACAGGAGTAAATTGGAGGCCAAGAGAAAGGCTGAGAAGGGGGATCGCCTAGGTCTCCCAGTGTTCACCCCTACAGTGGTATCTCCACCTTCCCAGTGACTGTGAAGATCTGCCGGGCCCCATCCTCTTGGCCCCAACTTCCCTCTAGCCAGAGCTTGAAGACCGATGGCAATGGGTTCTCCCTTCCCTTGCTCAGTCCTCACTCGCTCCGGCTTCTAGCCTTCCTCTTTTCCTCCACTTTCTTCTCCGTGATTAATAGCAGGTTAGGTACTGTAGAAAGGCCCAGTAAGGCTGGGGGCCAGGAGAGGCGGGGTGGAGACGGGATGAAGGCAAGGGAAGAGCTGTTCCAGGACCCATCTCTTCATGGGATCCCAAACCGTAGAACCAGCTCTTCTTTCGCATCCACATGGATCTGAGAAAGTGCACTGTGGGTTTACTCAGCTACCCTGGAGATCTGCCGCAAGTCAGAGAAAGGCCTAGGCCTGCTGGCCCGCACCTGGTGGGGCTGGCTGGTGAGAGACCACAGCGGCGATGCCCGCTTCTTCCAAAGGCGGAGACTGCTGCTAAGCACACCCAAGCGGGTACTGTACTGCTTTGCCGGGTCCATAGACGTAGACCCTCCGTGCCCTGCGAGTGTGCAGCAGACACATCATGATGTTGCCAGCTGTCTTGGCAAGGACGGAGGAAAACAGGGCCTGCTCATTTGTGCGAGCTGAGGGTAGGCTATGATAGTTGGGCTTGGCTTCATTGAGGCCTTTGGTTGGAGTGCTGGGGTCCAGGAACAGCTTCCTCTCCTCCCGATCCTGGTCCCCGAGTCCTCTTTCTACTGGCTGTAGCAGCACCCCAGGGCAGGGTATGGCCAGGCGCTCAGGCGGCGCCGTGTTCAACAATTATTCCTGAGGTATTCAGAAAGGTGTCTGTGGAGGGGAGTGGTCCAAGATAACCTGGAGACGTGTCCTGTAGATCTGTAAGCCTATGTGTCAGCCCTCCATATTGGTTTATTAAGGTTTGATTCTATGGAGATTGTGAGATGGTGCACCTGAGGAAGGGCTGCTGCCAAGCCTACATGGTAGAAGCAGAGAACTAATTCTCAGAGAGAGAGAGAGAGACTGAGATTTGGTTCTATGATTTCATTTGGGCATTTACTGCAGTCCCCAGTTTACACTTTGATCAATTACTGAGTTTGCTCTTGCACTCCCCACCGTGCCCGTATGCACTTGGGTATACACTTACTTGCATCCAAAGGCCAAAGGAGTACTTCAAGCATCCTCTTCAATCAGTGGTCTTCCGGTCTCTGCCGCGCCCCCAACACTGCAGTTCCGGTGCATAGTAAGGTCACAGCTTTCCACAGAGGCGCCAAGGAGCTGCACTCTGATCCTCATGCTCCGAAGAGTGCTCCTACTTACTGGGCCATCTCCTCAGCCTGAGTTCTCAGTCTTTAATGCACATATAAAATCACATGGTGAGCTTGATAAATTTCAGACTTTTATTTAGTGGGTCTGAGATTCTGTCTGGGGGTGGGTGGGGTAGAGAGAGAGAGAGAGAGAGAGAGAGAGAGAGAGAGAGAGAGAGAGAGAGAGAGAGAGAGAGAGAGAGAGATTTCACAGACATATACAATGAATTCTGATTACTCTCACTTCCACCCTCTTATTTTCCTCCCTCCTGACCTGGCCCCCCCCCCTTCCCTACTAATCTCCCCACTACCACCTCACCCCCCCTCATCTGCACTCATGTGTTTGGGTTCTGTGTCCCTTTGGGTTTGACCACAGTTGTCTCTGTGGCCTTGGGATTGGATGTATTCACTGGAGCCTGGTAACTTCACCAGTGTGTACACAATGGCACCCCCCTCCCACAGTCTATCAGGAACGAACACTTCAGCCAATCAGGGGTAGGGGCCCATGATCCTGTCTCCCATTGGTGACTTGCTAGTCTCTTGTATGGGTGCAGTGCCAGTCACCTGAGCAACCAAGTCCATGATTACATGATCCCTAGGATTTTTAAGGTGACAGGATCCTGCTGAACTATAGAGCACAGCTCGAGTGGCTCCAGATCGCACCTCTGACCATTCTTCCCTCCACGAAGTGTATGCATGTTCACAGGGCCCGGGTCTCACTAAACTGTGTCTCTCTGAATCAACAACTTGACTCTTTAAGGAATTTGGGGTCACAAGTTACTCCCACCCGTTCAATGTTGCCTCATTGCCTCTTATACTATAAAAATCAAAGTACCTCTGTAGCTCCAAAGCCAGCCTGTTTCCTTCTACCTCTACCCATATGGAATTCCTTCAGAGTATAGATGGTGCTATTTATTCATGTGTTTACATTTATACATAGGTTTCTGCACTTTAGCAGGAGTGTCTTGATTTTGGTTAATATATGCTGACTATCGCAATTTAGATTTCTAGCGAGTTTTGTCTTTAATTATTTCATTCTATTTTATTTTGTTGGTTTTGTTTGTTTGTTTGTTTTTGAGACAAGCTGCCGTCCTAGAACTGACACTGTAGACCAGTCTGCTGTCAAATGCAGAGGGGTATTTTGTCTGCATGTAGCTCTGTGCGTCATGTGCATACACTGCCTGTGGATGCCAAAAGAGGGCATAGGATTCTCTGGAACTGGAGCTACAGTTGGTTTTGAGTTGTGTGCTAGAAATAGTACCTGTGTCCTCTGAAAGAGCAGCTGTGCTCTTAACTGCTGAGCCATCTACTCAGCTCCTGGACATTTTATTTCTTTAAATATTGCTTTCCAGGATAGGGAGATGACTCAGAGAGTAAAGGCACATGCTGCCAAGCCTGACTACCTGAGTTTGATGAGGTATAAAAAGAGAGCCCGTCCCCACAAGTTGTCTGCTGGCCACCACATGTGCACCTACACACAGAAAAATAAACAAACAACTAAGTACATGCTTAAAAATAATACTTTCCCCATTTTCTTTCTGGCAGTTTAAAAAATATATATCAGATAGTCTGAGACAGGCTCAGTGGGTAAAGGTACTTGCCCAATGAGCCCAAGAACCTGAGTTTGATCCTCAGACCCAGATGGTAGAAAATGAGAATTGACTCCTTCAAGTTGACACTGTGGCTGTGCCATGCATACACACTGCATGCGACAGACACATAAACAGCAAACAAAATGAAATAATTAAAAAGATTAACTATACATATGTTGGCTCTCCATTGCATGGCTATAGGAACTCTCATATTCTTTTATCCTTTTTGCATTACGGTGTGTGTGTGTGTGTGTGTGTGTGTGTGTGTGTGTGACTTCTCCAAATTCGGGGCATCTTCTCCATTACTGAAATAATTTTTGACAAGTTTGATTCTGTTCTTTGCCACTTCTAATGCTTCTTGAAAACTTGATGTTATCTGCCTGGTTCTAAACCATTTCTTCAATCCCCCATTTATTTCCCTTTATGGTTTGTTTACTTTTCAACTCAGTCCTCTGCTGTCACCTTACGGGTCATCATATTTCATGGGGGAGCTATTCCTTGTATGTTACTGAGATTTAAAATGTTGTCTGAAATTCATTGATCAGCCAAAAAGTCCAAAGACATGCCCTCTCTGAACCCTACCTCAGATTTCATGACAGAGAACATTTTTATGGATAGCATATTAGGTTTGTTTGTTTGTTTCCTCCACTTATGATTATTGCTCACACAGTGAGTGATCCGTCTGAGCACAGCAGAGAGCATTTGAGCCACAGTGAACTCTGTCCCTGTGATTTCCCCCTATGGTTACGGCGACACTACTCTGTCTGCCCCAGGCAACATCCTTACAGAGATGTCACTGTTTGATGAAGACTGATGTTAGGTCATTGTTCTAGTTCTAGCTTCTGTCCCTGTGATAAATCACAGGGCAAACCAGATAGAGGCAATGGTTCATTTCGCTTATAGGTAACAGTCAATCTATTGTCAAGGGGTGTCCTGGCAGGAATTCAAGGCAGGAACCTGGAGGCAGGAACTGAAGTAGAGACCAAGAAGGAAGGAATGCTGCTGACTGGCTTGCTAACCCCTGGCTTGCTCAGCCTAATTTCATCTACAGCCCTGGACAACCGGCCCAGTGATTGCACTGTCAACAGTTGGCTGGGCCCTTCCACATCAGTGAGCAATCTAGAAAATGCCCAGCAGACACACTCAGTGTGATGGAGGCAGGTTCTCTCTTCTCAGGTGTGTCACATTGATAGCCAAAATGAGCCATTACAGCCACCATCCAGGGATGCTGTGTCCATTACCAGCAGCTTCATGTTAAACACGGTGCTTCCTGCTCCAAACTCCCCAGTCCAATCTTACCAGGCAATTACCATCACTTTACCATAATTTTCCACTAATTATAATCAAGGGACTCTGTACGCTGCACTGAGCCCACAACAGGGGATCCTCCTGTTTGTACACTGAAACTGCTCACATCACTTCCTGAGTGTTGCCATCTATGGAGGTTACTGTAACAAAATACCACACACCGAGTGGCTTATAAACAACAGTAATGTTTTGCTCAAAGTTCTGGGACTAACCTACTTCCTGGCTCATAGACGTCATCTTCTCCCTGCATCCTTCCTTACATGACAGAAGGGGTCAGGACAGCCTTCTAGAACTTTTTTTTGTAAAGACGCAACCCTAATTCACAAGAAAGTCACTCTAGTGACTTCCCCAAGACCCTGCCAGCTTGTTGGCATCAGCACAAACATTTTGAGGGGGCCAGGCGGGAACTGAGATGGCTCAGAGATTAAGTGCACTTGGTGCCTTCGCAGAGGTTCTGGGTTTAGTTTATAGATTCTACATCAGTCGCCCACATTCGCCTGAAACTGCAGTTGCAGAGAGTTCAACACCCAGTACTGGCCTCCATGGGTACCCGCACACGTATGGCATAAACACACACACGCACATATGTAAAAGAACAAGAAAAATAAATCTTTAAGTAAATTAGTTCAAACAAAAGTTAATAGTCTCCCTCTGTAATAATGGCTGCCTTAGCTTCTATCACATGTTATTTTAAAATATGCATTTATAAATGCTTAGAAATGTCACTTATTCTACCAACTTGGCATACACCTTTAAAAGACAAAAAACTTTCAGGGCTGTGCATCCAAATGTCTAATAAAGCAGCAGTTTATTTCCCTTAATTTCCAAAGACATTCTATCTATATCAATATCTGTCTATCAGATATGTAGTTAGACAGACAGACAGGTAATTGATAGATATGGTCACAGTACCGATTTCAATGAGGGAACATATTCAGTCTTCCTGTGTTTCAGCCAAAATGTCTGGCAATGAAATTCTAAAGTTGTTTATTAACAGACCTATTAGGGAAAACTGAAAGAAATGCGAAACTTTAAAATCCTACACAATTACATCTTCTCTTCTCTCTTCAGTTACTGGTATAATTATATTTCCATGGAGACAAGATCCCATTCTGAAGAATTTCTCAGTTGGTGAATGTACTGTCTTAGTCATTGTTCTGTTGCTGAGAAGAGACACCACGACCATGGCAACTCTCAGAGAAGAAAGCGTTTAATTGGGTCTTGCTTACAGCTTCAGAGGCTTAGCTCATTACTCATGGTGGGGAGCTGGGCGGCATGCAGGAAGATGCTGGAGCAGTAGCTGAGAGCTACATCCAGGTCCATAGGCAGAGAGGGGAAGAGACTGGGCCTAGCATGGGCTTCCCAAACCTCAAACCTCACCTCTCGCCACACACTTCCTCCAACACGGCCACACCTCCTAATCCCTTCAAACAGTTCTACTCCCTTGTGACTAAGCATTCAAGTATGTGAGCCTGTGGGGGGCATTTTTATTCAAACCGCCACATTCCACTTCCTGGCACCCATAGGTAAGATGTAGCTATATCCATGTGCCTACTACACAAGCACCAGAGCCTGAGTTTGGCAAAAAGTGGGTGCCATGGCAACATCTATGATACCAATGATGGAGAGGCAGTCTAACAAATCAGTGAGCTCTAGGGTCAGTGAGAGACCCTGTCTGAAAAAAAAAAAAAAGATGGAGAACAGAGGAAGACACCTGACACTGACTTCTCCACATGCGAGTGCGCGTGCACGCGCGTGAGCGCACACACACACACACACACACACACACGCAGCAATCCTCTGCCTCTTCCTTCCAAGGGCTGAGATTTTAGGGCTGTGCCACCACATTTCCCCCTTTATCTTCTCCTTCTTTTTAAAAATCTATTTGTATACACCCCAAATATACTGCATTAGCTATTCTCCCTTTTGCTGAGATAAAATACCCTGACAAGTTCGGTGTGAGAAGGAAGGGACTTATTTTGGCTCATGGCTCCAAGGGGCACAGTCCATCATAGCAGGGAGGTCCCGGCAGTGGCAAGATTTTAAGACAGCTGATCACACTGGCACCACCCTTAGAAAGCAGAGGCCAATGGTTGCTACTGCTTAGCTCACCTTCTCCTTTTAACTCATTCTGGGAGCCAATGGGAAGCTGCTACCTGCTTAGGGTGGGTCTTCCCATGTCAATTAACGTTATCAAAATAATCCCTCACAGGCTTACCCAGAAAGCGTGTCTCCCAGATGATTCCGGAACCTGCTAAGTTGACAATGAATCTTAACCGTTATAGACCGGGTTAAAACTGATTGTCTCTAGCTAGCGGAATTACCTTAAAGTCTCAGTTCTTTTTTTTTTTTTCACTGCATCTTTGAGTAGGTTTTTATTCAAATAGGCTTGTCTCTATTTGCATTATGGAATGAAACAAAAGATTTGCAAATAACTGGAGAGCTGCGGGCAGAATCACGGACCTTTGTGCCAACATTCTAGATCGTGAGTGTCTGGTGTTTACTCAGTTGCGCCTTCTTGCTTGGTGTTTAAGTAAACATAGATGATTCCATAGTTTCACCCGTGAAAGTCAGACATAATATAAAATATATCAAGTCATGCAATGGTGGACGTACCTCAGTGATGTAATCCTACTAGATTAAAAAGTCTGTGTTTTTCTATAAACATGGTGGCACGATTGCTGTTGTCCAGCCAAACCCTGACACCCACTGGCTTCCCTACCCCTTACCAGGAAGAGTGGCCTGGCAGCCAGTGGTGGGCTAGGTTGCTGGGTACATCCAGGAAGCTTCTGGGGACCCCAGCAGCGAGAGCTGCCTGTCGCCAGAAGTGGTCACTCACATCTGTGGCACTGAGGCTTACAAGTATGGAATTTCTGACTTACATGTTAGCTCTGCCAAAGTCTTGCTGGCAGAGGAATGCTAATGAGGCCCTCAGATGGATTTTTTTTTTAATGCCCTACACTCTAGAAACTTCTGTTAGCAGAAGGGAAGGAAGAAATCCACTCTTTCCCTAGAGAGGAAAAATGTTTCTACTGTTCTGAGCTTGCCCCTCTTATAAGACACCAAGAGCTGATTTTTAAATGCGCAGAAGGTTAGTGATATAGTTTTGCCTTAGGGCTCTGAAGCCAAATCCACATGGGACTGTCCCTGAGAGTCTTGAGTGTTCCTTCCTTGTCATATCACTATAATTCTTCCTGGGCAGGCAGAGTGGGTCCAGGCTCAGAGCTTTTGTCTGTTAAACATGCTGTCTATCACAAGATGCAGTCCTCAGGACCTCACAATTTGACTGTCTGAAGACAGGGTCACAGAAAGAGGCAAGGAAGCTAAAGTGAGGCCATTTGTAGTCTTTATATGAAGAAGCGAGGGAGGGGGGCATGCAAGAGGACAAGGGAAAGGATGCCTTCCCCAAGCCAAGGAGAAATCGTCTGGAGGACCCAGGTCTAGCTGAACTTATAGTTTCCACATCTCTGATAAAAATATTTTCCTGATGTTTATGTTCCCTAGATTATGATATTTATTATGAAGATCTCATCAAAGTAAACCACCATTTCCCTTGGTGATACAGACCTCAGGATATGCTGCCATTTTGGAGGCATGTATTCCCAGAATGAATGTTTGGTGATACCATGCCTTGAGCCTATTGATACACAGCTCTGTGAAGGAGTGTCTTTTACCCTCCTGCTCCTCCTCTTCTTCTTCTCTTCCTCTTTCTCCTCTTCCTCTTCCATCTCATGTATTCCAGGCTGGTCACAAACCACATAGCTGAAGATGACCTTCAACTTCAAATCCTTAAGTTCTGGGGTTACAGGTGTGCACCATCACACCCAATTTATACAACGCTAGGGATTTAACCCGGGGCTTCCGGTTCGCTGGGCAAGCGCTCCCCCAACTGAACTAAGTCTCCAGCTCTTTCTGAGTTTTCTTAATACAACAAAAGATAATGAGATGGAAGAAGAAGAAAGAAAGCTAAGAGAGTTCCAGCCACTGTTCTGTCTATGAGGAAGAACATCCTGAAGTCTCCACTGCTCAAACCCTTCACCTATGACCCTGAAGGTGAGTACCCCAGGGCTCATAGAGACACAGTGTGTAAAGAAGCCATGGGTGAAGTGGCTACCAATAAGGCATTTCTGTCAGTGTTTGTAGAATAAAGGAAGCAACATTTCTTCGACTCACTTCCAGACATAGCTAATCTTTTCCTTTCTGCCCTCGTAACATCTAAGCTTATGTCTAACACCAGGATACTTTTGTTGGTTTGCCCTGTGTTTAGGCTACGTTCTGGTTGCAGGATAAAATATGACCAAGAACAAACTTACAAAGAGTTTAATTTGGCTTACAGTTCCAGAGGGAAAGCCCATAGCAGCAGGGGAGGTGTGGCAGGCAGCTGGCGATAACAGGCAGCAGGCTGGTCACATTTTGTCAGCACATCAGGAAACAGAGGTAAAACTGAAGTGGGTGAGGCTTTACACTCTCAAAGCCCACCCCCCAGGGATGTACCTCCTCTAGCAAGGCTCCCTCCCTGCCAAACCCAGTCCACAAACCCCCACAAACAGCGCCACAACCGGGGACCAAGCGCCTAAATATTTAAGCCTTGAAGAGACACTTCCCATTCAAACCCCCACGCCCTGGTACATAGCAGCACTTACTCATCGTGTAGTGGTCACATTTATTTGATGGGCTCTAGGCTGCTGCAAAAGATAGTCAAGGTTTTCAGATCCTGACAAAAGCTACCAATAAATGCTGCCTTCAGACAGCGAAACATACAAGGTTCTGCTCTTGATTATCAACTGGCAATACACCTGTTCCCCAAGCCCAGCCACCCTCCAGGGTCCACCTGTAGGTTAGCCTGGCAATGGAGGCTTCCGCTGGCTGTCCTGGGTATTCCTAAGAGCCTAGGCCTGATCCAAGCATCCCCACAACCTCCCCACCCCACCCGGAGTCCCTGAACTTTCTCCTGGCTCACCTGCAGCATCAGTGCTCTCGTGTTAGACTTTTGATATTGCTCTTAATAGGTCAAGCCAATTAGTGTGTGGCTAAAGGATTTAACCCAGATCCCAGCAAGTGTGCTTTATTTTCACAGCTGACTGAGCTCACACGCTTACACAATGCTTTTTCAAGGGAGATAGCATGACATAATGTTGGTGACAGCACAATTGTTATCCCACTCACGAGAAGAATGTTGTGATTGCAATGGAAAAGAAAAGTGCGACTTTCATCTGAAAGCCTAAATCCCTTTTCCAGCCATCACTGCAACCTCTGGGCAGGGCTGGGAGTGGAAATTACTGCAACTGCTGAGTCCCAGTGATGTCATCTTGCCACCCACCAATGTTTTGGGTTTGACAGCCCAGAAGATGGCTTATATTCAAAGGAACACAGCTCTGACTAAGTTGACAACTTTTGGGTATTTGAAAGGAAGTATATTCATAAAAAGTTGTTCTGTTCCCTAATTTTTTTCTTTTGGTTTGGCAACTGCTACTAACAGTAACATTACAGCTATGACAAGGAGCCACTAGCTTCCCAGGGAGCCACGGCCAGCAGCTCCCTCTGTGTGGCATTATATGAGTTTTGGGTCCCCTTTTGATTAGGGCTTTCACAACTTGTGGCTCTGGAGACAAATGATTGGAGTGTATGTGCTATTATCCGTCCCTCCTTCTGCAGTTTTCTCTGCTGTAATGCTAATCTTCAGGGCTTTGCAATGTGGCTACTGCTCAGTGTGCTGAAGTTGACCTGGGCCATAAAGACTCTTTCCGGCCTGCTCCCCCTGCAGTGGCTCCCGTGGGTTTGGGGGATGCTGAGCTTGTTTCTCAAGGTTTCAGTTCTTTTTTGGTGAAAAGACACAGGCTCCAGCATCATCTAGAACATACATGAAGGAACTTTTTTTTTTTTTACCAGCAACCCTAAAAGTAGAGATAAAAGGAAAAAAAAAAGCCAGAAGCAACTATCTACACCAAATCTATAAGGTGCCCTGGACAAAAATGAGGCTTTGGAGGGAAACATAAATAAATAAATCATGTACACTCTCTTTTTACTCAGAGCTTAGTCTAGCCTAGGCAGGGATCAACAGAAAAACTGTTTTTAGTTCTTTAGTTATTAGTTTCCTTCTTCCCTATTCAGTATTATTTTAGTGGATTTACAGCCTGTATATTCAATTACCAAAAGTGGGATTGAAACATTACCATTGAGGACCAACCATCATCTCTGAGCCCTTCTGAGCCCTATGGCCTGCCTTCTGCAGTGTCCCCTGTGGTAAAGAAGACTCAACAAGCACTGGACATAATCAGAGCTGACTAAGACCATTTATGTGTCTCTTCACCCTGTTTAACAGATTGTGAGTACAAACGCTGCTCACTGACAATGCTCAACATCAGTGGTCTCAATTCTTCAATACAAAGACACAGAGTAATATAGAGTTTCACAGTTGCAGAATGGATGTGAAAACAGGACCCATTCTTCTGCTGTATCCAAGAAACACAGCTTAACATCAAGGATAGATATTAGTTCTGGGTAAAAGGATGGAAAAAGATAATCCAAGAAAATAGACCTAAGAAACAAGCAGGTGTAGTAGCCATTTTAATATCCAACAAAACAGACTTCAAATTAAAACTAATCAGAAGAGATTGAAAAGAACACTACATACTCATCAGGGGAAAAAAATCCACCAAGAGGACAATGCAATTAAAATTATTTTATTTTATTTTATTTTACTTTATTTTATTTTTTGAGACAGGATCTCTGTAAAGAGCTCTGGGTGTCCTGGAACTCCATATGTAGACCAGGATGACCTTGAGCTCACAGAGATTTGTCTGCCTCTGCCTTCTGAATACCCAAGTAAAAGTTTATGAGCTACCATACCCAATGACAATAAAGTTATTAATATCTATGCACCAAACAAAAGAACATAAAAATTCATAAAAGAAACACTACTACAGCTTAAATCACTGACCCTCAAACACTGATAGTGGGTGACTTCAATAACCCACCTCACCAACAGATAGGTCATCCAGACAAAAACTAAACAGAGAAATGCAGGAGCTAACTAACATCAGAAACCAAAGTAACATAACAGATAATTACAGAACATCTCATATAAAAACAAAAAAGCACCATCTTCTCAGCAGCTCGTGGAACTTTCTGTAAAACTGATCACATACTCAGACACAGAGCAAGTCTCAACAGATACAAGAAATTTGCAGTAACAATCTGCGTCCTATCTGACCACCATGGATAAAGCTGCATATGAACCACAGAAACAACAAAATGCTTGCAAACCCACTGAAACTGAACAACTCTGCTAAATAAAAAATAGGTCAAGACAGAAATTAAGAAAGAAATTAAAGACTTCTTAGAATTGAGTGAGAATTAAAACAACATATCCAAGCTTATGGGACACAATGAAAGCAGTTCTAAGAAACAAACTCATAGCACTAAGTGCCTCCATATAAAAAATAGAGGTCTCATTCTGGTAACTTAACAGCACACCTGAAAGCTCTAGAACAAAAAGAAGAAATCATACCCAAAAGGGACGGATGGCAAGAAATCATAAAACTCTGGGCTGAAATCAATAAAATAGAAACAATAACAACAACAATAAAACAATATGAAGAATCAATGAAATGAAGAATTTGTTTGTTAGGTCTTAAAGTAACCAGAGAGAAATCTCACGCAGTACCTCTGGCTCCTCCCAGCCCCTTTAGCCCTGCCCCTTACCCTAAACCTTTCTAGGCCAGGGTCTTCACTTCCCTTCCCCAATCTCTGATCCCTATGTAATTCATCCATTTTGTCTATGTGTTGGTTTTTTGGGTTGCTCTTGTCCTCTTGGTCCACTTGCCTTTCCCTCTCTCTCTTTTCTTCTCTCACCCTCCCCCCTTCTCTCGTGACTCAGCCTATTCGGCAGGTCATGTTCAGTCTGGACTGTTTCAGATGCCTCTGACTGGACTCTCCCTTGTATCTACAATAAAAACTTTCCCTTAACCATACCTAGGAGCGATCGCATCCTCACTTTCCATTCATGGTTCTTTGAGAAAAATCAATAAGGTTGGCAAACCCTTAGCCAAATTAGCTAAAAAGGTGGAGAAAGATCCAAATTAATGAACTTAAAGATGAAGGGGGGGGGGGGACAACAAACACCAAGGAAATCCAAAGAATCATAAAGCCATACTTTAAAAACCTGTAATTTAACAAATTGTAAAATAAAATAAATGAATAATTGTTTTGATTTATACAACTTATCAAAGTTAAATCAAGATCAGATAAACAATTTAAGTAGGCCTAAACCCCTGGTGAAATATCAGAAGATGGAAAGATCTTCAATGCTCATGGATCAGTGGGATTAAAATAGTAAAAATAGCCATCCTACCAAAAGCATTGTACAGATTCAATGCATTCCCAATCAAAATTACACCACAATTCTTCACAGATCTTAAAAGGTCAGTTTTCTTCTTCATATGGAAACACACACACACCCCCCCCACACACACACACCCACACACCAGGATATCTAAAACAATCCTGATGGAGGTATCACCATCCCAACCTCAAATTATACTACAGAGCTACAGTAATAAAAACTGCATGGTATTGGCACAAAAAGAGACACATTGATCAAAAGAATTGAACTAAAGACCCAGATGTAAATCCACACCCCAATAGACACCTAATCTTTTGATAAAGACTCCAGAAATAAACACTAACAAACAGAGAACATCTTCGACAAATGGTGTTGGTCAAACTAGATGGTTCCATGTAAAAGAAAACTAATAGACCCAGCTTTATCTCCCATATTCAACTCCAAATAGATCAAAGGCCTCAATATACAACCAGATACACTGAACTGACTAAAAGAGAAAGTGGGGAATAGCCTTGAACTCATTGGCACAGGAAAAGATTTTCTGAATAGAACAACATTAGCACAGACACTATGATGAACAATTAAAAAATGGCACCTCATGAAACTGAAAAGCTTCTGCATGGCAAAAGACGCCATCATTTGGACAAAGTGTCAGCTTACAGAATGGGAGAAGATGTTTTACATCTGATAGAGGACTAATATCCAAAATGCATAAAGAACTTAAAAGCCGTATCTCAAGAAAACAAAATAAGCCAACCAAAAATGGGGTACAGATCTAAGCAGAGAATTTTCAAAGGAGTAAACTCAAATGGCTGAGAAGCACTTAAAGAAATCTTCAACATCCTTAGTCATCATGGAAATGCAAGTCAAAATTACTCTGAGATTCCATCTTACACTTGTCAAAATGGCAAAGATCAATTATACAAGTGATACCTCATGCTGGTAAGGATGTGGAGCAAGAGGGACACTCATCTATTGCAAGTGGGAGTGTGAAGTTGTAGATCTACTGGGGAAATCAGTGTGGCGGTTCCTTGGGAAGATGGGAATTATCTTCCTCAAGACTGAGCTACACCGCTCTTGGGCAGATACTCAAACGAAATTTCATCCTACCACAGAGACACTTGCTCAGCCATGCTCACTGCTGTTGTTGTCATAATAACCAGAAATTGGTAACAATCTAGATATCACTCAATGGATGAATGGGTAAACAAAATGTGGTATATTTACACAATATTATTCAGGCATTAAAAAAATAAAATAATGAAATGTACAAGTAAATGGATGCAACTAGAAAAAAAATCACCCTGAGTGAGGTAATATAGACCCAGACAGACAAATATGGTATGTATTCATTTATATGTGGATATTAGCTGTTAATTCGATGATAAGTAAGCTGCAATCCATAGAGCCACAGAGGCTACGTATAAAGTAAGGGACTAGGAGGGGGAACATTTCAACCCAGGAAAGGGAAACAGAATAGATAGTTATGGATGAATGTGTGTGGTGGGGCTGGAATGGGAGGATCAAGAAAGGATGGAGAGGAAAAATGGGGAGGAAGAAGGAAATATGAGGAGAGACAGCTAAAATTAAGGGCCATTTGAGAGGTAGTATATAAACCTAATATAGCAGACACTTCCTAAAATATATACATATAGGAAGTTGATCAAAATGAAATTGTCAAATAACTGGAGAAAACAGAGCCCCAGTTGGACATCCTTGTCACCAAATGAAGCTTCCAGTAGTGGGACTGGGTAACATCTAGTTGAACTGTTGTCCAAAGAGGTCCCTGGGAACCCCCAAAGAACCCAGGCTGTAGGTTGCTCTCTACAACTTATGGCAAGGCCCGATTGCTGAAGACAACACCTATACAACTCACTGAACATGGAGAAGTCAAACTGACACCTATGTAGAGCCTTTATGCCTATGGGCTAGTGTTCTTGGTACTGTGCATTGCTACCAAAGGAGAAATATAAACACCAACCCAGCTACAAACCCTTTAATCTACAATGGTGTCCTGCCTACAAGATATGTTAGTGCAGTGGTGGCACAAAGCTTGTAGGAGTAATCAACCAATATCTGATTTGACTTAAGACCCACTCCATGAGATGGAACCCATACCTGACACTGCTTGGAACCCAAGACTAGATAGCCCAGGGACCAAGGTTAAAACCAAGGAAACAAGGCCTTCAAAATGTAATAGGACCAATGCGCTTATGAACTCACAGAGACTGAGGCAGCACTCACAGGGCCTGCAAGGGCCTCTACCAGATGAGGTCCTGGAGCTGAAAGGAGAAATGGACAAGTATGCACTCCCTATCCACACCCAAATGCTATCTCCAATAGATAACTGATTGCAACTGAAAATCTAATTTTTTCCATAGAAGTCTCACTAGAGAAACTAACTACTCTTAAGGGTAGACTGAGTGCTCAGCAGCAGAAACCAACAGAGAACAAACTCAGTGGCTTCTTTGGAAGTTCCTTGTCTCATAATGTTGGGGCAAACCTCCTTCCTTCCTTCCTTCCTTCCTTCCTTCCTTCTTTCCTTCTCTTTCTTTCCCTCCTTCCTTCTCCCCTCTCATCTCTTTTTTTAAATTTTTATTTCTTTTTTTTTAACTCTATAGGTCCTTTGCATACACATTATGGCTTCCAGTTTTGTGTTTGTGTAGGATTTCTGGGTGTGTCTCTGCATCTATATCTCTTTTCTTAGGCTCTTTTCAACCTGTCTGTTTGATTTTTCCTATTCCAATGTGTTTGTTTTTATCATATATTCTTTTATTATTATCCCTTAGAAGCCTGTTTTGTTTCTAATTAGAGACAGAAGAGGAGTAGATCAGATCAGGTAGGAGGGAAGGAGGGGAGGAGCTGGGAGGCATAGAGGGAGGGGAACTCATAACCAGTATATATTATATGAAAAAATCTATTTTCAGCCAAGCGTGGTGGCACACGCCTTTAATCCCAGCACTGGGGAGGCAGAGGCAGGAGGACCACTGTGAGTACGAGGCCAGCCTGGTCTACAAAGCAAGTCCAGAACAGCCAAGGCTACACAAAGAAACCTTGCCTTGAAAAACCAAAAAAAAAATTTTTTTTAAATAAAAGAAAAATATACATATTCGTTTTCATGTAGAAATAAATAACACTCATGCTTAGTCTATGGTCACTTCAGGGACAAATGAGAACCATAACCCTGCAGTGCAGGGCAATAGAATGAAGAGATGGGAACATATTACCTCCCTGAGTGAGTGACTAGGAAATGTGACTGAGATGGAGTCTTAGTTCGGGTTTCTATTGCTGTGAAAAGACATCATGACCACAGCAACTGTTGTAGGGGTCAACATTTCATTAGGCCTGGCTTACAGCTCCAGAAGTTTAGTCCATTACTGTCATGTTGGGAAGCATGGCCGTGTGCAGGCCGACATGGTGCTGGAGAAGGAGGTGAGAGTTCTACACATTGACTTGCAGGCAGCAGGAGAGTGTGTGCCACATTGGGTATAGCATATGAGACCTCGAAGCCTGGCCCCATAATGACACCACTTCCCCTAGCAAGGTCACGCCTACTCCAATGAGGGCACACCTCCTAATGGTGCCACTCCCTATGGACCTATGGGGTGCCAATTACATTTAAGGAACGTAAAGACAGAGTGGCTATGCCCTGAGGGAACTGAAAGCAACAGGTGGCAAGATGAGGAAGTCAGCAAGGGTGATGTTATTCAGAACCTAGCGCACCCGGATGGGGAACAGTTTTAACTGTGAAGAGAAGCCTCTGTAAGGGATTTGAAGACAAGTTGACTACATATTTATAAGAGAGTAACATGGGTGGGTGAAGAAATACATGTCTGAGCCTCCTCTCTGTAGAAGCGACCAGACTCCTGCCAAGTCAACATTGTCAGAACTCTGAGAAGTATCCGAGGAACTTCGATATTCAAGGAACATTTACTTAAAAAAAAAAAAAAGTGGGGGGGGGGCTTGAATTTGAATTAAAACAGTAAACCTTGAGGTATTTTAATTTGCTTTGTAATATTACTTTTTCCTGTTCTCTGTGGTGACTCTGAAAATGAAAACCCTAAAGTCCCAATGGAAGAACGACAAGAAGCCACCACAGGATGGACTGGGGGCCCTCCAAGGTCCATTCATTATGTGACCTTTGTGACATTCCTTGGGAGTCTGACTCAGAGAACTTGTCTGTATTTGACATGACTCAGCTACCAAAGAAAGTCTTCCAGAATCTTTAGTGAACTAGCAAGTGGGTGTTGTTTAATACTGAAGTTGCCTGAGGGGTGGGTAACAGTTGGAGAAACAGCACGGTGACCAAAAGAACTTAAAGAAGAAAACCCAGGGAATGAGATGTCCATGGAGATTTGAAATTTTCCAGGAAAATTCTGGGACTCTAGAAAGATGGGCACAAGCTTAAAAACAAAACAAAACAAAACAAAACAAAAAACCAAGGTGGTCCTTGGCTCTCACTATGACCAGCTTTGCACAAGCAGGAAGAACAGGTAGTTCAACCGCCTCGAGGAGAGTTGAAGGCATGTCACAGCCTGTAGGTACAGACTACAAAGACTGAGAGAGTTAATGGGCCTAGGTGCTTAAAGGAATCTTTCTAACTCTTAGTTGACAAAGGAAACAAATGAGCAGGCACAAGAGTGGCCAGACAAAACAAAAAATATGGACTTGACACAATCCAACCTCTGGATGACAAAAACACACCTGCATCACTTACTGTTCTCATGTGACCACATACATGACAGGAAGCTACTCAGGGGAAGAAGGGCTGTTTTCTAGTTCTAATTCTGTCATAATTTTTCATATTTTGGTGGTAGATAAGTGCATAAAATATATTCAGTAGTGAAAGTGTAAAGTCTAACATGAAACTCCACTGCTTCAGAATGGCTATTCCAACAATTAATTATATAATATTTATTCAGTAAAGTTTCTATTACAAAATTGTTCAGGGATAGAGGGCATTGTGTTGCATACCTTTAATTTCAGTACCCAGAAAGCAGGGGCAGGTGCACTTCTGTGAGTTCAAGGCCATCTTAGTCTACAAGGTCAGGTCCAGTCATGGCTACATAAGTAGGATACTAGCATAAAGAAAAAATGTTTTAGGTGGAAAACCATGACTGAAAACTAAACAAAAGCATGAGAATGCTGTTAAACAAAATATAAAGTATCAATAAGGAGATAAAAAAACATACAGCAAATATCTAAACAGACATTCTAAAATTGAAAATTTCATTAACCAATATAGGCAAATGACCAGACCCTCTGAGACTTGGGACGCCAAATATAACTACACACGAATATGAGTATTGGATGTAACAGAAAAAAAGAATAAGTGAAATGGTGATGGATAAAGTTCCACAAATTTAACATTTATATATGGAGTTTTAAAGCGCTATATAGGATGCACTCAAAAGATTCTCATATGAACACATCATAATCAAATTGTTGCTCATTGAAGTGAACTTTAAAGTACCAAAAGAGAAATGACCTTCCTTGTGGACCAGTAATTCTCAGTAATACAAAATACAGATCTCTCATGTCATATTCAAAATGCTGAAAGAAAACAAAACCCCATCAAAATAAGAATTCTATACCCAGTAAAGCTATCATTAGAAATGAAGGCAGGATTGCCATAGCACCCAGAAAATGAGAGGCAAATCACTAGCAGAATTGGTCTATGAAAAATAATTCTGGAGCAGGCAAGATGGCTGAGCAGGTAAAGATGCTTGCCACCAGGCTTGGCAACCTGAGTTTGACCTCCAGACCCACATGGTAGAGAGGAAAGTATCAACCCCCACAAGTTTTCCTCTGACCTCCGTACACACACATCCCAATGAATAAATAAATGTAATAAAAACTTAAGAAATATCTTGGAAATTGAGACTCTTCTGGGATTAAACGAAGGGATAGCTTACAGTAGCTCAAATTCAATACAACAGAGAACAAAAGACCAGCAAAGAAAACTACACAGGTAATACAGTTGTAAGCCACTATGGGGTTGCTGAAATTTGAACTCACGATCTCTGGAAGAGCAGGCAGTGTGCTCAACTGCTGAGTCATCTCTTCAGCCCTGGTCTGGATTTGAATAATGGTGTTATAAATTAAGACAATGGCAATCTTCAGGGGAGTAGCTAAGGAAATAACTAAAGTATGTAGATAGAAATGATAAGAAATTAACACAAAAGAAAAAGAAACGTATGAAAGGAGAAGTGGAGGAACAAAAAGGATGCAAAGCACACACACACACACACACACACACACACACACACACATATATATATATAATACAATACAGAAAACAGATGGAAATCAGCATCTCTCAATCTTACCATACTAGAAGTTACATTGAATATAAGTATAAGAAATACTTCAGTGAAATGCAGAGAGTTTTTCAAACGTATGAGAAAAAAAAGATAAAATTTAGATTCAAAGGTATAAACAGGTAGCAACTAAAAGGATGGAAAAATGTATGATGTGAACAATAATTGAAAGAAAACTGAATCAGATAGACTACTTTCAGATCGAGTAGATATTAATTAAAAACTTGTTACAGGAGACAAATTTAATAGAGATAAAAGTATCAAGGTGTCAAAACTATAATATTTATGAACATGCATGTACCTAACGAGAGATACCCGGACCTGAAGCAGAAGCTTACAGAACTGGAACAAGACAGACACTGCAACGTCAGCAGTGGGGACTCAGCAGCCGGCTCTCACATTAATTAACTCATTAAGCTGTGCGCTAGAAGTTAAACCCATGGCATCTCAGAAGTTAGAAAAGTGTTTCAGGACTGAGCCACACCCTCAATCCTAGCCCACCTTAAACAATACATAAACAAATAGACAGAAGGTCAGTTATTATACAGGCAATTAGAAGGGCTCTATAAGCTGGATCTAACAGATATTAATATAACACTCCACCCAATAACAACAGAGTATGCTTCTTATCAAGTGCAGATTAGCTTAGCCAAGTAAATAGCACTACACCATAAAAATGAGTCTCAATAAATGAAAGGTATTGAAATGATTGAAATGTGTTCTTCCTCTACAATACAACGATGTTAGTGATCAGCAGAAGAAGAAATTCGGTAAATTCAAACTGCACAAATGTTAAGGAGGATAATCCTAAATAGCCTATGTATTAAAAATTATAAGGAAAATGAGGTAATTCTTTAAGATAAATTAAAACTTTACATCTTATGAGGTGTGGCTTACAGTGCTATCTTAGAGGGAGAAAAAAAATAATGTTTAGAGGGAAACTTATAGCTGAAATGCCTGTATTTAAGATAGAAACACTGCAGGCTGTGAACGCAGTTCAGCTGGTAGCATGCTTGCCCATGATGCAAGAGGCTCTGGGTTTGGCCCAGCATCTCACAAAACAAGACATGAATTGCAGCCCTGTAATTCCTGTTCTTGGGAGGTAAAAACAAGAGGATTTTGAGTTCAAGGTTTGACTGTATATTGAATTTGGGGCCAACTTGGCCTACCTGGGCCCTTGTCTTTAAAACAGAAAACAAACAAACAAACAAACAAACAAAACAAAGCAAAAACCCTCAAAAAATCACAAACTGATAAACGTAAGCAAACCAAGAAAACAAAAACCATGTTAAATCCTGGCCAGCAGAAGGAAAAAAAATCATAACAATAAAAGCAGAAAATAAGGAAAATAGAAAGAACATAAAGAAAAATTTTTAAAAAATTAAACAGAACCAAGAAAATTTTCAGGTAGACCCACCAAAATAAAAAGATAGCAGGGACTCATATTATTAATTCTGAAACAAAAGAATATATCACTACATATTTTAGAGATATAAAAAGGAAATTCCATGGATAATTACATGGCGAGATAAAATGAACACATGACTAGAAAGGCAGGAACTACTAAAATTGACAAAATCTGAGTATTTTATAACATGTGGGGAATCAAGGCAATAACAACAATAATAATAACAGTGACTACCCACAAGGAAGAGAAGCAGGGGCTGCTTCCCTAGCCGGTCAACACCAGCCTTACAATGTTTCTGAAAAAAAAAAATATATATATATATATACACATAGATGTGAGGCACTTTCTCGGTCTCTCTGAGACCTGAGTTACTACTCTACACTACTACACTACTACCAAACCGATGGGTACAGCTGTTAAAACCACGTATTTCCTAGACGTGTGAGTGCAAAATCATCCAAAAGTTTGTATCCTAAACCCAGCAAGATATAAACTGCATTATCTACCACGAGGAAGTGGGTTTATGTCTGTAATGAAAATCATCTGAGAACAATATCATAGGAAGGATGATGTCCACACGTTCCCCTCTCCAGATGCAGACAAATTCCAAGCCCTTTCCTGATACTGACCCTCAACATCTAGGAATAGGTGGGAACTCCTGGCATCTGCTAATACCAGCTACAAAGAAACCCCAGGGCAAGAATTATCACACACAGAGAGAGCAAAATCTGCTCTCTGGTCAGGGACCCAAAAGGATGTCTGCTTTTACCTCTACATATCATGGAATGGGGGGTCCTGATAATGGCAATTGCATAAGAAAGACAAATAAACGCAGTGGTCCATCTTAACACATAAGAAGCAAAACCAAGATGAAGAAAGGGAAGGTTTACATCTACACAGAAACCTAGGTGTGTACAGAAACACTGTCCATAATAGCTGCACAGTAAAGACAAATGCTTAGCAGCTAATGAACTCTGTGTGTGTGTGTGTGTCCCCATCCATCACACACAAGATGGATGAACTGTGATAACATTCTATTAAAGGATAAGAAGTTTGGCACAGCGTAGTCATTTGAATTTGACTAGTATAAAACGTTCCAGATATCCAGGGACAGAAAGTCAACAAGCAATTACTCAGAAAGTAAACCAATAGGGACCGGAAATGAAGGTCAGTGGTAGAGTGCTTGTCTAGCTTTCACAAAGCCCTGGGTTTGATCCCTTGTGCCATGGTAAACCAGGAATGGTGACACATACCTGAAATCCCAGCATTCAGGAGGTGGAGGCGGAGGACCAGGTGTTCAAGGCCATCTTTAGCTACATAGGGGATTCCAGGCCAACCTGGCCTATATATGGCCCTGTCTCCAAAAGACATCAAAAAGTGAATTAATGCATCTGAACTTTTTCTGAGGGCGAGGGAAAGGTCCTGGAATTAAATAACTGTGAAGCTAGTGCATTTGTACTGTTAGTGCTGTCGGCTTTGGTTGGTGGAGTGGGAACACTGTGACTAGGGTAGGGGCTGGCCACACCAGAAAGACCAGCAGTATGGCGTACAGTAGGAGGGTTAGGTGTTCCCAGAGGGGAAGGGACAGGAAATGAGATCACATGTGGGAATCAATCAAGCTCACAAAATGGAGCCCCTATAGTAAAAACTCTCAACACTGAGCCTTTGCTCAGCTTCTGTATTGAGATGAGCTGAAAGTCAATAGATTTTCCCACTCAAAAATGGCAACGTATGAAACCTAGACCCCCTATTCAGATCTAGCCAATGGACAGCGTATTATCCATGGTTGTGGGGAGAGTAGGGACTGCCTCTGACATGAACTCTGGTGCCCCTATTTGACCATGTCCACTTGGTGGGGAGGCCTTGGTGGCACTCAGAGGAAGGGGAAGCAGGCTATCTGGATGAGGCCTGGCAAGCTGTTGTGATCATATGGTGGGGGAGGAGGTCCCCTTCTGTCACAAGTCTATGGGGGGATGGGGGGGGGAAATAGGGTGAATGAGGGAGGGAAAGCAGAATGGGAAGATACGTGTGAGGGGATAACAATCGGGATGTAATCTGAATAAGTTGTTTTAAAAATGGCAAAGTATGAATTCTGCCACATAATCTTATCATTGTTTAAAAAAAAAAGGAATAAAATAGAGTCTACTCCCATCCCCTTGGGACTTGGAGACTCATGGCCTGAGGTCGATCACCTTAGTTCTTCCCCACTGCCCCTTGCAGCCACTCTTTCTAGCCATCTCCGTTCCCTGAGACTCCCAGCCAGCCCACAGCCAGCCCACAGCCAGCCCACAGCCAGCCCACAGCCAGCCCACAGCCAGCACCCACAGCCACCAGACTTGGCTGGAACTCAGATCTGTGAATCAGATACGCTTCCTGCAGTAGATGGGAATTAACAGAGGGGCCCGTAAGTGGACAATGTGCAAGGAATGAGAGACTTTGAAGACTTCTGTCGTAAATGGGATGTCTTTATGATCTTCATCAAACCTCAACCCTCAAGGCTCCAAGAGCTGTACTGAAGAGGAGGAGGAAAAAACTGTAAAAAGCAGACAGGGTGGAGACTCCAAGGAAACAGCATTATTCAGACACAACAGGAAGAGGCACGCATGATCTCATAGAGACTATGACGTCACAGCACAGGTTCAAGCAGACAGACTTGGAAAGGGAACGTGGGCATGAAGTCCCATTTGTAACCAAGAAGCTATTTGCACTGAGGCTTTGCTCAGCTTTTGTGGTTGTCAGAGTCCCATCCTGTCCTGACCCCATGGAGGAGAGACGACAGAAGCTCTGCGTTTGCTACTTCCTGGGCCTTGCAGGGGTGGGGCCAGCAACACCCATAAGGCGGAGAGTAGCAACACCATCCAGATGAAACAAGGTGAATAGGTGTCAAACCAGAAGCTGGAGACAGACAGGGAGGAACGTCGCCCCTTGCTAGGAGAGCAGCTCTTGAATATCCCGTATGGACCATCTGCTTGGTTGGGTCAGAAGTACATGCATAGAATATGAAACCCTCCTCCTATGGACTGAGCCTGTGAGATGCCCAGAGAACTAATACAAATTACCTCCGTCTTTGTCCAGTTTCCGCTAGAAGTCCCAGCCAAACAAGAAGAGTGGTGGGTCTTCCTTTCCTTAGTGTAACCACAGGCTATCCCACTCCTGCCCCAGTCCTGAAACAACGACTCTCAGACGATGTTATTTATGAATAAATGCCTAGGCCATAAGCTTTGGCTTTTTCCCTGATTAGCTCATCACTTATTTTCCCCATTGATTCTACTCTATGTGCGCCACACGGCTGGTTACCTCTCCTCAGTTTCATGCGTCCATTTTCCTCAGAGTCCAGAGGGCAGGGGTTGGGGGCTGGGGGTGTAGGGGTGGGGGGAATCTCCTCTGACTCTATCCCAGAGTTCATCTCTCTCTCTCCCTCTCTGTCTCTCTGTCTCTGTCTCTGTCTCTCTGTCTCTGTCTCTGTCTCTGTCTCTGTCTCTCTCTCTCTCTCTCTCTTGCGCTCTCTCTCTCTGTCTCTCTCTCTCTCCTCCTACCTCCTATTTCCTGCCTCAGCTAATAGGCAATCAGCTTTTTATTGACAGGTAATACTTCCATTCAGTACACAAGAGATTCTCTCTACACCTTGGACCCCTGCAACTCAGGAGTTTCTCTCATTTTTCCCTAATAAAGCTTGTGTTTGCTTTGCTACATGTGGATGTGAGTGTATGTGGTGAGATAGAGAGAGAGAGAGAGAGAGAGAGAGAGAGAGAGAGAGAGAGAGAGAGAGACAGAGAGAGACAGAGAGAGAGAAAGAGAGAGAGAATGTGTGTGTGTGTGCGTGTGCGTGTGCGTGTGCGTGTGCGTGTGTGTGTGTGTGTGTGTGTGTAGGCCCAACCTAAAGGTTAACTGTCTCTCTCCATTGCTCTTTAGCTTGTATATTGAAGCAGGGTCTCTCCCTGAACCTGGAGCTAACTATTAGGCTAATCTGTCTGGCCAGCCTGCTCTGGGGATTTTCTCTCTCTGCCTCTCATGGACTAAGATTACAGGGAGGTTACCACGCCTCTCTCAGGAATCCTAAATCCAGTCCTCGTGCTTGCTGCCTAAGGTCTTTTTACCCACTGACTTATCAACCTTGTCTTTTGTTGTTGTTTTGGGACAAGTCTCCTGTAGCTATGATGACCTTAAATGTGCCATGTAGTCAAGTCCTGTCTTCCAAGGAATGATGGGATTACATGTATTCCTAACCCTCTGGCTTTCTCTTTCTTCTCTCTTTCCTCTAACATTAAATAAACAGCAGGAAATAGGGATTTATCAGTCATGTCCTGGGCAGGCATCAGAGGGCAGGTGAATGCTGCCCACTGGGAAAACACTCTCTGGCTTCTGGCTACTTTTGTTTAGGTCCTCGGCATCTGGACCATCAGTGTGGACAGATGAGACACCCACCTGCTGCGGTGCTGGCCATTTTCAATACCCTGGGAGAGGGTGGTGTGTGACAGTCTGACTGAGTTTCTCTCTGGAGCTGGACCCTGCCTTGTTTCCATTGCTTCCTCTGTCAGTGTTCACTCTTCTGGATTTGAGGGCGGGTGGGGCAGGAAGAAGGTCTCACTGTGTCGCTCAGGTTGGGCCCTCTGCCTCTACTCCCCCAAAGGTCTGGGACTACAGAAAGGTCTGTGCCCCCTCATGGCTTATGTCCAGTTCTGATATTCCTTTTAGGGAGTCTCCTCAGAACAGCAGGCTCTTTGGACCAATGCAAGAGTTGGAGATTCCTGATTTTCTGGAAAACTATATAAAGGCAAGATGCCTAATGGTTTCTCAATTTCCAAAAATAACTGGAAGGTTTACTAAAGTTATGAACAGTCTGTAACTAGCTAAATGGTAGTACGTTCAATATAGTTACTGAAACAGAAAGCACTTCTCAGGGGAAAATTGTCTTCTGAACTGATGAACTATAAATATGCCAGCTTTCAAGAACGAAACTTCAGTAGTCATGAAACAACCATTTCTACAAGCCTGATGTTTCCATGGGTGAGTTCTGTCCAGATGATAACGGCAGAAACATTCAAAAGATATCTACTCTTCCGGATAGAAATACAAACACTGTATGGCTCCACTAACATGACAGAACTATTAGCAGAAAGTAGAATTATGGTTTCTGAGGGCTGGAGAGGTAGCTCAGTGCTTAAGAGCACCATCTGCTCTTCCAGAGGTCCTGAGTTCAATTCCCAGCAACCACATGGTGGCTCACAACCATCTATAATGAGATCTGCTGCCCTCTTCTGGCCTGCAGGTACACATGCAGGCAGAACACTGTAATAAATAAATAAATCTTTTTTTAAAGTTAAAAAAAAAAAAAGAATAATGGTTTCCGAGGTCGGGAGAAAGGGGTCAAATTCACAAATAGAATTAGGGTTTGAGGATTTAGTTCAATGGTAGAGTGCTTGCCTCACAAATTCAAGGTCTTAGGTTTGTCCTTAGTCCTGGGTTGGGTGGGAAGTTAGAATTAAAGGGAATATTTTCAAATTTCAAAATGAAAGCATTCTGAAACCAGAGAGCGGTGATGGTCGTACAACAGTGTGAATGTGCTTAGTGCCACTGCCTGGCCATGACAAATGGGGGACAAGCTCAATCTTACCATAGGTTTCCAAAGTTGCCTCTAACAAGTAGGTACCTAATGGAGGAGGCGCTTCAGTCAAGCAACCCAACAAAGGCCCTAACAGAGACAGCTTTTGTCTGTTTCCAGGTTATATTTTTCAGAGTGTCACACATTTAACACAGTTCTGAGGCCCAAGGTACTTTAGTATTGTGAAAGATGCTTATGTAAGGCGGAAAAAACAAAAAACAAAAAACAACTCACCCAAGAAAGAAACCATAGCCTTTTGGTCCAGAGGGCAAGGGAAAAAAAAAATAAAGCACATAAGAACAGCATAAATGGAGTTCTGGAAAATGAAAGCCTAGTGTCCAAACGTCTGCTGGTGTTCTCTGTCGGGAACTCAAGCACTACCAAGGGTGTAGAAGAAGAGAGAACGCAGGACATGACTGCCTTGCATGCTCCGAGGACCAGGAGTCCTGCAGACGTGCTATGGCTAGCTTCTCTGCTGACGTGTAAGAGCACATAATAAGCAGCCCAAGATTATAAATCAAGGTATCAAAGGAATAGAGAGTTTGGAAGTCATACCCATGACACACCGCTTATGGGATAGCACCCCACCCCCAACACCCAGTCCTTTAAAGGTTGACTCATTGAGGCTGAGGGGCGGGAAGAACCGTGGTTGTATTTCTACAGGCTAGCACCATATGATTGGGTAATGGCGCTAATTATTTAAGGCATAAAAACACTTAAAATACACCTTAGGTTAAAGTACTTATTCATGCACCATTGCTTTTGTCATTCTGTATACTTATTAAGGACTCCTGAGGTGGCCTGTACCATGTAGATGCTTATTTGTTTAGTGACAAATAAATAATGGTTTCCCACAAGTAGGCACAGGAAAAAAAATGGGAAAGCAGTTCTAATGTGCTAAGCATATTCTATGGTAAGTCCACAAAGCAAGAAAGAGCATCAGCTTTTGGGAGGAAGGAAAAGAGCAAGTTAGGGAATTTTGAGGCAGAAAAGATAGCCTGTATCAGAACTCCTGAGGAGGACACAGGTGGAAGAGAAAGGGGCAGCCATATATATAGTTGCTTGGCACATGCGGTGCTGTGGGTGGCACGTGCGATGCTGTGTGTGGCACGTACGATGCTGTGTGTGGCATGTGCAGTGCTGTGCGTGGCACTGTTATGCTGTGGGTGGCACTGTGATGCTGTGGGTGGCACATGTGATGCTGCGGGTGGCACATGCAATGCTGTGGGTGGCACTGTGATGCTGTGGGTGGTACTGTGATGCTGTGGGTGGCACGTGCGATACTAGGGGTAGCACGTGTGATGCTGCCGGTTTACTCCCCAGTGAGGGGTTGAGGAGACTTTGGTGAACAAAGTCCAGTACTGACTTAGCACCTACATGAACCAAAGGGAAGACAGAAGTGCAGACTTCACCCCTCAGTCCCCGGCTCCACGGATCTAGCCAGCAGTTCCCAACGTTTAGGACCCATAAAGAAGCAGCTCCAACATCTCACGCTCCCCCGCACCCTTCCCCTTCTTTATACTATATGTTGGGCAGGATTTTGAGAGGGGTTGTTTTTGTTTTAGTTTCTTTTTGTTTGGAGACTGAATCTTACACAGGCCAGGCATGCTCCTGGTTCACTCAGTAGCCGAGGATGACGCTGAACTTCGGATCCTCCTGCCTCTGTCTCCTGCGTGCTGGGATTATAGATGAGTCCAGGTGTGTGCAGGCTGGGCAAGCACTCTAACTGATTGGGCTGTATACCCAACCCAGCAAGAGTTTCATTTCCTTGTAGTTTTATAATGAAAGAAAAAAATTTATGGACTCAGAGAAACCATTTTTATTTGTCATTTCCCTCATGCAGTCACCTAAGCTTATATATATATATATATATATATATATATATATTCTATTTTGGGGCAGTAGTTTCTCCCTTCCCTGCTCCCCTACCATGGTTCTTTCTCCTCCCTCTACAGTGGGTTGTGTTTTGTTTTGTTCTTGTTTTTGAATAGTTTTATATTTTAGTTTTCATTCTTCTGCTTATATTTGTCTAATTTTGTTTTTGAATAAGTGAGAAATTTTAAATAAAAGAAACATACCAGCCGTTGAGACTACTCCAGGAACCATCCTCCCTGGCTTAACCTTCGGAGTGAGCTCAAGCCTGGAGACATCCCTGTATACCTTTAAAGTTTTATTTTGCTTTGAGGAATCTGTGAGGCCAATGTTAATATTTTTCAGTGCTAGGGATTAAACCCAGAGCTTCATGCATGGCAAGAAATACCATTAGCACACCCTCCAGCCCCAAACTATAGAAGAGCCAAAACAATTAGTTTTATTTTTGTTTTTGCTTAAATTTTGTTACATTTACTTATTTGTGTGTGTGTGTGTGTGTGTGTGTGTGTCTGTGTGTCTGTGTGTCTGTGTGTGTCTGTGTGTCTGTGTCTTTGTGCATGGACACGCCTTGGCATGAGAGTGGAGATTCAAGGACAACTTGTTATTTCTCCCTTTCTACTGTGTTCTTTTTTTTTTTTTTTTTTGTTTTGTTTTGTTTTGTTTTTCGAGACAGGGTTTCTCTGTGTAGCCTTGGCTGTCCTGGACTCGCTTTGTAGACCAGGCTGGCCTCGAACTCACAGCGATCCGCCCGCCTCTGCCTCCCGAGTGCTGGGATTAAAGGCGTGCGCCACCACGCCCGGCCTCTACTGTGTTCTTGGCATCAAACAAAAATTGTCAGACTTAACTGCATAGAACCCAAAATAACATGAAAAGGGGAACAGTTATAAGTTTACTACTACTTGATTTCATTTTGTGATTCATTGTGAAATGACAGTCACAACTAAGCAGCAACAATATAAGAACCACTGTGGAGTGGGGTGGAGCAGGGGGCCCAGAAACAGACCCAAACCACTCAGGTCAATTCAGAAAAAGGACTTAGACGAATGTTGGTGGCTTTGGTCTATGTATCATACGTGTGCATGTCCTTAGAGGCTAAACAAAGGCATGATATGCTGGGATCTAAGCTGCTGTGGGTGCTGGAAATCAACCTGTGAAAGCACAGCCATTGCTCTAAACCACTGAGCCATTTTACAAGCCCCCAGCTAGGGCCAATTTTTGACAAAGTCATAAAGGGAGTTCAGTTAGGGCAAAGAGAGAACATTTTCATCCAGTGGTATTTGAACAGCTGAACAGTCACAGAGGGGGAAAATGATCTTTGAATCCTATTTCTCTAAATGATTTTTGGGCTTAATGTACAGCCTCAAACTACACAATTTCTAGTAAATAATATAGGAAACAAATGTTGCTGCTCCATGAGCCTCATGCCTGCTTTTGCTTCTTGCTGGTGAGTTTGTGTAGTCTTCATGCCTTTGCTATCAGCATCTCCCACTAACAGCAGAGTCCAGTTTTTTCTGCCCTCGGGTGTGGACTGACCTGTGGCACTATAGGAGCTTCCAGGCCCTCAGCACTAGGCTTCGGCCTGCTGCAGTGTCTAGCTTCTAGACTGAGTAGCTACTGGGTTCTCAGTCTTTCCAGAATGAAGACAGCCTTGTGGGACTGCCCTGACGCACACACTGTAGTAAATTGTGTGTGTGTGTGTATGTGTCTATATGTGTGCATGTGTGTGTCTGTGTGTTATGTGTGTGTGTGTGTGTGTGTGTGTGTGTGTGTGTGTGTGTGTGTGTGCACATGTGCTTTATCGCAGTCTCTGATACAGGACCCTACCAAATACACTTACCATGAGTGATAACTGGATAAACTGGGCCTCATCAGAATGTAGGCATAAGGTTATTGTGTAGTTTAAATGCTGATTTCTGTCTCAGTGTTGTATAAACACTGCTCCCCAGTTGTTCCCTGGCATGTCAACAAAGCAGCTTACAGCCAATCGGTGAACAGGAGAGAGTACAGGGCTGAACTTCCTGCCATCCAGGGGAGGAGGAGTTAGAAGAGGAAGCAGGGGATTGAGTAGGGTTACAAGTACAAGAAAGATCAAGAGGAAGGAGCTAGAGCCAAGGAAAGCTACCAAGTGCAAGTGTCACTGGGATGTTTGCTGGGAGTAAGACAAAATAGCATAGAGGGTTAAGAATAGACTTAAACTGCTCAAGATTTTGTTGGGAAGCTTATTTTTAAACAAATATTAAAAAGTCTCCATTATGGTATGATAGCCAGGTTAAAAACTAAGCTAAGAGAAACAAACAGAGTTTTATACAAATAACCTTCACTGGCATACCAACAAAGGGTAGAATTTACAGTAATCTACCAAGAACTTTTGTAGAAAATAAAACTACAGAGCAATTGCTTAGTTGTTTTAACAAGAGAGGAACCACGGTTTCTAAGGCACAAGTTCACAGCTTCCTGATTAGACAGACCTGCAAAGCAGCAAGGCCTCTGGCCTGTGCACAAAACCAAAAAATGATACATACAAAACCCAGAGAGGCAGTTCATTTTGCCCTGCTTAAGAAGAAAAGTGGCTCTTTAACACAAGGAAGCTTCTCAAAACCAGACTTTCCTAGCCAAGACAAGAAGCTAACTCCCTTTTGGAAGGGGCTCTTGAGGCTGACTCTTGCAGGTCAGAGGAGAAAACACTTGTGGACCCAATAACTTCCCAGGGTGGGGAAGGGGTCAGAATCCAGTGAGGGAGGCAGGAAAAAAAAAGCCTCTCTCTGGAAGCAGGAGCCAGAGACAGACTGAGAAGCCTCAAGCACCTGAGCTGGTAAGGTCTAGAAGGGAAGCTGTGTCTAAGAAAGTAAAGTCCTTAGGGACTTAGGGAAAGGTTTTGAGATTAAAGAAAAAGGTTATTTTCTCTGTTGAAAATGGAGGAAGAGCCGGGCGTGGTGGCGCACGCCTTTAATCCTAGCACTCGGGAGGCAGAGGCAGGCGGATCACTGTGAGTTCAAGGCCAGCCTGGTCTACAAAGTGAGTCCAGGACAGCCAGGGATACACAGAGAAACCCTGTCTCAAAAAAAAAAACCAAAAAAAAAAAAAAAGAAAAAAAAAAAAAAGAAAATGGAGGAAGACACAATGACACAGCGCTTCTGGATTCCACTGGGTTTGTTTCTCTTAGCATACAAACAGTTTTCTCCGAGATGACTTTAGTTTTGTATATCCTCTTTGGGAGAGATCAGAATAAGACAGACTTGGAGAAAGAAGAGACCAAGAAAGAGATGCTAAATTAAAGGCTGTAGAACAAAGGTTGGTGAAATCTTTGAATCAAAACAGGGAGCCTTCAGAGAAATCCAATCTGGAACTTACAATAACAGCAAAAGAGGTTGTTCCAGATGAGGAAAATCCACAAAGGCTTGAAGAAACTGCAGAATGGCAGGTAATTGAGATGCTAGATAGAAAGCCTTCAGCTGTAGGCAAGATGGTCAAATTGGATATTGCATGTGTATTGTCAAGGTTCAATTACTAGGTGAAGGTCTATATGCTAGAGCAGAAATGCAGATCCTGTTTGGTGTTGCCTTGGAACGGGGTCATACAATGGCTCATATGCTCCGTTTTGTAGAGTTTGAAGAACTGAATTGTGTGCACCATGCCATAGGTTCACATTCAGAATTCCGGTGGGCTTTTGCCTTAAATTTTCAAGAGAATGACTCTAAGGATACACATTTGTTAGAGATGGTGACTGTCTTGGTGATGCCTTTCCAAATTGGGGCTGGTGGTGCTTCAGCATGTTTGTCCATTGGAATACAATAATTTTTTAAACATTATGACATGAAACCTGTTTCAGATATAACCTATAGTCCTATAGGTCATACAATTATGAAAAGATCTAACAATAATTTTTAAAAGGTGGTTACAAAACAGAAGGGGAATGTAATTCTTCCCCAAATAAATTAAATAATGATTTACTGATTTCAATTTTTTAAAAATGAGACAGGTAGCACACCTGTTAAGATACACTAGATTTTAGAAAAGACTGCTGAATTGGATCAGCATATAAAGGTCCTAATTCCAAAATGGAAGACAGGAAGTATATTGTGTTAGGAACAGACTATGCTCTTATCTCAATAAGAAACAAAAAGCTATGTATTCCATCCAAACTGTTAGAAATCAGATTTGACAGGGAGGCAAACAACAGACACCTCTCAAAAAGGATGCACAAATGGGGGGGGGGGTAAAAGGAGCAAATTAAAACCATGCAGAGATATGGCTACCCATTCTCTATGAAAGCTAAACTACAAAAAAAGACTAAAAAGGATCCTCATTGTGACATCTAAAATGTTGATTTACAGAAACGGGGAGTAGGATTTTTTTAGGGTGGCAGAGAGAAGAGAGAATGGGAAAATGTTCATTGAAGGGTATACACGTATAAGATGAATATGTTTGGGACCCTAATGTACATACACCATGGACTATAGTTAACAATTATGTATATTTGGAATTGTTATGAGTAAATCTTAAGGTTTCTCATCATACACAGCTCCTATATGAAGTGAGTGATATTCTAATTCAATCAACTGTGATAATCATTTCACATGTGTAACACTCTAGCTATACAACTTTTTCCCAGTTTTTTTTTTTTTTTTGGACAGGTTTATTCTATTTAAGCAGAAACAGGTAAGGGTACAGTGTACGAATTTTTCCTCAGAACTGAAACTTCCCTTCCTGGAAGGAACAGGGATGCTCATAAGACTCAGAAAATAAAGTCGACAAGGCTCAGGAAGCTCCTGAGATGTACAGGAATCACAAAGATTCTCCTCAAGGTTAGAAAAATAATAAATAATTCAGGGAGCTCCAGGGATGTGGACCAATTTTATGAATTGTCACTCATGTTGGGGTGATGCAGCTGCCTTTGACTCACCTATACTCCTGTAAATAACCCAGATAAACTCATTGGTTTCTCAAGTCAGACTGGAGTGCAGTCTATTCTCTCCTGTGTTATTAGTGCCCTATCTACAGTGAGGAAACATCTGTACGTGCCTCCCCAGGAAAAGTCACAAAATACAGAATAAAATACAGATACAGTATGATGTTAATATGGCTGGGTGTGGCGTGTACACCTGTAATTCCAGCATTCAGGAGGTGAAGAGTCATGAGTTTGAGCTTGAGACTACCCTGAGCTATACAGTAAGAACCTGCCTTTTTAAAACAACAAAGATGAATATAAGAATAAAAAAAGAAAGAAAAAATGTAACATGAATATAGATGTAAATGTGATACACTATTGCCAGGAAAGATACACACAGATGCGCACACACTTCCTTTGCCCACGTTGTCTGAGCAATGCTTATGAAACAGTGGAGGGCCTTGTCTTGCCCCCTCCGTCAAGAATGAAGTGTGCAGGCAGTGAAGGTGAATTAAACCAGGAAGCCTTTGAGAATTCAAAAGGAAAATAAAGGTCACCACAGTGGGAAAGTGAGTGGCAACTTGAACACAAAACTAAAAGACTTGAACTTGCAGCAGCCCTGGGATGCCAAGTGATGGAAGTTGTGAGTGTTCAGGCCCTAAACCCCTGGCAGGCCTTAGGGCACCCAAGCACTCTGCTCCTAAGGACAGGTTTTCAGAAAGCAAGCACACTGCTGACCAGAGTGGCAAAAGAGCGGATCACCGAGACAAAAAAGCAAAACCAGGCAATACCCTGGGCAGAGTATGGCGCAATCATCCTTAGATGGTTGTCCCATGAGTCTTAGAGGATGGAGAGGCTGTGTACAGGGTTTACATAAGCCCTGATTGGCTGGGCATGTATATGCAAATGAGGCAAAGAGTAAGGACTAATCGGGAGCCTATCAGTCCAAAAGGCAAAGCAAACCGCCTGCCTTAAACTCAAGGGAGGGCACGCAGCTCTCAATCAAGGCCTCTGCTCTGTTCCCTCCCCTCTCCCTCATTGCGCCAGTGGAAGTCAGGTACGCAGACTAAGTAACCAAAATTTACCAAAGCTACTTCCATCACTGCCGGGAGCCCTCCTGATGTTGCTGCCGCTGGCTATCAACTGTAGCTGGAGGCCTCTTCTACACGTTGCATTCACCATTAAAAAGCAAATAAAAGCTGTGTTTAGCTGATAGATACCCAGTCCACGTGTATAGCTAGCTACTATTCCATCTCGTTCTCAAAAACAACCTCAGAATTCATTCCTCCTGAGCTCTGTCCATTATGTCACTTCCGCCCTCCAGCTCTTCCTGTGTCTGAACATCACTGAAGTCCACTCTTAACTGCTGAGCTAAGACACAATTCTTATTACAGACAAAGGGGGAAGACCTGTGACTTTTAAGACATGGAGCCTAACCTGAATGCACCTTCAAGCAGGCTGTGCAACAGCCAACAGCTCCGTTTTTTTAAAACATTGACTTCTATTCCCTCTTTACTTTAAAATAAAGACTACAAACCTCAAAATTCTTGCTTTTGAAAGAGGAAAGCACAAGTCACAAGTGATAGTTTTATATTTTAATACTATTATAATAAGTTAAAATTTATCTTGAAAATGTAAGATTTCAATTTTAATTTTATTTATTTATTTATTTGGTTTTTCAAGACAGTGTTTCTCTGTGTAGCCTTGGCTGCCCCGGGCTTGTTTTGTAGACCAGGGTAGCCTCAAACTCAGAGACCTGCCTGCTTCTGCCTCACCAAGTGCTGGGATTACAGGCATATGCCACCATGCCCAGCTTTCATTTTTAATTTTACTTATTTTTATTTTCTCAGTATGCATGTCCTGACTGCATTTGTCTGTGTACCGTGTGCATATGAGTGCCCACAGAGGCCAGAAGAGGATGTCAGATCCTCTGAAACTGGAATTACAGAAGGCTGTGTGCTTGTCATGTTGGTGCTAGGACCCAACCTGGGTCCTCTTCAGGAGCAACAAGTGCCCTTGACTGCTAAGCCAACTCTCCAGGCCCTGTATCAGTTACTTTTAGGACTCAATAACACAGTTATTTTCTTTTATACAGAATAAACAGACCAAGACTTTGAATGCTGCTACCTGTTAGGATTGTGTCTCCTGTAATTTTCACTTGTTCCTAGCCGTGAGGCCAAGATGCAATCTCTCTTGAGAAGGAAATTTGATATAAAAATCTCTGGTGCACACATACACATACACACACACACACACACACACACACACAAACACACACACACACACACACACACAATTTTACATGTAATCACAGACTTAATAAAATCTTATTTAATACTTATATAGTAAGGATGCTCATGTAAAATACAAAGCAATTAATCTAATAAAAGAATTAATAATTTACATTGCTTAGAGGTACTTTGATTAAGACAAAACCTTGTATTCCCTATTATTTTCTGTTACCCACGCTTACTAAACCATAAAGTAGAATTATTTGTTTGGAAGGAAATCACCATTAAAATCTATATATCTGATGTTAAATTTTATAGCCTAATAAAACCTTTATCTATAACCCCAGTGTGTGTTGTTTAATATAGACAAATAATATTTTATGTAATATTTAATTGACCCAAAGATACCATATAAGTAGGCCCTAGGAAGGTAAAAATCCCTCAGTTTATATGCTATGTACTTATCAGCCTTTTACTATTTCCTTAAACACTTACATTTACACATAACCACATACATTTTTAAAGCAGGCCTGCCAATATATATTTTTTTTCCTTAAACCCACAGTAAAAATGAATTTTTAAAAATCAAAGTGTCCACAAGTCCTGTTATTCAGTTATTTGAAGGAATTCTAAGACCAGCATAAGCTCAGCCTGTCTTAGCATGGAATGTCACACAGACAACTAGCAACATACAAGACACTGTGACGTTAGCAAGGGGAAAAGTTTTTCTTTTCATCTTCAGAGAGAACCAGGTTACCTCTGGGAAGACCCGGAAGGCTCACTTTTGTCTCTGTCTGTAGGTCTGTTTCACTGTGTACCTTCAGTCCTGTTGTTGGTGTGTTTCACTGTGTACCTCCAGTCCTGCTGTTGGTCTGTTTCACTGTGTACTTCCAGTCCTGTTGTTGGTCTGTTTCACTGTGTGCCTTCAGTCCTGTTGTTGGTCTGTTTCACTGTGTGCCTTCAGTGCTGTTGGTGGTCTGTTTCACTGTGTGCCTTCAGTCCTGTTGTTGGTCTGTTTCACTGTGTGCCTTCAGTCCTGTTGTTGGTCTGTTTCACTGTGTGCCTTCAGTGCTGTTGGTGGTCTCTTTCACTGTGTGCCTTCAGTCCTGTTGTTGGTCTGTTTCACTGTGTGCCTTCAGTGCTGTTGTTGGTCTGTTTCACTGTGTGCCTTCAGTCTTGTTGTTGGTCTGTTTCACTGCGTGCCTTCAGTCCTGCTGTTGGTCTGTTTCACTGTGTGCCTTCAGTGCTGTTGGTGGTCTCTTTCACTGTGTGCCTTCAGTCCTGTTGTTGGTCTGTTTCACTGTGTGCCTTCAGTGCTGTTGTTGGTCTGTTTCACTGTGTGCCTTCAGTCTTGTTGTTGGTCTGTTTCACTGCGTGCCTTCAGTCCTGCTGTTGGTCTGTTTCACTGTGTGCCTTCAGTCCTGTTGTTGGTCTGTTTCACTGTGTGCCTTCAGTCCTGCTGTTGGTCTGTTTCACTGCGTGCCTTCAGTCCTGCTGTTGGTCTGTTTCACTGTGTGCCTTCAGTCCTGTTGTTGGTCTGTTTCACTGTGTGCCTTCAGTCCTGTTGTTGGTCTGTTTCACTGTGTGCCTTCAGTCTTGCTGTTGGTCTGTTTCACTGTGTGCCTTCAGTCCTGCTGTTGGTCTGTTTCACTGTGTGCCTTCAGTCCTGCTGTTGGTCTGTTTCACTGTGTGCCTTCAGTCCTGTTGTTGGTCTGTTTCACTGTGTGCCTTCAGTCCTGTTGTTGGTCTGTTTCACTGTGTGTCTTCAGTCTTGTTGTTGGTCTGTTTCACTGTGTGCCTTCAGTCTTGTTGTTGGTCTGTTTCACTGTGTGCCTTCAGTCCTGTCTGTGATCATGCCAGGGGCTGGGCCTTTCTTTCATGTTTTCATTGTTGAACATCAAGAAGCCAGAGCCCAACAGCTGAGTCTATGGGGCCTGAGTTTCCAAGAGGTCTCCATGGTGTCTTGGTTATAGGAATAGTGTTTAGGTATACAAAGAAAAGCCAAATAGGAGGCCTGGCATGAGGAAAAGTTTTACTGACTTGGAAAGGCAGATGGAAGACTGGGGTGCATGCTTGTTATAAGAGTAAGTTTGGGAATGTGGTAGTTCACAGGACACCCAACAGCATTAAGGACTCCAAGCATCCACATGGGTGTCATCATTTTGGCTGGTCCCTACCTGTGTAGTGGTTCCTCAAAGAGGCCCCTGTGTCTCTCAGACTATCCATTAGGTCTCAGTGGATCCATGTTGTCCTCTCAGGAAAACCCCCTCTCACAGCTGTCTCTCAGTTTTTAAGGATGGGTGATCACGTATATTTTTGTTGTTGTTGTTGTTATGCACCAACTCATATCCAGGTTGGCAGGAGAGAGGACCTTGGCAAACCCTCATCCCACCTGACACATGAGCCACAGAAAGGAAGGCAGAGAGACTCAATCTGCCCACTGTTTTCAAGGGCTTGAAGGAAAGAGAAGTAGTGAGTTGGGCATGCTTGTTAAGATGATGCTAGAGGCATGGATCTGAGTCCCAGGGCATCTGATAAAGTTTCTAGGTTCTTGTGTCCCAGGAGAAGAGATCAACCAGGATCATGTGGTTATAAACAGAAATACAGATCATTATTAAGAAAGAAAAGGCACTCCTGAGAATGGAAGTGAGCAAGGAAAAACATGCTGAAAAGTACTAGGCCACAAGGGTCATGACCTCTATAGGTCATCAACATAGCATCTGCCTCTCCTGTTTGTTTGTCGAGTGCTTTTCTTGCACATGCTCTGTTTGCTGCATGTTTCTCAGGTAGGGACACGCTTCTAGCCTTTTGTCAACTGGCTTCTTTCACATGTCAATCTTGAGGCCATGTTCTACAGGCTCTGCTCTCCTGCCACAGATTTAAGACAGTGACTTATGTCTGTTTGTGCCCTCGGCCTTGAAGGGTGCACCAGAGAGAACAGATGGACAGAAACCCCTGTCTATGGATTAGAACACCCATACAAAAGCCAAGCAGGAGCTGAACCAACGTGTTATTCAAACTCCTCCCCTTGAAGAGATGTTTCTACCCTCCTCCTGGGGTCTCAGTGACAAACTGAGGCCTGATTTCACCCAAGTTTACTCTGGGGGAACCAACAATATTCCTTACAGACCCTAGGCAAGAAGTTACAGGGGTATAAGTGCTACTTCCCTAAAAGGCCCCTCCTGGGAAGCCTTTACCCACAGGAATGAGATAGAGCACCCTTCTCCCCCTAGATAGGTCTTCCCCCACTTATACACTCTAGTCCCTCCCTGGGGTCATGCACAATTAAGGCAGATTTCAATGTAACAGAGAGTAGGGAGCCACTGGATACTCATGGGGGATGTACAAAGTACAGGCCCAGCTGGAACAATCCGTTTACAGTTTCCAAGTGCATGAAATGCTATCTCCTCGAATATCTGCTTGCTTCCTTGCTTGCTACTCAGTTACTAGTCTGGAGTTTCCCCAAGAGCTCCAGCCCTATTCTATTAAACATTATTCAATCTAGGTGTTCCAATGGAGAACTATTGAATGAATTAATAAATCAAGGGACCATTTAAGTGACCAGTGAATGGATGATTGCCCTGTACAAGGAGACCAGGAAGTGTCTCTTTGAGGAAATAGGTAGATTAAATGAATGAGGAGAGGAGATTGGCTTCTCTGTGACCCACAGTGACCTACTGTCCACCAAATCTCCAGGTCACTTTTACTCTAATCACCAAATCTCTCAGACTGAAATCCAAAAACCTGCTTTGCAAGATAACTCTGTGGCAGTTTGTTTCAAGGCTGAGGAAACTGGGTTCGTTCAAAATGGTACTGGAGGACTTCGATGACAGCTGGCTGAGGTTGAGTAACGTCATATTTATGATTTAGGTACAGATGGTGCCTGACTAATAATGGTGTGACTTATCTCTTGGCTTTATGAAAAGCATTCAGTGGAGATGGCATTTTGAATTTTGAGTGTGAATCTCTTCCCTACCCCACTCTGTCAAAAAAATTCTTCCTGTCCTACAATGCAGGACACTGGCAATGGGCCTCAGCTCCAGCCAGCAACCAGAAGGACAAACAGACACTGTGTAGTACACTGTGGAAGGACAAACAGACACTGTGTAGTACAATTAAACTGGATTGTGGGTAGGTAAGGCATGTTAGATTCATTTTGACTTCTGATATTTTCATTGTGATGGACTTTACTTATTAGGAATTATCCCCATTCAAACAGTGGGGAATCTTTATAATCTGGCCTTCGAATTCTTTTATTTTTATACTCATCCATTTATTCATGTACTCATTTATTTGAGCCAGAGTTTTATACTGCAGACAAGGGGACTCACTATGTGGGCTGGCCTGGAACTCATTGCAGTTCTCCTTTCAAAGTCCCCTAGTGTTGGGGTCACAGATGTGAGCCACCATGCCCAGCTCTAGCCTAGAAAAAATTGACCAGATAGGACACAACAGAATCTCTGCGAGGAAAGATGGAAAGGATGTAGAATTTAAGACTTTAACTGCTTTGTTTGCTTTTGGGTTTTGAACACTTGTTATCTGGGGACACTTATGTTCACAAAGGCCAGAATGAGATCCAAACAATATGATCAGATGGGAGTGGGACACGGATGACTTTCAAATGTGAAGCTGTCATACTCAAGAGGACAGTGGAGAGCAGCTGACTTGGAGGATAGAGGTAATCATGGCTTTGGACTTGCTGAGTCAGGTGACAGCAGGGTGTCCTACAGAGGCTGTGCTGTTCACCAAGGCAGCCCATAGGCCAAGAGAGACATGAATAAGAGCCTAACATCAAATCTAAATCACAGGCCGTGCCCCACTGTAGACTGCTTATCGCCTTGTCCCCAGGGCCTGGTACAGAACCCCACAGACCACTGTAGCCCATTGAATGATGAGGTGTCTTTATTTTTGTTAATGAGGTGGTTCTGGGACAGCTCTTATAGCATGCAGGTGAGACTTCTGGGCACCAGAAAGAAGGTTGGAATGAGGCTTATGGTCTCTAGATGGTCCATGAATGGACAAATTGGGGGATGTAGATTGAGTCCAGTTATGGGGCTAATAATTTAATCAACCATATCAGCATAGTGAAAACTACAGAAAACAATCTCTGGACAACAGGGCTTCCTGGCTGGTGAATACAGTGACGTCCTGTGAGAGTGACATACCAGATCCCATGAGAGTAGGGATGGATGCTCACTCCCAGACCTCATCTTATGAGACCCTTCCACCTTGCTGCTTCTTGATCATATCCTTTTGTTATGAAACCATGTGTGTGGATGCAGTCCTCTTTTCATTTCCATATGGGATGTTCCAGGACCCCCATAGCACCCACATCCCAGGGATGGTTGAGGCCCTGCATAAGATGGCATAGAGCTTGCATATGTCTTATAGTCTTATAGTCTAATGCAACATAAATGCTATGAAAATACTTATTATCCTGCATTGACTAAGGATCTATGACAAAAATAAGGCCCATACGTGTTCAGCACAAACACATTTCTTTTTGGGATTGTTTGGGTTTTTTTGTTTGTTTGTTTGTTTTCTCTTTTTTTTCATGTTGCAGATGGTTTTATTTATGGATCTGGGCATCCACCATGTCACCCCATTTAAAGGAAAGTAGTGTAAAAATAAAATGCATCTTGAATTTCCTTTTCTACCCTAACTGAATTTTGGAAAAGAATCCTTCACTAACTGCATGTGGTGCATGGATGGTGAGCTAGAACAGAAGAAACACGGAGTGCCCTCAAGGCGTGGAATTCATAGGAGAGGTGCCCAACCTGTTCTGTGCTCCCGAGCATAGAGATGTGTCCTCATTGTCCTCTAAATGACCACATCACACCTCTGCTTTCCTTCAGAAGTCCAGTCCAAAGGAGGGGTGTTTACAAAATTAAAAATCAGGAGTGCATTCTAGGCTCTGTAACGGGCACTCCCTCCGTAACAGATAAGGTAAGTTCCTGCCTTGCTGATCTCAGGGGTTCCTGGGTTGTCTACATGCAGGTTAATAAACTGCTCACTGCAAGAGCCTGCCTTGAGAGTCCAGATGCTTAAGTGCTGCTGTCAAATCACGCAGCCCTTGCCCCAGCTTGAGCAATGGGACCTCACCTTAATTTGCAAAAACTTTCTGGGGGGGAAAAAGAATAGCACAGCTAGCTCTATGCAGCTAAGCCCCTCATTTCGATGAGATCTTTCTTTTCAGAGGATGGAAGCGGCTAACATACAAAAGTCAGCCTACCCACAAAGTAAACACAAAGAGTGCTATAAAATCATAGGGAGGAACACCTTGGCTGGGTGGTTGGCACAGCACCATGACAGGTGCCTAGTGAAGACTCCAAAGCATGACGACACATCACAGTAATTGCCTGAGGGTGAGATGGTGTCAGTCCAGGGGTAGAACACATTGTGCTTGAATAAGGTAATTAGGTTTCCTAATGCTAACCAGGGACTTTTATGTTGAGTCAACAGTACTCAAAAACTAGGTGTGGGTCATGATGGGACAACTCAGCAGGCTAGGTTCCTCTGGGTCATTGCTAAGAACAGGCTGTGTGACTCCAACACCTGATGGAACAGAGCTGTCTCTGTTATGAGTTATGAGTCCACGGTGCTCTGAGACCATGGGGGGCATCTGTGTCAGTGTCTAGTGATACATAACACTGCCAAAGAGGATGCCTATCTGTGTACTTAGGACGTGAGCTGAAGATGCCTGCAAACCAGTGTGTTCCACCTGTTCTTGTTCCAGCTCTGGGACAACGCCTGGGATTGGCTACTTATGAGGAGCAGACGTTTGCTTTGGCTCGCAGTTCTGGAGGTTTCAGTCTGTGGTCAGGTGGACCTGTTGCCTTTAGTGAGGGTGCTGTGTGGCACAGTAGAGGAAGAGAGAGAGAGAGAGAGAGAGAGAGAGAGAGAGAGAGAGAGAGAGAGAGGAATACATTCCCACAGTTGCGTTCAGGTTAATACCCACAAAGAGCTAAAATCCTCCCAGCAGCCTCTACCCCTTAAAGGTTATTTTATCTCTCAACAGCACCACTCTGCAGACCAAGGACATGGCTTTTTAATGGACATTTCAAGATCCACACACCCAGTAAATTGTGAATTCGGCCAACAGTGGGTGTTCATTGAAATGCTCTTTCGGCAGCTCAAAACACGCATGTCAACTTACTTGGCTGGTCTCCTGTATTCGAACGATCAAATCCATCCCTGCGAGAATCAAGAGTGTCAGTCGTTCCGAGGATGGTTTTAGATGACTGTCAGAGCTTCACCTTTGCTAGACATGGCGACACATGGCGACACACACCGATAATCCCAGCACTTTGGAGTTGGATGCAGGAAGATTAGGTGTTCTAGGCCAGCCTCACCTACATAGCGAGTTTGAGGAAAGCCTGGGTTACATTGTCACAAGAAAATAAAAAGCAGGTACCCATTGCTTCTTGTTCTTTCTGCTCTCTCTTTCCTGATGATCCCGAACCCTGGGGGGATGGGGTTTCTATATAGAGGGCCTGTTTAGAGCAGAATCCTTCATGGCCTGCAGCGGAACAGTGTTTGCTGGACGTGATCGAGACACTGCACACAGAAACTCACGGTGGCTGGGACTGAATTCACAAGACATGTATATGATCAAGCCGGCCACACTCCTAGCAGGGAGGACAGAAGGTTCATGAAATCCCACCCCCATCTGAGGAGCTGTGGGAGAAGAGTAAGTTGTCTTTAGGAATGCCGCCCCTGAGCAGTCACCTGTGCTCCTGCAGACTGTCCTACACCCATGCACGTATAGGCAGCCCTAAGTGGTCTCAGTGGGTTTAAAAGAAAAGAGCATTGGAGGGGAAAATGTGGGGAGAGGTTAGGAAGGAACTGAAGGGGAGAGGGTGGGGTGGATCTGATGTATGCTTGAAATTCTCAAACAATAAATTATTATTATTATTATTATTATTATTATTATTATTATTATTATTAATTTTTTTCAGGACTGGAGTTCTCTGTGAGTTTGAGGCCAGCCTTGGCTGTCCTAGACTCACTTTATAGATCAGTCTGACCTTGAGCTCACAAAGATTTGCCTGCCTCTGCCTCCCTGAGTGCTGGGATTAAAGGCATGCGCCACGATGTCTGGCTTTAAAAAAAAAAACAGTTTAAAATGCATAAGTGAATAAAATATATTCCATACAGAAAGTGTAAAATTTAATGTGAAACTTCACAACTTCAGTTCGGTTCTGAACCATATGAAGTTAAGTTGCACAGACTTTGGGTCTGGTTAATTTTTATGTGTGATGTTTTCATTTTTTAAAAAAATTGTTTTTAATAATAAAGTTTTTTAAAAAACAAAAATATAAAAATCTTCACACCTGTTATACAATCATGTTCTCTCTCTCTCTCTCTCTCTCTCTCTCTCTCTCTCTCTCTCCCTCCTTCCCTCCCTCCCTCCCTCCCCTCTCATTTCTTTGAGACAAGGTCTCACCTGTAGCTTTGGCTGGCCTGGAACTCCCTCTATAGACTAAGCATGCCTCAAGCACAGAGACGTACCTGCCTCCTCCTTCTGAGTGCTTAGATTAATGGCCTGTACCATCAAGCCCAGCTCATGTGCCTTTTCTAAGAGCAACAGAAAACACATTCTCTTCTCAAGATGATCTGTAGACATTAACTTCCTAAGGATCCAGAAATAAACATAGTCCTTCTGGCTAGCACAGGGGCATCCAACTGTATTGACAGTGTGGTCCCAGCAACCAAGAAATCTAAGTGAATTGGCAACTCACTCTCCTTTTCCTTTTCCTTGTCTGCCAGGTGGGGCCTTGATGTCCAGTGGCCGTCCGGCGTCTGGCTTTTGGTGGCACCCGCCTGTTAATCACTGTCTGGCAAGCCACCACTCTGCTTCCAAAACCTCCGAGCCTTCCAGGGCACACGCCGATAAGGGATTCTCAGGCCATGGTGCCAGCGGCTTTCTTGGCCGGGGTCTGAGGAAGGCCATTGTTGTAACTGGCTGTTATCTCTCGCTCCGACTCCACTTGGCAGAGGTGCAAGGCCCATCACTGTGGTGTGGAAACGGCTGCTGGACACCGGAGGAGCCGGCGCGTCAATAAACACGAGGCATGCAGGAAATAGCAACCAGCCTTGCAAACAAAAAGAGAAACATTCTCAAGTTTATTGGATGCTGAGATGTTTGTCCTTGGTCATGCTACCCGGCTTTATCTCACTCCACAGCCTTCCTATGGAAGAAGCAGGGAAGTGAGCGGGTTTATCAGCAGGAGATCGGAGGTAATGTTTATGTTTGGCTGACATAGTTCGGAAAGTATTTTTGGTGCGGAGGGTACTGTTTTTGTTCGTTGCAAACGTTTGCCGCTCACGTCTTTGTTAGGCCTTAGTCTAGGAAATACCCAGTCAACTAAGACATTTCTTGTCTCCCCAAGCCATCGGGGAACCTCCAGACTGTGGCCTCATGGAAGGGCAAACTGCCAGGGTGCTCCTCAAAGGGCAGCAGCAAAGTGGAACCCCTCCCTACCAGCAGTTGTGGCTCAGAGGCAGACACACTTACGTGGAGATATCTGTGTCACGCATGCCCCCTGCAGACATTGCAAGATGCTGCACCCTGGCCCCTGGCCAAGTTCTGCAACACCTCTGCTATGCAACACGTAGGAGAGCCACCCAGGGTGGGTCAAATGCCACTCCTCAACGATATAAGCAGGAACCAAGGGGCCCCATGAGATTTCAAATTCAACTGTTGAAAATGCTATGCCACCTTCAGGATTCTGGGAGTACTGCAGGGAGAGGGATCGCGCCACAGTTCCACATCATCTTCCTACCCAGAGATCTTGAGTCAATAAGAGCGATTAAGAGCAACGTTACAGAACAGCCAAAGTCTGAGTAGTGCTGTCTGGGGTGACCTGGGATGCCTCACACCAATCCTGTAGTGAGAGTCATACGTGATGACTATATGTTTCCTCGAGGAAGCAGGTTTTAACCCAGCGCCCGTATTGGGAACCTTCTCTTCTATGCTCAGAAAGGCACCTTCATTTGGGTGATAAATGGTCTCCTCACCAGCGGTACCAACAGCACAGCTGCACTCTAGGGCCACTAACCACCTGTGCTTTCATTTCAGCAAACACTCCTGAGAACAGCTGGGGATCAGCCAGGTGTCCTGGTACACACCTGTTACCAGCACTAAGGAGATCAGACAAGAAGATTGCAGCTTGAGGGAGGTTTTGAGTACGTAGGGAGGTCCAGGGCAGGGGAGGAGAGGGAAAGAAGGGAGCGCAAGAGGGCAGACGAGAGGGAGGCTCCAGGGAGCCAATCATGGGGACACTTGCAGGTCATCCCAGCACGTGGGAGGAAGAGCAGTAGTTCCAAGTTCTCCTCTGCAGCAAAGCAGGTTTGAAGCCCGCCTAAGGTACTTGGGACCCAATCTGAAAAAGAAACAAAAATAACAGCATTTAAAAAAGCAACTGTGTCCCCTGTCCTGACAGTTCACAGGGCAGAAATCAAGCCCCAGGAAGGTAGAGTAACTAGTCCAGGGTCAAACACAGAGGTTTTAAAGACATATCTTTTAAAGACATACCAAGCTCTTTCCTCCATGGGTTTGTGGTTGCGGTATCTACCCATGACCTGGGGCCTCAGTTGTGCTTTAAGTAGCAAGAAGTGGGGCTAAAGTGTTGGGGATCCTAGGGTCTGCCGAGTAGCTACAAGTTGAACAGTGGGGCTGAACTAGGTGGGTCATGTAAGATGAGCAGTGAGGAAAATGGGTGGATCCCAGATGTTGTTGAAGTATCGATGTCATCTTTAAGCAGCAATGGGGGGTGTGGGTTGTTTAATATAAAGCACCTGACAACAGTAATGGTAAGAGCAGCAGTGACCACACGACCTGTCCACCACTGCACTGGTGAGGATCAGGACAAGAGGGGAAAAAACGGCCAGGACTAAGTGATGCTATTTGCAACTAACGGATGCAGTAGAAGCCCAAGTTTCTGGGAGATGGGGGTGTTCCTTTCTTTTCTCTGAGCCCATAGTCTTTTTAAACACACAGCACCATGTCTTTCACAGGGTAGTCAAGTGAGCGTTTGAGTCTGAAGGGTTTGGTGTTTTTGGTGCCGGGGCTAGAACACAGGACCTTGAGTGCTAGAGCAAGTGCTCTCTACCAGTGAGATACACTCCCTGCCAGAGCTCACAGTTTTTATATTACTTGCTTTACAAATCTAAGACACAACTGCATATAGTGTGTGTTTCCATAACATATTTTCTCATGTGGATTACTGCCAGGGTGCTTGGCACTTTAAGGACAAACTTCTGCTGTGGTGCTTAGCAGTATCACTCTGAGACACAGAACTGGACTGTTCTTATCCTAAACCACCCATCCAGAGGAGAGCTTATTAAACCCTGTGGTAAGAACTAAGAAAACTAGCTAGGAAACAGATAACGAGCTGCGACTGCCGCCGCCAAGAAGCTGTTTGGCTCACTGATGGCATTTCCTAGTTCCCGTGTTGCTCTTGGCTGTGCAGAAATTAGATGTTTGAAATGTTATTATTATCAAAAAAGGGATAGGTTGTGCTACTTAGAGAGGGGAAAAGACCTCATGACTGCTGCAGGGTGAGAATGCTGGTGGAGACATAGGTTATTACCATGGCCCCAGGAGAGAGCCTGAGCAACTAGCTCCTTACAGAAGAAGCCAGTGCCACTTTTCCAACAGCTGAGTGAAGGGTGGCAAAATGACATTCTGGGGTTGCTTTCAATGTTTCGTTTTGTTTTGTTTTTTAGTTTTTTGAGTCAGGGTTTCTCTGTGTAGCCTTGCCTGTCCTGGACTTGCTTCGTAGACCAGGCTGGCCTTAAACTCACAGTGATCCACCTGCCTCTGCCCCTCCCGAGTGCTGGGATTAAAAGCGTGCACCACCACAACCGGCTGCTTTCAATGGTCTTTAAGAAGGAAAACAATCATTTTGTTGCTTGGGCATGTCTGTTAGATGCTCAAGAGGAACAAGCTGGTGAAGCCAGGGTGGTGTCCCACTCCTATGGTCGCAGCACACAGGAGGCAAGCCTATTTTGAGTTTGAGGTCAACCTGGGCTACATAATAAGTTATAGGATCTTCAGGGTTTGTTTCCAAGATCTTATCTCAAAGGGGAATACAAACAAATAAGCAAACCCAAAGCTGATGTGCTTTGCTGTTTATGGTTAATGAGAAACTCAGTTCCTCAGGCAGGCTGCTCAGCAGCCATATGTGGCCAGTGGCCTCTATACTATACGACACAAGCACAGGACATTTCCTCCATTCCAGAAATATGACTGGACAATGTGTCCAGAACGTGTCACTGCTCTAGGGACAGTGGGGCCTGGGAGAATGGAGCCAATAAATGGAGTGGACAAAAGTCTCATGTAGTAGCAAGTTTTATTCAGAGCATCAGACAATTTATACTCTCAGGGTTAAGAAAAGTCACCTGAGTAAAGTCCTCATGAGTTCAAGTTGTATGCAATCACAAGGACAAGCTACACGTGGGTGACAAAAACATGTTTTCCCATAGAGGCATATAAAGGATCATTTAAACATTTACTTGAACAGCACCAGCAAGAAATAAGGAGTAATCTGAAGTAAAATCATTCCTATCCACTACACCCGGAAAGGGCACGGAAACACATTCCAGTAATTCCATGTTTTGAAGAAACTGAGGTCACAAAAACTCTTGTTTTCTTCGAGTGTTCTCACTGGCGCTCAGAATTCCCTTCACGTGAATTCATTCCTGGACCATGTTCCTATAGAAGAGAGTCTCTTACAGAGGCTCAGAGTTGGGATCAGACATTGAACGCAGAGCTGATGGGTTTAGAAGGCAAAGGAGAGAAATTGTAGCTAATTACAAAGACATGTAATCAAAACTTAAAGTCACAGTAAAAACACATGGGTGGGAAGGCAGAGGATAACCTTGACTGATGCTCCTTAGCTACCCTCTACCTTTGTTTTTGAGATGGGGTCTCTTTCTGGCCTGGAACTTGCTAATTAGAACAGCCAGGGTGGCTGGCCACCCAGCTCCAGGGATCTTCTTGTCTCTGCCCCCCCCCCTCCCCAGAGATGGGATTACAAGCACACAGTTTGGATTTAGGGAAGAATGAGATGTTCTAATGCTCTGCAATCAGTGCCGCAGGCACCCTGACCATAGCCGGCAGAGAGCTTTCTCCTCCTTGTTTGAGATGTCTTTAGGAAGACAGCAGGGTCTCTGTAGGTAGCCTTGGCTTTGTCAGCTAGGTTGAGGTTTCTGACCCTTAGCCAGATTCCGCCCCCTTCCCGTGTCCCTTAATTTCCTCTTCCTGGCCTGCCTCAGTTGGACACCTGGTTATCTTGGGGCTGTCCACGTGCAGTTGGTCTTTAGTTAGTACAATTTCATCTTGCTCATGTGGACACAGAGATCTAGTCTATGTGTGAATGACTTGTTCCCACAGAAGGCCATTTGACACATCCTGCTCTCGTTTTTTTCAAGCAGAAGACAGAAAAAAGTACGTGGGCACGGTGCTCCATGGCGTACAACGATGATGAGAGGAGCTAAGAGAGCCAAAGCTGCCACAGGAGCACTGCTTTCTCTGTGTCTTCTGTCCATCTCAGAGTAGATAGAAGTTACTGGGTAAAGCTAAATTGGGAAAGAGACAGAAAACAGCCATGGGCAACTGCCTACCTATTTGTTCAGTCTCAGAGGGCGAGGGTCTGTGGGCGGGGACACTGCTAGCTCAGCAGTGGAAAAACTGAAGCCCACTGTGCTGTTTAAAGTGCTCTTTCCAAGTGGCTCGGGAGCCCGTCAGCAGGAGGCTGTCTCCTGCCACAGTGCAAAGCTCAGAGCAGAAAGACCATGGCTGTGGTACAGAAGGACTTAGGAGCTCCATGGCTCTACTGGCCTGCGGTCCTTCCCTTGGCCACAGATAGCGGCCATCGTTCAGAGGAAAGGCACCAGCTCTTCAAAGCAGGCCGAGCTAATTATGTAATGTTACTCTGAGGTGCTGGGAGAAGGCAGGATTGAAAGGGCTGGGAGCAATTCCTTTGTTTTGAAGAGTGATCTGGTTTTTTACTTCACCCCATTAGATTTTATTGTCCCAATCTTTTCTTACCTAACTGTGAATGTCATAGTGACCAGACTTTCAAGAAACAATTCCAGCTACAATATTTGGTGCCATGAGTACCCGTGGTAGTAACTCTACAGAGTAGCTGCATGCTAGTAGAAAAGTTATTTCCCTTCATTTGTTCACTTCCCAGTTCTCACATTAGAGAAAGGAGAAGGAAGAGATGGAGAAGGAAAGTTCATCCTTTCCCTGTACCATTTCAGTTGTGAAATTTTTGAAAGAAATTATTTATGTATTCACTTTACATACTGGTCGTAGCCCCCTCCCTCCTCTTCTCCCAATCCCCCCCTCTTCCTTTCCCCCCTCCTCTATTCCTCAGAAAAGGGAAGCCCTCCCCCACCAGCTCATCAAGACTGAATTTGTCTTCTCCTGTGGCCTGGCAAGGCAGTCCTACCAGGGGGAAGTAATCAAAAAGCAGGCAACAGAGTCCATGTCAGAGACATCCCCCGCTCCCCTTGCTAGAGGACCCACATGAAGCCTGTGCTGCCCATTGGCTACATCTGTGTAGAGGACCGAGGTCCAGTCCATGCATGGTCCTTGGTTGGTGCTTCAGTCTCTACAAGCCCCCCGGGACTTAGTTAGTTGGCACTGTTGGTCTCCTTGTGGAGCTTCTGTCACCTCCAGGTCCTTTTCTCCCCTGCCCCCCCCCCCACTTCCCCACAAGACTCCCTACATATCACCCAATGTCTGGCTATGAGTCTCAGCATCTGTTTTGAACTGCAGCTGGGTGGAGCCTCTCAGAAGAGAACTCTGCTAAGCTCCTGTCTCCATGCATAGCAGAGTATCATCAATAGTGTCAGGGGTTGGCTCTTTTCCATGGCACGGATCTTGGATTGGGCCAGGCATTGGCTGGACATTCCCTCAGTCTCTGCTCTATCTGTTCTATCTTTATCCCTGCATGTCTTGTAGGCAGGGTAATTTTGGGGACAAAGTTTTTTGAGTGAGTTAATGTTCCCCTCCCTCTACAGTCTCCATGGCTCCTGCTACAAGGAATCTCAGATAATGTCCCCTTCACATCCTCCCAGAAGCCTACCCTGACTTAGGTCTTCAGCTTGTCATAGAGATGTCCCCACCCACAGTTTCTCTTTTCTCTGCAGGCCTCCTGTCCTCCCACACCCCTGCTCTCCCCAGGTCTGCTCTCCACCATCATTTCTCTCTGTGTTTGCTCTCCTGCCTTGTCCCCTTTCTTCACCCACTACTGCTTTCTATTCTATTTCCCCTTCTAAGTGAGATTTCAGCACCCTTCCTTGGGTCCTCCTTGTTACTTATCTTCTTTGGGTCTGTGCATTGTAGTATGTTTATCCTGTACTCTATGGCTAATATCCATGTATAAGTGTGTACATACCATGTGTGTCTTTTGGGGTCTGGGTTACCTAACTCAGGATGATCTTTTCTAGTTCCATCCATTTGCCTGCAAATTTCATGATTTCTTTGCTTTCAATAGCTGAGTTCAATGTGTAAATGTACCACACTTTCTTTATCCATTCTTTGGTTGAGGGACATGTAGGTTGTTGCCAGATTCTGGCTAGTACAAATTAGGCTGCTATGAACACAGTTGAGCAAATGTCCTTGTTGTATGGTAGAGCATCTTTTGGGTATTTCCTCAGAAGTTGGTATAACTGGGTCTTGTGGTAGAGCTATTCCCAATTTTCTGAGAAAACTCCAGATTGATTCCCAAAATGGTTGTACAAGTTTGCACTCCCATGAGCAATGGAGGAGTGTGTCCCTTTCTCCACATCCTTGCCAGCATGTGTTGTCACTTGGGTTTTTGATCTTAGCCATTCTAGGAGTAAGATGGAATCTCAGAGTTGTTTTGATTTGCATTTCCATGATGATTAAGGGCATTGAACATTTCTTTAAGGGCTTCTCTGACATTTGAGATTATTCTGTTTAGAATTCTTTTTAGCTCTGTACTCCATTTTTTAATTGGATTATTTTGTTTGTTGATGTTTAATTTTTTTGAGTTCTTTATATATTTTGGATATTAGCCCTTTGTTGGATTAGGATTGATGATCTTTCCTAATCTGTAGACTGCCATTTCATTCTATTGACAGTGCCTTTTGCCTCACACAAGCTTTTCAAGAAGTACCATTTATTATTAATTGTTGTTCTTAGAGCCTGAGCTGTTAGTGTTGTCTTCAGGAAAGTTGTCTCCTGTACCAATCAGCTCAAGGCTCTTTCCCACTTTCTCTTCTATTAGATTTAGCGTACTTGGTTTCATATTGAGGTCTTTGATCCAATTGGACTTGAGTTTTGTGCAGGGTGATAAATATGGATCTATTTGCATTTTTCTACATGCAGACATCCAGTTAGACCAGCACCATTTGTTGAAGATGCTTTCTTTTTTCCATTTTATGGTTTTGGCTCCTTTGTCAAAAGTCAAGTGTCCATAGGTATGTGGGTATATTTCTGGGTCTTTGATTTGATTCCATTGATCAACCAGTCTATTTCTATGCCAGTAGCATGCAGTTTTTATTACAATTGCTCTGTTATATACCTTGAAGTAGGGGATGGAGATACCGCCAGAAGTTCTTTTACTGTGTAGGATTGTTTTAGCTATTCTGTTTTTGTTTTGTTTTGTTTTTCCATATGAAGTTTAGAATTGTTCTTTCAAGGTTTCTGTTGTGAAATTTAACCTAAATATTCTCTAATTTTTTCTCATACAGTAGTCATTTAAAAGCTTACATTTAAAAATTCTCTTTGTTAGCCAGGTGTGGTGGCGCATGCCTTTACTTCCAGCACTCGGGAGGCAGAGGCAGGCAGATCGCTATGAGTTCAAGGCTAGCATGGTCTACAAAGTGAGTCCAGGAAAGCCAAGGCTAATACAAAGAGACCCTGTCTTAAAAAAAAACTTTTTGTTAACTCTTTAAGTTTTATCATATTCACCTCTTACTCTTTTCCTAAGTCCTCCCCAGGACTTGGGGCGTGGGTACCCAATGGGGTGTGGTTGACCTACTAGGAGCCATACCCTTGAAGAAAACTGATTCTCCCTTCCCCAGAAGCTGTTAACTGTCCATAGCTCCTCAGTCAGGAGTGAGGGCTTATAAATCCCTTCCCCCTCCATGTATGTTGACTGGCTTCATCTTGTACAGGTCTTGTGGAGGCAACCACATCTGATATAATCTCATGAGGTCCTGTAATATCCAAAAGACACTGTTTCTCTTTTCTCTTAGGTCCTCCTGACCTCTGTCTCTTAAAAGTCATGTGTGTGTGTGTGTGTGTGTGTGTGTGTGTGTGTGTGTGTGTGTGTGAGATGGAGGTTTCATTTGTGGCTAAGCACTCCATTGGCACTTACCATATTTTGTCCACTTGTGGCTTTCCACATTAACAACCACCCACTGCATGCACGTGCACATGCACACACACACACACACACACACACACACACACACACACACCTTCTCTGATGAGGTCTAAAAGCTATACTAGTCTATGGATCTGGAGATGATAATTTAGAGGGCATCTTGCTACAATGTCCATTTAGTAGAATAACAGTAGGCTTTATTTCCTTGCCATGGATTCTCAGCCACATTTACAGTACCATACATGTTTTCTCCTATGGAGTGAGCCTTAAGTCTAATCAGAAAGTGGTTGGTTAGCTCCATAACACTAGTGCCACAATTGCACTGATGAGCATATTGTGGTTTACAGGGTTCACAGCTAGACAAGACTTTTGACGACTTTTCTCTCTTAGTAGACTACATAGCTGTGTCATGGAAGCTATCCAGAATGGACGGAACATTCCGGTCAATATCAACTTGATTTCTTTATGTGACCAATGTATGTGATGTTTTTGGTGATAGGTTCTCCAACAAGTTCTGTGGGCAACTAAGAACAGTGGCAATAGCCTGTGCTGGAAAATTCCACTTAAAAGCTAGCCTCTAAAAATTCAGATGCATAATACAAAGAACTGACACTATAAGGAACAAAACAAACAAGCTTTATTTCTCACTGCAGCCCTGTAGACCCTTGAGTGTCCCACTCTCACCCCTAAGCAGTTGTTAGTACTAACTGCTGGTATACATTCCAAAAGTATCCAAATCCAGTAATCCAAGACTGACCTTTTCTTCCATATATTGAAAGCCACTACATACCTTCTGAAGTGTAACCTTGTCCTTTTCTCTGTCTATATAATAGTTTGTCTTAAGTATATCACAGTTGAGTCCATCAGTTTTATATCGATAGGTGGGCATTGTTGTACCCAGCATTTTGCTCATATGTGAAAAGTACTAAAAATGTTGTACTCTTGCCTCTTTTTTTTTTCCAGTACAAGGTCTCACCTAAGCTAGGCTAGCCTGGAACTCTTGATCCTCTTGCCTCCACCCCCCAAATGCTATTACAGATGCACACTACCATACACACCTAAATATCTTGTTTTCCTCCTCCTCTTCTGGTGTTGTTTTGCTTTTGAAACAGAATCTCACTAGCCTTTAACTCACTATTAGCCCAGGCTGGCCTCAAAATTTTCGCAGTATCCTGCCTGGCCAGCTTGTTGTGATTTCAAGCATTAGCTACCATACTGAGCTTTTATACACATCTTCACATATAAATGAAGTATATGCATTTTAAATGCTGATAGATGTTTCTGTAGTGCCCCCCTCACTGAAAGAGTTACAACAATTAACATATCACTGGTAGGATGGAAACTTTCGTTGTCCTCACTTCCTTGCTAGCTAACACAGTGCACTCTAATAACACCTCACAATTTATCATATGTTGATTCTGCCCCCAGTCAATATGGTTATACAAGGAGTAAGTGTAACCAAAGAAATGTTGGGTCCTGTGGTTGGGCGTGCAGCACGGTGGTTGCACATGCTGGCTTGAGTCCCAGGATCAAAGTTCAGTCCTCTGTTTTGATACTGAATCTTCCACTTAGTCTATTGAGACCCCAACCTGACCTACATAAAATCTGAAGTCTAATGGAGAAACATATTCAGGACACATAGACCAAAGGGTTGCATGGACAAGCGTCACCAACTTCTCAGTTAGCCAGTGTGAACACACAATTGTTTGTGTATGTGCTTTAGGGGTAGAAGTAGGATAAGAAATGTACAGACTGTACCAGATTCCCAGAATGGTATATGACTTCTGCAAAATCAAACAAACAACAGTAATAACAACAAACTCCCAAAATTGGTGGCCTGGATGATAAAAAAAAAATGAGAGGTGAAATTTCAACTGCATAAAAATACAAATACTTAATTTTAAGCTTAATGTAGACAAACTAAATGACATTGTAAGCTTAAATTATTACTAGATGAATAACAATTTGCTGTGGGTCACTTACGCTTTTTCTCTCTTGTTATTCTTGTATTCAGAGCGGAGTCTTAGTATATAGCTCAGGCTGACCATAGCAAAGCTACCTACATCTTTTAAACATTGTGATTGGAATTATTGGCATGTGCAAAAGCAATTTCATTCTCACAGTTTGGGTTACAAGATTTCCAAAACAAAACTGGTGATCCACTTTGATTTTTCCAGAGTTCTACCATTAAGTATAGATGCTAACGAAAAGCTGAGCTGCCATGCTCGTCATTACTTCATACAATTATTTTAGTACAAGAGGCAGGAAAGCTCAAATCTGGGAGAAAAAGATAGTTCTTTGAGTTGGATAAGTGTAATTCTATGTTAAATTCACTGCATTGACTCCTCATAGCACTGTTCAGCCCGAGACTGGAGGTGACTGTGCAGAGCATCACCACACACTGCTACACAAGAGGACTGCCAGCTCTGGCCTTCACTGCCCAGTTAACTGTGGGGGATAGTGCAGCGAGGAGTCTGGAGAATAGAGCTTTAGGGCTTGGAGTCCTAGCTGGTCTACTTGACTCTTCTTTGAAGCCCATTTGTCAGCATCAGATGAGGATAATGACAGGATCCTCACCTACTTCTCAGGAGTTCAAAGGAACTAAGTGAGCAGGTTTCTGTGAACCCGAGTGAGGGGCCGAGTGCTAATAAGCATTTATAAAGCCCCATGAGGCACCAGATACTGGCTGCCAAGTCGGGAAACTGAGACTTACAGAGGATAAGGTAACAGGCTAAATTTATACAGGCAGGGCAGAGGGAGATTAGGACTGGGTGCCGTGATTAGGTCTCCATTTTCCTAGTGAATGACACAACTGTTACTATGATTGTTGAAATAACTATGTTTTAAATTCCAGTGACTGGCCAAACATACAATAATGATTCACAGTTGTCAGACTTGGGCGCTTCTGATGTTTTATCAGGATCTTTCCAGATGGAAGTCTGGTTTCACAACAATGCGTTCAGGAACCATGGTGCCACTTGGTGCTTTGTCTTCTGATGCCATCTTAGTTAGGGTTTCCATTGCTGTGAAGAGCCCACTGTGACCAAGGCAACTCATTTTTCTCCCTGAGACAGGGTTTCTCTGTGTAGCCTTGGATGTCCTGGACCATCTTTGTAGACCAGGCTGGCCTCAAACTCATAGAGATCTGTCTGCCTCTGCCTCCCGAAGTGCTGGGATTAAAGGTGTGTGCCACCATGCCTGGCTAAGGCAACTCTCATAAAGGAAAACATTTAATTTGGGCTGGGTTACAGTTTTAGAGGTTTAGTTCATTATCGTCATGGTAGAAAACATGGCAGCATGCAGGCAGACAACGCTGGAGAAGGAGCTGGGAGTTCTATACCTTGATCCAAAGGCAGCAGAAAGGGACTGTGTGCCGCACTGGATGTAACTTGAGCACAGAAGACTTCAAAGCCTGTCCCCACAGTGACACACTTCCTCCAGCAGGCCACACCTACTCCCCCATGGCCATATCTCCCTAATAGTGCCACTCCCTATGGACCAAGCATTCAAACACATGAGTGTTTAAATGGGGGTCAAGCAGAGTTTCATCCCAGCACCTCTTACACTACCTTCGGTGACACTTTCATAAGCCGCCTCCAGGTTCATGGACTATGCTTGCCTTGCATACTCCACTTTGGGCACAAAAGAGACTTCATTCCTACAAAGCTGACCATATGTTTTACATATATGTTCTTTACTCTCCTGGTCTCTTTGCAGAGTAACACGATGCAAAGGGCATAGACTGCTATGTCAGCGAAGAGGGAGTGCTGACTCATATACACATATACATGAGTCATACATAAAGTCATTGACAACGCTCCAGTTTCTTGTGTGTGTGTGTGTGTGTGTGTGTGTGTGTGTGTGTGCATGCACGAGTGCATACACATATGTATTTAGACATTTTCAATTTGGTACTGGCAGTTGAATCCAGAATATTATGTGTACTATGCAAGAGTTCTATCATTGACCTATGTCCCCAGATGGCTTTCCCTTTTATTTTGAGACAGGGTATCATTAAGTTGCCTTGAACTTTCAGTCAACCTGCCTCAGCCTCCAAAGTGGCTGAACACACAGGCCTATTGCTCCAGACCTAACTATATACAGTATTTTAAACATTTGAGTGGCTGTAGGATATCAGAAACTGCCTTATTCTTCTGCTCATTAAGTAGTTTATTCGTAGCCTTTAAGGTAGCTCTTGTTACTTCTCCCAGTATGGAGAAATGGCCGAAGCTCAAAGAAATGAAGCACAGCTTTTAGCGTAGGTCAGTTGGCAGAGTACTTACCAAGCATGCAATAAGACTCCGGGTTTAGCCACCAGCACCACATAGCGCCAGGTGTAGTTATGCAGACCCATGAGCACAGGACTTTGCAGGTGGAGGCAGGAGAATCAAGAGTTCAAGGTCATCCTTGGTTATAAAGTGAGTTCAAGGCCAGCCTGGGTTACACAAGACTCTTTAAAAAAAAAAAAAAAAAAGGAGGGGGTAGTCACTCAGGAGAGGAGCTGGGATTCAAAATTCAGAGCTGTCTGGAATTTGGATCCAATAATACACACAGAGTAATAACCACGAACAAACTACTTACTGTCTCCATTCCTTCGAGCTTTGTGTTTGTGCAAGGACCCAGAGTCGGCTCTGCAGGTTAGCACGAGTGTGTGCGTGGGGCGGCTGCCAAGGACCCTGGCATTCGCAGGGGGATTCTGTGAGTATTTCTCTTTTCATCTCTGTCCAGTTGCAGCACACTTATCTCTTACACTCTGCTTGTTCCACAGAGGCGTCTGGGGGGGGGGGAAACAAAGACATATTTTAACCTAGAGATTTCTTCTCTTACAAAATCTAAAAGTTCAAATTGTGGTTTTCAACCATTTCCCAGGTGTTTGTGTTCTAGCCCTTCATGGTTTCTTCAGTAGAAGGATCTCACAGGGTTGCAGCGATATGTCATACCCTACTTAGATTGGATGTTATTTTAAAAGGCACATGGAAATATCTAGACAAATACTGACTAGTGTAGGGAGAAAGGCCCCTGAATAAAACTGCAATTATCTCTCACATTAGAAAAAATCCATTTCATCTTACCATTTTATAAATAGGTACATGGTACATCTATTTACTCAGAAAGAATATGAATTAAAAGTGAGGAGAAAAGTCTTATTTGTCTTCCTGTGTATAGCCTAGGATGTACCTTTTAGTTGGAAGTTAACAGACTCTTGGTATTTACATTAAAAACTATACCATTATATCTTGAATTTCTGCATTACCATGGAAATATCATCTATACTGGAAAACATGTGCTTGCCTTGATCTATGTGGTAGGCTGTTAAGGAGCTTTGATCAAGTGTGTAGGCACATGCCTTTAATCTCAGCATTTATTTTAAGGTCAGCCTGGTCTATACAGGGAGTTCTAGCTAAGACTACATAGAAAGACTGTCTCAAAACTTAAATTAAATTAAATTAAATTAAATGGTAAAAGCAACCAACATAACAGAAAGATGTAGGTTTTGATTGTTCATAGCTAGTCCCTCCTGGGGCAGCTCAGAGAGGCAGTGGAAATTTATAGAATTGGCCAATGGTTACTCCACTGATACAAAATAAGCCAAATAAAAACATGGCTCATTCTCAAGTTCTGAAGGCTAAATGGAGAGATATCTTAAAGGAATCCTCAAACCAACTGTTGTTAGCATTCCACCATTATAATAAAATACACAATACCATTACTTTATAAAGAGAAAATGTTCATTGGTCTCTTTCAGGACCAACTGCTATGGCAAAAGTGCGCCTCTAGGAGCAAAAGAGAAAAAGTTGAGGTGACCAGAGTCCCACAATCCCCTGCAGGACACACACTGATGAGCTAAAGGCCTCAGGCCAATCCCCATCTCGGGAACACCCCATCTCCTCCCGGTAGCACCAACCCTGGGCACCAAGCTTTCAGCACCTGCGACTTTGGAGGACATTCATAGAAACTATGAAATCACATCCACAACTTAAACACAACTGGTTGACTTCTGATACAGACACAGAGAAGCCTTTTAAATTACTAACCTTACACTACACATTTACATATTTTAGCAGAGGGAACGGCAGGGAGGCTGATTGGTGTGGCAGGTCACTGATGGAACGCCCGGGGACACAGTACCAGCAGCTGAGATGGTCTTTCTCTGAGGAAAGCCCGATCCTCCCCCCCCCCTCCGCTCGCCCCCCCCATCCCGTAGTGCCATGGAGTCTTGGCTCTTTTCCTTCTGTTCAGGATCCTCTTCTGTGACACATACACACATTTTCATACTTTAGATCTTATGCTAGGGGTGGAGGATGTGTCAACACGCAGCCAAACATTCAGATGAAGCCTAAACAGCAAACCCCTGCAAGTTTTCAGAGCTTCCAGAGCTGGCAGTGTTCAGAACCCAATGACTGCCCCCAGCCTTTTCTAAAGACATCAACAAGGAAGCTTTCTGCATCCCAGGTGAAGTATCCACTATGCCTGCTTTCCTTCGGATGAGAACTCCAGAGGCCAATGTGTTACCATCAGCTGTCTCATTATTGCTTTGCAATGGCACCATAGCTACGTGGCCATGTTTAGACTGTGTCTGACAAAGGTGACTTAGGACAGAACGGCTGATTTTGGCCTGAAGTTGTAGGGTACAGTCATCAATGGTAGGGAAGTGATGGTGACAGGAGCTTGAGGAGACAGCTGGCACCAACACAACCACAGTCAGGAGGCAGAGAGAGATGGAAGCTGATGCTAAGTTACTTTTCTCTTTTTTATCCAATTCACCCCTTGGAACGGTGCCACCCACGTTGAGGGTGGGTATTTCTACCTCAGGGGACTCAATCTAGAAACCCTCACAGGTATGTCGAGGGATCTGCTGCTCCCCCGCCCCCCACTGTGTCAAGGTGACAGAAAAAGCATTGGAGACTGTGAAGGGTCAAAGTGAAGACGGCTCTCAGGCATAATGTCTAGTCTACATTCAAAACAAAGGAAGGCAAAGAGGTCAAAAACCTCCCACACGGCTATAAAACTTGTTTGACTGAAAGAGATGTCTATTCTTTCTTAAAATAATTTTTTAAAAATCTGGAGTGTTTGAAACAGAAGTCCTGACTTCTCTCTAGAAACAAGGAAAACACTGTTATAGAATAAATGCTGTCATAGAAACAGCAAGTCATCTCTGGATGGTTCCCAAAGGTGGACGGAAAGGAACCGCAGACCCTCTTCTTAGAGAACCCCAGAAGGCAGCCACCCGCCCAACCGGAGCCCCTCTCCATCACGCCAGATGGGGAGTGATGGAGCTCTCATCGCTGGACCCTGGTCAGGGAGACTGGAATGCCATGCCTTCATTCATAACACTGTCCCGTGGAATTATTTTTTCCGGATTCCTGGGGAAGTTCAAGTATTTGAGGAGAATATCAGGAACTGTTGTTTCAGCCTGTTTGGTGAGCAGATAATTGCCTTCCAACTCCATTACTTCAGGAAGTGATGTGTGCAGCATTGTTCCTGAGGGGGGAGGTGGTGTGGTTCAGCCAGACACAGCGAGCGCACGGAAACAAAACAAAGCCAGGGACAAGGAGTAGTCATGACACTGAACTCTGAATCTGGACTTCTGAATCTGGCTTGCAGATAAGACAGCCCCAGACAAGTCGACCACAGACCAACCTCATTATTTCAAGAGGGTGTAAGCACAACTTGTTTTGGGAATGAGAAGGTTCACTAAAATTATCAAGTGTGGTCATAAAAACACGTGGTAATGAAGTGCTATCAAAATGGCTTCAGCAGAAACTTACTTGGAAGGCCACACTTCTTTCTCATTTGGGTCTGAATCAAAAGTCAGCCTGGGAACTAGAAGCAAAACACGTTTTGTCCTGAGAAATACCTTTGATCCTATGGAATATATTAGCTGCTCTTCCTGAAGTGTGACATCATTTGTGGCACCAGCTGTGTGGGTGTGCCATCGGAGGATTTAGAAAACGCGTCTTTCTTTGGCTTTAATGTGTATTTTAAGACTGCAAAAAAGCAGTCTAATCCAGCTAAGTGCTCCAAGGGGAGCTGTTACAGACTTCAGCTTAAGGAGCTTAAACTTCTTACTGCTATGACCTATCAACCTTTCAATAGTTATTACAAAGTCGTTTCAAAATGGGCACTGGGAATCGATGATAGTGATGATAAAATTGTTATCGAACAAACACTAAATATCACACCTACATGGTCAGCTCCCTCTCAACTTATCATTTGTATTAACTCATCTAATTTTCAAATGTATGATGTACATGTTGGTGCTTTCACCGACTCAAGTGTACGAATGAGGAAACTGGGGCACAGAGAGGTTACGTGACTTGTCCGTGGTCACCCCACCAACAAGGAACAGAGCTGGGATTTGAGCTCCCACTCATGGGATCTCTTCTGCTATATCATCTCTCATGGTTCTCAGACAGTTTTGTCTTAACTCAGTTATAATATGATAGTCAAATATTCTCTTAGCCAAGGCCATTAACTGTATGTTTTGTCAGGAAATGAAAAGTACTGTTTTTTTTTTCTAGAGACTACTTGTTAATAGAATCAGTACAGTTCTATTCCGGCTCCATATGCAACTGCTGTGGGGAAGTTCTGTTTTCCCTCAAGCAGTAGGCTTAGTGTTATTTGGCAAGTGATCTATCTGCCTCACTACTGAAAGGGCTGCTTTTAAGTATCTATGCCTAAAACTATCACTCAACAGTTTATCTTTAAATGTTCTAATGTATTATCTTTCTGTGCTTTTAAAAACCCATTACCAAATGTAGTCAGGCTATTGAGAAATGCCTCAGTTCTTTTGTATTACACTTAAAATAGCAGAGGTGAAGGTGTCTAGGTGAAAAGAATGCTGGGTGACAGCAAATTGTACCCATCCATTTACTCATCAGTCTATTCACCTGCCTACTGAGTCACCCATCTGTAGTGAGGGGGTTGGTGTCTTTAAAAAACACAGTTATGTAAACATGTTTTTGTTTGAATCCCAGGTGTGAGATATGGGGCTGCTTCAGATTGCCCACAGCAGCAGACTACTTGCCTCATGCATGCTCTGGCAGGGGCGTGATTCTGCCAGCTGAAGAGAGTTTAATTCTGGGGACTCCAGAGAGGGATAAAAAGATCAGCACCCTCAAGAGAGGAGCTGTGGCTGTTCCTCCTGCTGGTGCCTGCTCCTGCTGGTTTGTCAAGTGGTCGAGAGGAAAAGAGGGGCGGGGGGGGGGGTGTGTGTGGGGAGAGAGATATCCTGATGAGACTAAGATATGACTTGCCTCAAGGAACTCCATGTCCTTAATCAGCAGGAAGTAGCCTATAGAGGTCTACAGACCCTTACCCCTCTGGGGTTGGAAAAGATTAGTGTGAAATAAAGGTTGGAAGGGTGGTAGAGGTATAAGAACCCAATAAAGCAGATTTAAAAAATACAACACCCACCCATCTACCTAAATACCCATGTGCCCATATATCCATCAGTCCATCTGTCCATCCATCCACTTACACTGCACACACATACCTGACATCCACCCACCCAATAAGTCCTGTATCCCAGGCATTGGGAACCCAGAGTGATTAAGACAAACAAGCTGCTCATATAGCTTATATTTTAGTGGTCGAAACATTAAAAACAGGAGGACTGGGGGCCTGAGAAGGCTCTCTGGGGAGGTAGCATTTGTAAAGAGAGTTGATGAAAGTGAGAGAGGGACTCTTGATAGAAGCTGGGGGAGGAACCTGAGAGGTAAGAGCCTCTCTAGTGCAAACAAGAATGTTGGAAGATTAAGAAAGCCAGTATATTTCTCTCACCTAGAGTCCCTGTAGGATGTCCTCACATCTATCCCAGTTTCCTGATATGGGAAGACTTTCATGGGACATGCCCCTTGGGCTAGAGTCCAGTTATAAGTGAGTATACACCATTTGACTCTTTCTGCTTCTGGGTTAACTCACTCATTATGATTATTTCTAGTTCAATCCATTTGTCCACAAGTTTCAGGAATTCCTTGTTTTTAATAGCTGAGTAGTATTCCATAGTGTAAATATACCACAATTTCTTTATCCATTCTTCAACTGAGGGACACTTAGGCTGTTTCCATGTTCTGCCTATTATGAATAAGACTGCTATGAACATGGTTGAGCATATGTCCTCATTGTGTGCTGGAGCACCTTCTGGGTATATTCCAAGGAGTGGAATAGCTGTGTCTTGAGGAAGCCCTATTTCTATTTTTCTGAGCTGGTGCCAGATAGATTTCCAAAGTGGTTGTACAAGTTTGCATTCCCACCAGCAATGAAGGAGTGTTCCTCTTTCTCCACATCTTCACCAGCATGTGGTGTCGCTTGAATTTTTGATCTTAGCCATTTTGATGGATGTAAGATGGAATCTCAGAGTTGTTTTGATTTGCATTTCTCTGATGACTAAAGACGTTGATCATTTCTTTAAGTGTTTCTGAGCCATTTGATATTCCTCTGTTGAGAATTCTCTGTTTAGTTCTGTGCCCCATTTCTCAATTGGGTTATTTGGTTTGGTGGTGTTTAATTTCTTGAGTTCTTTATATATTTTGGATATTAGACCTTTGTCAGATGTAGGGTGGTGAAGATCTTTTCCCAGTCTGTAGGCTGTTGCTTTGTTCTGTTGACAGTGTCTCCTGCCTTACAGAAGCTTCTCAGCCTCATGAGGTCCCATTTATTAATTGTTGACCTTAAGGCCTGGCCTGTTGGTGTTCTGTTCAGGAAGTTGTCTCCTGTGCCAATGTGTTCCAGGGTCTTCCCCACTTTTTCTTCTAACTGAGGGAGAATGGGAAAATAGAAGGATCCAGAGGGTTCTAGAAACCAATAAGAAGAACATTATGATGGGCAGATCTGGGCCCAGGGGTTTTACTCAAACTATGGCACCAACCAAGGACAATACAGGCAGTAAACTTCAAACCCCTACCCAGATCTAGCCAATGGACAGGACATTCTCCACAGTAGAGTGGAGAGTGGGGACTTTCACATGAACTCTGGTGCCCCATATTTGACCATGTCCCCTGGATAGGGAGGCCTGGTGGCACTCAGAGGAACGATAGCAGGCCACTGAGAAGAGACTTGATACCCTATGAGCATATACAGGGGGAGGAGGTCCCCCTCAGTCACAGTCATAGGGGAGGGGAATAGAGTGAAAGCAGGAGGGAGGAAGGAATGGGAGGATACAAGGGATGGGATAACAATTGAGATGTAATATGAATGAATTAATAAAAATAAAAAAACAAAATAATATAAAAGAAAGCCAGTATAGCTAAATAAACCTAAGCAAGGGTCTGGGTGAGAGAGGAATAAGACAGCCAGGCTTCATGGTGTGGGATAAGTCACTGGAGTGTTTTCAGAGAGCAAATGCTACCCACTGCAAGATTTATGCTGTTGTGTAAAGCCAGGTAGAGGGAGACAGCCAAAAAGTAAGGAATCTGGTTATGAGGTGACATCCTGGGATTCAGGGAGAGGAGCTGGTGAAGTGGTGGTTGTGAAGCCAGTGCCAGCTTGGCTAACACATGGGTTAAATGGGAAGGATGAATCAAGAACCAAGAAAGATTCCCAGAATGCTGCTGGCAAGTGGGACTGGGGTACTGCTTTCCACCCGGTAGAATTCACGGTTTCCCTAATCACAGTTCACAAAGATAGTTCTACGTGGAGTTTGTTTATTTTAATCACATGCTACATGTTTGATCCTGGTCATTGATTGCTATGTACTTTTTGTTTTCTCTTTTATTTCTATATGGACTTAATTCAACTGAAAACTCCTTAATGACAGAATGCAGTTCTTGCCTAGATTTCATTTGGAACTTAATCCTGACTCAGCTCGATGCTCCAGTGAACACTGTGGGTCAAATTTGACTCTGGCTTCCATATGAGAGAGGAATAAAACACCAACAACTAGCCTTCTAATTCCTATTTTCATATTCTACCATTTACAGTTTTATATCTTTGACTGATGCTTTGGACACTAATTCTTCCTTAATTTGAAAGAAAGCACTAAGGGTTTCTTGAGTCTGTGTAAGCCATTATGAATAATGCTCTTGATTCAGATTTGGTTACACAAACTAGAGCCTTGTAATATGTGTACTTTATTAACTTTAATATAAAGTCCAGAAAATATTTTAGCCTTTAACCATCACCCCCCAACAAAACTCTGACATCAACACCATAATAAAAGATACAAAGAAAATTAGCGGAAAATACAATTTTTTAAAAATGCTCCTAACTATCCAGGTTACACATCAGTTCCTACATTTTTCTACCTTTATTCAGCTATGTGTATATAAATTTATTATTTCTTACACACATTTTTGCCAATAGAAGAGGGAAAATCTTTTATCACAGTGACACCTGCTGGTCTTAGCGAATACCTTTCAGATGCTAAGTGGAGGACAGACATTCTTTGGTGTCAAAACTGCTTAGAGGCTGAGCATATTGTACACGCCCACAATTCCAGCATTTGGAGGGTGGAGGCAACAGATCAGACAGTCAAGGTCACCCTTAGCTATGTAGCAAGTTTGAGGCCAACTTGGGATACAGTAGACTTTGCCCAAAATAAAACCAAACATACAAAACAACACCAGTAGATATGCTAAGAAGAGTAGCAGCAGAGAATGACACGGCCACAAGGCCTCAACCCTACATAGAAAACTACAAGCAACTAAGGGATGTTGAGAGTAGGAGACATAGTCTTCTCCAGGGAAGAGCACACCAACTGGTTATCTAATACCAAGTGGTCAGCCTGAAAACATACATATAAGTAACATTATACAGGCTGAGCAAATTGTATTTATATATTTAGGAATACACACACACACACACACACACACACACCAAAAAAGCATCACAAATTTGAAAGAGAGTAAGAAGGGACACATGGGAGGAAGGAAAGAAAAGGGAGAACTTACGTAATTATAATCTCAAAAAATTTTTTAAAATTACTTAAAAATGAAAATCTTCTTAACAACATCTAAACATTGTTTTCTACTTCAATAATTTATTTGAGGGCTAGAGAGATGGCTCAGCTGTTAGGAGCACTGTCTGCTGCTCTTCCAGAGGTTCTGAGTTCAATTCCCAGAAACCAAATAATGGCTCAGAACTATCTATAATGAGATCTGGTGCTCTCTTTTGGCCTGCTGGCTCACATGCAGGCAGAATACTGTATAAATAATAATTTAAAAAATAGCTTATTTGACATACAGTAAATTTTTTAAAACTTTAATATTCCACAGACGATACCATGTAAATATCATGGAGGATTTCTAAATTTTACAAACAATGATCTCACTGTAACTACATAAACCATTTTCTTTAAAACTATACACCTCTAGGTTGGAGAGACATCTCAGTGGTTAAGAGCACTGGTTGCTCTTACAGAGGATGCAGGTTCAATTCCCAGTACCCATATGGCAGCTCACAGCTGTCTCTAACTCCTGGTGCAGAGGATCTGACACCCTCACACAGTCATACATGCAGGTAAAACATCAGCACACATACAAATAAAATAAATAAATAAACACGCACCTCCAAAAATGGTGCTTAGGCTATGATGACATCAAAATTTTAAAATATGAATTTTGTGAATTTTTTCAAATTCTCTACAAATTCTATGTTAGGGAAAAAATGAAATCTTACCATTTTTAGAATATTTTCTCTTAAGAACTTAATTGACATCCAGTTAGACTAGCACCATTTGTTGAAGATGCTATCTTTTTTTCACTGTACGGATTTGGCTTCTTTGTCAAAAATCAAGAATCCACAGGTGTATGTGTTTATATATGGGTCTTCAATTCAATTCCATGGTCAATCAGCCTATTTCTATGCCAGTACCATGCCGTTTTAATTACTGTTGCTCTATAGCACAGCTTTAGATCAGGGACGGAGATTCCTCCAGAAGATCTTTTATTGTACAGGACTGTTCTAGCTATTTTGGTTTAATCTTTTTCCATATGAAGTTGAGAATTGATATTTCAAGGTCTGCAAAGAATTGTGTGGGTATTTTGATAGGGATCACATTGAATCTGTAGATTGCTTTTGGTAAGAGGGCCATTTTTACTATGTTGATCCTCCTGATTCATGAGCATGGGAGATATTTCCATCTTCTACCTTCTTCAGTTTCTTTCTTCAGAGACTTGAATATTTTTCATACAAGTCTTTTACTTGCTTGGTTAGAGTTACACCAAGATACTTTGTTATTTGTGGCTATTGTGAAGGGTGTGCTTTCCCTAGTTTCTTTCTCAGCCCATCTGTCATTTGTATACAGGAGGGCTACTGACTTTTTTGAGTCAATTTTGTATGCGGTCACATTGCTGAAGGTGTTTTTCAGCTGTAGGAGCTCTCTGGTGGAATTCTGAGGGTCATTTATGTACACTATCATATCATCTGTGAATAGCGATCATTTTACTTCCTCCTTTCTGATGTGGATCCCCTCGATCTCCTTTTGTGGTCTTATTGCTCTAGCTGGAACTTCAAGTACTATACTGAAGAGATATGGAGAGAGTGGGCAGCCTTGTTTTGTCCCTGATTTTAGTGGAATTTCTTTGAGTTTCTCTCCATTTAATTTGATGTTGGCTATTGGCTTGCTGTTATAGCCGTTAGTATGTTCAAGTATGTGCTTTGTATCCCCTATAGCCCCAAGACTTTAAACATGAATGGGTGTTGGATTTTGTCAAATGCTTCTTTGGTATCTAAGGAGATGATAATATCATGTGGTTTCCTTCAGTTTGTTTATATGGTGGATTACATTGATGGACCTCCATATATTGAACCGTCCCTATAAGCAGGGGTCTAAGAAAGGGGAATCGGGGGATGGGAGGGAGGGTGTGAATGGAAGACACGAATGATGGGATAACAATTGGGATGTAAGTATGAATAAATTATAATAAAAAATGGGAAAAATAATTTAATGTCGGGAGCCGGGGATAGAGCTGGGGTAGAGGACTTGCTTAGTGTGCGTGAGGCCCTAGGTTAGATTTCCTAGCACCACAACAAAAGCAACCATGAAGTTAATGCTAGCAATGTGAGCAAATTCATTAAGTCAGACCCTTGTGTCAGCCATGAATTGGATCCACGTGGTGCAAGCTGAAGCTCAGTCTAGAAAGCCTCACACGCTGACTTCCTTTATAGTGAAATTTCAGTTCCACACAGTGCTGCCATGTGCTCTGGTGGTTGGTGAACAATCATACCTGATCTCTCTGAAGCTTTTTGTTAAATCTAAGAGAGGGTGGCAGCAAGGAGTGATGCAAAGCACACATCCTTGTTCTCTTCTGTTTAATCTTTATTTATTTACCTGGTGCATGTGTGTGGTTTGTACATGTTACAGAACACATGTGGAAGAGAAGACAATCTGTGAAAGTCGAGGTCTCTCCTTCCATCATGTGGTCCCAGGTACTTATCTTAGGTGGCCAGGCATGATGCCTAAAGTTTTCTCTGTGTAGCCTTAGCTGTCCTGGACTCACTTTGTAGATTGAACTCACAGTGATCTGCCTGCCTCTGCCTCCTTGAGTGCTGGGCCAAACTGTTTCTTAACCGAGGCTATACTCTTTGCCAGACACATTTTGATATTTGTATGAATGCTGTAGAATGACCAAACTTGGCTTACTAACATGTTCATTACTTAATATGACACCTTTAATATTGTAGAATGTTCTAGAAAAACAAAACTTCACACATATATTTCATGAAAGCTATATTATTATGAGGGAAAAATTTAGATCCACCGGTAAAAGAGATTTTTATGATATAACTTATATAATTTTTTAAACTTTAAATTTTATTTTTTTAAAAAGCATAAATAAATAGTCTACCTGACATGGTATTTGTTCTTCCACCAGAAGGAGGTAAGTTGTTTTTATTTAATGAAACAATTGAGTACTTTCTGGTTGTGAGGATGAAATGAGATGAAATTACATACAAGGCACTGGAAAGTTATTGAAGCTACTATACAAATCAATTACCGTATCCCTTACCATGAGTTGGTTTTGACTCTTTCATAGACTACCTGAACCTTGAGTTTCAGTGGGGACAGAACATTAGTATACAGTATACCTCCAGAGTCACTGCCCCATGACAGCAACGCAATTAAAGACCTACGCCTTTTCCTCCTGTGTATGGAATACAACAGCAAGCATCAGAATGTTGCTTTACTGTCATTAGAGCAGTCCCAGGGAGGCACTGTTCTTAGCACAAGCCCGAGAAACAGCAGCAGCAGCAAGTGATGCAAATTCCCCTCTCCCCTCCATGGCTAGACCTTGAGCTCTATGGAGTCAAGCATCTGTCAACATTCCCGAGACAACGCTTAAGTCTCTCTCAGATTTGCTTAGTTGTCAATGTTCTTGCCACAAGTAGAAGCACCAAGAGGCTCACTTGGGAGGAACTGTCGTGAGCAGGTTTGCCTGACTGTGTCTGTGCTGTTTTTCAGCATGGCCCTGATTATATGAGTGAAGAAATCAAGCAGGTCCTGTGGCTGCACTCCTCTCTGCCCCTGACTGCAGATATAATGTGGCTGGCTCAGAACGGTGGGCTGGAACCTGGAGTTGAGCTGAAGTAAACAGTTTCTCCCCTAAGTTGTTTTTTTACACGTGTCTCAGTACATCGACAGAACAAAGCTTACAAAGGATTAGGACAAATGGCTACAAAATACATATTAGCAATGACAGCAGCTATACCTGCAACTTGGAAGGTAAGGCAAACGGATCAGAAGCTTAAAGCCACCCTCAGTTACACTATGAGTTCCAGGCCAGCCTGGGCTACATGAGACCTTGGATCAAAACAAAAACCCCAAACCAAACCAACAACCAAACAGTTCATACATTCTGGATGAATGAATTAAAGCTTTAAGTATTTTTGTGGTGTACTTAGGTATAGACTTAACCCCCTTTGCCTCTGTGTCTATCAATGGTAGTAGCCTGGGGCATTTTTTCCAACCACAAGAAAGGGTTTAAAACATGTTTTTAAAAATCACATTATTTAGTGTGTGTGTGTGTGTGTGTGTGTGTGTGTGTGTGTGTGTGTGTGTGTGTGTGCAGGTCAGAGGATGACTTCAGGAGTTGGTTCTCCCTCTCTACCCTATGGTTCCTGGGGATTGAACTCAGGCCTTGGCGCCCTGCTGCTAAGCCATTTCACCAGCCCATTATGGAGACTTAGAATAAGACTATTGTACTCAGTTTGACTTCCATTAGCTTATGAATAGTTTAAAAAATACAGAAGAAATAGATACAATCAAATCTGTTCATGCACAAGAGGGAAAATAATAGAAAATATTTGGCACAAATATCAAAAGAAATGAACATATTCTTTTTGTAGGAAATTGTAGCAAAATTACCACATACTTCCTTAGCAGTTTCCATACATAGAGATCTCTCTGGCTATGGACTACCCACCAAAATGCTGCAAGGAATGACTTAAGCTGTATTCTTTATTCATAGCTGAGTTCATAGGAAATTAATGAAAACAACTGAAGCGGATTTGGGAGGCACCACAATCCTACAGGGTAACTTAGCTCTGGTATTGGAGCCACCTTAAAAGTGTCCCCATCCTTTCTGTCTAGAGGGGTCTGTGTTCCCAGCAGCCATGTCTACATGAGTGACAAGAATAAAAGGCAGGGACGGTGTCAGTCTACTCTGGTTGCCACAGGGTGGGTGGTTCAACTAAAGGAAAGCACTCTTCTAGCGGCAAGATCTAGCGGCAAGATGTCCAAGATGGAGTGGTTCAAACGCTGTGGTGGGGTTCCCCTTCCTGGCTATCAGATAGCCAGACTCTCTTCTTACAATACCCTCACGTGACCTTTCTCCCTGTGTTCACAGGGTTAGAAAAAAAAACCAAAAAAAAAAAAAAAAAAAAAAAAAAAACCCAAAAGCCAAGAACACTTGCTCTGGTGTCTCCTCCTCTTCTACAGACTTTAGTATTTTTCCTTTTCTTTCCTTTAGTTACAAAATGATCAAACCTTCATGCCAGGGCTGTGAACGGGCAGCAGGCTACAGTGGATATTGGAGCCTCAAGTCTCCCCTTCTTCTGTGCCTGGATCCTCAGGCATCAATCAATCAATCAGGCAATGAGAGGCATCAGATCTTGGTCCTCTGTAGGACAGGTGAGAACTTACAAGGGTGAGGAGTTAATGTCATTATGGACCCTCAAGGCTCTTCCCTGCACAATCAGGAAACCTCTGTTGGGACCTGCATGGCACAGCTACGGTGTGGGAGAAAAGTGACCATGTTTCTAGACTGTGAACCAATAAGAAGGGTGCCTTGAAAAAGAGGGGTCCTCAGATAATTAGGGCTGGGATATTGTGTTGACTCATTTTATGTCAGTTTGACACAGCTAATCATTTTGAAAAAGGGAACCTCAGTTGAGAAAATGCTCTGAAGGGATCACATCCAAAGACCTTCGAGGCCTATGTGATCTGGCTGGAATGCAGACAAACCCTTAGATCACACCTTTAATCCCAAACAGTGAAGGTAAGGTTAGCTTATAAAAGGAAGCAGCATGCCTGAAAGTGACATCTAATTGAGAGGCAGACAAAGTGATGAGCGGAGAAAGGTGTGACAGAATGAGTCAGAGATAGGATACACCCAAGTCTCAAAAGAACAGGACAGAAAGAGAGATGGCTTAAGAGCAACACAGGGAGAGAGGGGGAGAGTTTTTACCGAGAGTTGATTACTTGGGCAGTTTTACAGAGACAGGTTGCAGAGAGAACAAACTAGACACAGGAGAAGACAGAATGAGCCAGAGAACGAGGAGCCAGAAGATTAGAGCACACTGCCAGATTTAGTTTCAGCACAGGCAGAACAATTCAGTCAGAAGCTGAGAGAAGCCAAACTGAGTCAATCAACTTGGAGAGGAGTTTGGGCCAGAACAGCTGAGTTGAACCACCCAGTGAGAGTTTAGAAAGAGCTAGAACAGCTTGGGAACAGCTCTCATCTCATCCCCTCATCTGAGGAAATAAAAACAACACAAGGATCCAGCTCGCTGTGGGCAGTACCATCTCTGGGCAAGTGGTCCTGCATAGTGTAAGAAAGCAGGATGCATAAGTAGACAGCATCCTTCCATGGTCTCTCCATCGGCTCTTGCCTCCAGGTCCATGACCTATTTGACTTCCTGTTCCAATGTCCCTGGGTGATATAGTTTACAATAAACTCTTTCTTCCCCAAGTTGCCTTTGGTCAGTGTTTTATCACAGCAAGAGAAACTTAACTCAAACAGATATTCCTATAGCTAGGAAGCCCTGGAGAACTCCCAAGTTACTACAGTACTTGACTCTGGTAACTTCTGAGATTAAAGACACTCTGCTGTGGGTCCAGGAAATGTATGTGAGAGTATCCTGTCATGTGACAGACAGTCATGCAGGCCCAGGAACCAGGTGCGGGGGGGTGACTTGGTCCCTTATCCCCTGGGCCTGGCAAAGTTCTGAAGGCATTTGTAGCACATCATTCACTTGATAAGTACTGCCCTTGAGACGGTCCAATGATCAAAATAGGAGCATGTATCAGCAGTGGTACAGGTGACAGAGAGAGCAGCAAGACAAAAGCCTGAGCGGCAGGCTGAGGACGGCCATGTCCATGCTGAAGCAGACTGTCTAGAAGAGGCCAGTTACCTGGGTACTGATATACATGGGGATGATGCCCACAAGTTGCAGCAAGCTCCCCAGAAACACGCCCACGGTGATGACAGAGGCCTGCTGTGTTCAGAACACCCCCCCTCCCATATAGTCACACTGAGATTAGAGCTCCAGCTGCTGAGTTTCAGGGAGGACTCGAGTTTGTCCATAACAGGGACTGCGCTGGAGGACTGACATGACTAGGAACCCAAAAAAGTCTTCAGCAGGTGGCAGGAAAGCATCCACCTGTGTGCCCCTTCACTCCACATACAGATACAAAGGAGAATCCCAGGCCGTCTTGTCATCACAATACCTGGGTTTAGGACAGAGCTTCAAACCCCAGCACCGGATGAGAGTGGAAGACTGGCTGGAGAGGAAACTGACTTTGAAATGGTCCAGGGTTCGCAGTGTAATGAGGGAGAAATCGGTGGTGCTGGGAAAGTCTGACTGTCACCAAGGGGAAAGATCCTGAGAAGGACAAAGGTATGTTGATCACAGGGACAGCTGTCATTTCAGAAATAAGAAGGAATCAGGGAGGAAGAAAATACCCATCACCTTCCAACTGCCCCTGCCAGCTTTCCATGGAAATAAGCACAGGCTGTGGGTAAGGCTGAGCAAATAGTGCACAAAACTGCTCTGGGAGTCAAACAAGATGGAGCTAAAATTCTAGATTTGTAAGCTGACGGAGCAAATCAGACATTGTTCAAAAGCTTTTGGTTAGCAGGAGGAAGAACAGGAAATTTAAGTTTTGTCTACTAATTCATGTTAAATTTTCTAGTGAGCATGAAAGATAAAGATTGAGTATTCAACTTCAAAACTAGTACAAGAGAAGTACATGGAAAAACGGGACTGTGAAAAAGCAGGAGAGGGGGACAAAACACAAAATAAAATAACATAAGTCTGAGTTTGGTCCCCAGAACCCATACAGCAGAAAAGAGGACTGACTCCCACAAATTACCCTCTGATGTCCACATGTGTGGTGGTTTGTATCCCTGTAATAGCACGCTCTGGTGCTTTGTGTTAATTATTTTGCTCCCCGAGGTGTGCTTGCTGTCTCTTATGAGCAAACTATCACATACCCCAAACGTGGCTGTGTAACCTTGCCTCCAAAATTATCGCTGATTGGGCTAAGTAAAAGTCCTACACAGCCAGGCAGGGAGAAATGAGAGGCAGAACTAAGGTTCTTGGGCTTTGAGGACAGAAGGATCATGGGAAGGAGAGAGACAGGCAGAGGAGAGAGGAGGAGAGCCGCCACGGGCTAGGTGAAGAAGTACGTGGGTTGGGAGGAGCTCTTGAGAATGGCGTGGAGAGGAGCGCCCAGATGGAGAGCACGTGAGCGCACTTACGTGCTGGTGGGTGGGAAGGAGCCCAGATAGACATGAGCAAGGCAGCCGGCATGGGGTGTGGGGCTGGGTGGTAACGGGGTAGTGTAGGAGGTTAATATCTGCCCAGCCCCGGGGGAAATAAGGCTTATCTAAAATCTATCAGGTGTCTCTGTCTTTTATTGTTTGATAGTGGGTTAAATAAATCCACCATAATAATAATAGTTGTTTTTTTACTAATAAATACTACTAGATATTTTTATACTTACTACAACACCTCCCCTAATAAATCAATAAATGTCAAATAGTTTAAAATTACATAAATAGACCTCAATATACTAGTAGTTTTAAGAGGTATAAGTGGATTATACTTACTAGCTAAAAATAACTAGGAAAAAAAAAACCCAGTTTACTTTTTGAAACACATCTAGTTGGGGCTGAAAGAGACATGAAACAAAAATTAATAGTTTTAGGGATAAAATAGTAAAGCAAGTAGAAAAGGAAATTCTAAAACACCACAGAATACAAAAGATCATCCAGAAGAAAAAGAATCAGAAATCCTGCCCCAACAGACCCCAGCTGGAAGTGCCTGTTTTCCAATCACCATGATACAGGTATGAAAACTGACCATGTCTCCACTACAACACAAACCTTGATAAATCTGAACAATTCAATCTTCTATGTACTTATTCTCTGCTTAGACTTCAACTATAGGAGGGTTCAATAATAAAAACAAAATTTAAAATCCTTATTATGTTAGGAAAAGAAAACCTCACATGTCAAAGAGAAATCAATTAAAGCCAGAAAAATACACTCAAATCAACATTTTCTAATGGTTTAAAATTATGTCGTTTGATCATTATACTCTTGTGAGCCACACATAACCCACAGTGTCTGCTGAACACAGCACAAATGTGACGTATGCAACTGAAATTTTTATATAAAATATGTAGCAACAACATGATTAGAGAGGAGGGAAACAAGAGGAGGGGGTCACCACTGAACTCAACAGGAAGGCAAACCGACTGTCTCTTGTAGAAATTAACCGTGCCACACAAAGCTTTGTGAGCCAGCATGTAAAGCTTAGAAACTGCATGGTCTACACTCCTTAGAAAGGTATAGGTTATATACAAATTTAAGAGGTAAAGTATCTATTATCGGTGTGTGATGCGCGCACACACACACACACACACACACACACACACACACACACACACACATACAAGTGTTTGCTGTGTTGTGTGTGCAGTGACCACAGCACACGCCCACTGCCACACAGAGTTCTGACTTGGTGACAGCAGCTATTAATGGTGTGCTGGTCACTAACAACATTCCAAAAAGTGCCTGTGATACAAAGGGGGTTTTTACTTGCAGCCCCTCCCTTCCCCTTTCACGTGTGGGATATTTTTGGAAGTGTGCTTTTCCATCTACCAAAAGAGAATTGAGAAAATTCCTGCATGCTCCTGTGTCAGCAAGAGCTCTTTCAGTCCAGGACCACAGGATGATTGATGACCCTGTCAGGCCTACGGTAGCAGACAGAGAACGTTGGCAGAAGTTCAGTGTAACTGAAAGAAATCTCAAATACTTATTTCATCTCTTCTATTAGCTTTAATCACATTTCAGCACGAGCCAAGAATGAAGCTTTCACAGTCAGCCATACATTTACACAGGCAAGCATTGTCAGTTTTCTGCCGTGAGAAAGAACACTGAGATAACACGAGAGTTAGGTATTTTCTTTTTTGCCTTTCTTTACTGAAGAGCAACAGAAAATACTAGAAAGATTCATCTGTGCCTCAAATCCACTGGCTATGCATCTCCTCAAATGAGTGCATGAGCTTCTGTTTAATTTACAGCAAATGCAATTCCATGTGGTTCTTCCTGCGATTAAGAGCGGGTGCGTAGAGTTCACAGTGGTGATGGCCGGCGTGTTCCATCTGAACACACCTGCTGGAGAACAGATGTTAATACGAAGGGGATTTGCCTCTACCAAAGGCCATCTGCTGTGTGAGTGAACAGCTCTGGCCTGCCCAGAGCCGGTCTTACCTGGCCTGGGGGGACTTCCTGGCAGATTCTGCTGACTGCTTGCTGAGCAGCTGAAGCACGAGCAGCTGTTATTCCTTGCAGGCTTTCCCAAAGCAAAATCACACAAGCCAAGGCAAGTACTATGTGTAAGATAACAGTTCTTGGAGAGGCAAAAAGTCAAAATGCATTTTGGAGAGACTTTTCTCCTAAGTAGAGCTTAAAAGATGAAAATATTAAGTGCTCCAAGGCCACCAATCATGTATGTGTTGTCAGCCAGTGAAACACATGGCACTGTGTGGCACCGCAAGATCTTGTGTCTCTAGTCATGTTGTTCAAAGCGCACTGTCCTGACCCTTCCCCGGGGTGCTGTGACCCTTTCCCAGAGCAGCTGTCACACTGCTGTTCCATCCACAATGACAAACCATTTACCCTTGGTGAAAATGAAGTGGACTCTTAACACACAGTTCTCTAGGCTAATCACTGAAAAGACCTAATGTGATTAGTGATAAAGTTGTCCTATTTTCCCTCCTCTTCTCCCAATGATCACATTTAGGCACAGAAGCACTCTTCTTCCACTGGACATTTATCTGGCTCCAGCAGTTTCTCTCTTCAGACCTAAGAGTGCCACTGAGTGTATTGCTGAACTTGAAGAAGAGGCTGCGTGGTTGTGGGAGGATTTGGGGGAAAGGCAGTGCTTTCTTTTGTCTCTCTGTAGATCAAATTCTTAAAAGGTAGAAAACTTTGCTAGCTCTTTCTCCATCGCGACATATTGCTCTTTGAGCCTCTCCATGGCTCTTCTGTGCTCATCATCCACGTCAGCTCGCCGCTGTGGCTGTCCGTTCATGAATTCCTCCCACTGGAGCAGGCGCTGCGCCTCACTGGCTGCCAAGTGCTCATTAATCACCTGTGAAAAGAAAACATGAAAGCCGCATGGCATCTTCCAGACATATGCACAATGACACAACAGAACCTTATCAACAGTTACTGGAACAATCACCAGATAGTCACAGCGCTAAAAGTGCATGGCCGTTTCAATATCCATTAGAACTTGATGCGTGAGGCCTGTAACCTCATCCTTGGGAAGCTAAGGCTGGAGGAGGATCACAGTGAGTTTAAGGCCAGCCTGGACTACAGAGTGATCTTGCCTCATAAACAAACCAACAAACAAATGTATGATATTAGAAGCATTTACAACTTTTCTTACTATAAATGAACATGGACACTCACATTTCTACACTTTGCAAAATGCTCCATGTCTTACAGTGTTAGTGATATGAACTGGCTCTAGGGACTGAACCCAAAGCCCAGAGCTCTCCCCCCAGCTGTCTCTAGGGCATCCAGTATCACTAAGTGACAAAAATTCAAGTCATTTTCACACTTTTATTTCTCTCAAAGTTCTGATTAATTACATATAGCTTTAATCAAGTCTAAAAATCTATGCTGAAAAGTCACTGTAAGAAGTTAAAACAACTGTCTTACATTTTCTGAAGCTTTACACACACACACACACAGACACACACACACACACAGACACACACACACACACAGACACACACACACACGGAAGAATCACAGGTTAGCAGTTGCTAGAGAACTCAAGGCATCTCCTGGTTCCGTCTAGTTTTTAAAGTGATATCACCATCTTATGTCAAATAGCTAGGTTATTTTCAAGATGGCTTTTTAACATTTCTACACAAATAAAGGTTTTCTTTCTGTTGAGTAAAAAAAAAAACAGATAAAATATTGTAGAAAAGGATTGGATTCAGACTAAGTTCTATGAAACAAGCTGCAGAACCTATGGCAAATGGACAGAACATGTGAAGTCCTTCTAAATTCCTGTACACCAACTCCAGAGAGCCCAAGCGCCTCCCAAACTAATACAGGCTATTGTTGTTGCCTGTAGTTGCTTCCCAGAGGATAAAGGTAAATCTGAATTGCTGAAGACACCACATACATCAGATACAGACTTTGGAGATTTGAGCTGTATCTGACCTGAAAGCCTCCTTCCTGGGGTCTACTAGACGTCCTATGCAAACTGTCCAACAAGGAAAGCATTTGATGACTATGAACCACAGCGATGACCAGCAGGGCAAGGCAGCCTGAAGGTGCAGGAGTGGCTCTCCTATCCTGGCAGTGGCCAACAGCTGTCTACCTTATCCTTATCACCACAGAGAAGTGTGGCTCTCACTGTTGATCTAAGAAGCTGTCTTTGCAGCAAAACCCACAACTGGTCAAAATGAAGAGAACAATTGATCATGGGGTGCCCAACTCCAATTAATCTGTTTACAGCACAACCTCTACACCTAAGCCTCAGAGAACATCTCAGAAGAGGAAGTGGAAAGACTGTAAGAGCCACAGGACCTGAATGTCTGCTGAGAGACTGTGCCTCCTAGAAACGACAAGAAAGCTAAGCCCATGAAACTCAACAATATGGCTACCTGAAAGAGACCTGAACAGGATAATACCAGTTAACATGCTAACATGGAAGGGAAAAATCTCATTGGGCCCTACTCCAGGGCCCTAGACAAAGAACTCCAGGCAACTAATGACACCTGAGAGTAGGAGAATTAGTCTTTGCCAGGGATGAGCCTCCTAATTGCTGTTCAATACGAAGCAGTCAGCCCTGAAATCAGCAGTAAATAGATAGCAAATTGTATTTATTTATTTACACAGACACACAGAGGAGGCGGGAGAGAAACCATGAATTTGAGAGGGACTGAGGGGGTTGGAGGGAGGAAAAAGAAAGGAGGAAATAGTATAATTATATTTTAACTTAAAAAACAATTAAGCCAGGTGTGGTGGCGCACACCTTTAATCCCAGCAGTTGGGAGGCAGAGGCAGGCAGATCTTTGTGAGTTTGATGCCAGCCTGGTCTACAAAACAAATTCCAGAATAGCCAGGGTTACACACAGAGAAACCTGTCTTGAAACCCCACTCCCAAAAATAAAATAGTAAAAGTAAAAAAATTTAAAAATTAAAAAGGAGGCCAGAGAATAGACTGTGAACTTTTTGTTTTTTGAATACTAGATCTTAGTATAGATGGTTATGAGCCACCATATGGTTGCTGGGAACTGAACTCAGGACCTTCGGAAGAACCTTTGAGCCATCTCTCCTAGACTGTGAACTTGAATACCAACTCCAAAACTAGGGAAAAGTGAAACTGTTTCTGGCAGTCAATATGATCTGGGGGGTCAATATGCTCTCAGTGCCCATGAAATGCACCCCAAAAGTAGTTGCTTAGTATAGCTTCCCAATTCTTAAAGTCCCTCTCATAAGATCATACTACCTGGTTTTGAAGACGAATAAATGAAGGCTGAAGCCCACGCCATTGCCTCTCACTGTCTCTCAGCTAGGAGCTGGGCTGCTGGCTCAGACTCAGGGCTGTTTAGCATGGAGACCCAGGTCTTTCCTACCAAGGTCTTTGGAAAGGCAGTTTTACACAGGCTGCTAAACATTTCTTTTACAAGGGGGGAAAAGCCCTAGCTATAAGTTTTCTGCCAAGTTTTTCAACATTTTCAAGAACCAAGAGTTTTCAAATGAGGATTAAAAGGAGTGGTTTTAGTTAAATGTTCCCCTAAAATATGCTGCACAGAGCACTGGGGTGTGAGCAGGGGAAGGGAGGTAGGAAGGGGCTACACAAGGGCTGCAGCAGCCAGTGCATTTGAGAAACAATTTAAACACCCATTTTAACAACACATTACTGTTTTAAGTTGTTAGTCTTACAGGTTAGAATTCTCCAGAAATTGAACAAAACATGAAGTTTTTTAAATTATTTAAAGATAGTTTTGAAAACAAAACCAAACCACAAAACCTCTGAGAGTCGACACACTTCACAAAAATGGCATCTTGTTCTACTTGATTTATTTGCTTATTGTGACCTTGCCCACCCTAATCTTTGTTTTTAATAAATCCAGGGAGTATTAACTGGGCTAAACATGCCCAGACATCAGTTTTCTCCGTTCTTTGTACCTGAAAAGCCGTAACTGGCTTAGCTGGCCTTCTGATTTGTTCCATAAGGCAGCTGCCCAGGCTGCCCTCCCTACCAGGTAGTGCAGCTCAATGGAGAGCAATACAGACTGGGAGGAGGTCCAGGAGCCTCAGTTCAAATTTAGGCTCACCCATCATGCTGACACCGAGCAAGTTAAAAGTTCCTTCAGCGTAAAGAAGTGAAGAAAACCATCCCCATAAACGAAGCTTATGAAGACTGCAGGTAATGCCTGTCAAGCTCCCAGCTCAGAGCCTGACGTACTTAACAAACGGTAATATTACCATACAAGTCACAAAAGCCTCTAAAAAGCACCCCACCCCACTGTCTAGCCCTACCAGGTAGATGTTTATTCTTCATTTTAATATCACAGTTTTTAGCAATAGGGTTTTGTAATAATTCAACAACACAGGTATTTCAGGTGAAGTCACAGCCCTCCCACCTGTGTTCAGTTCATTCCACCTGACATAGCCACTGTCAGCCACAGGACCCTTAGAAAAGATTCTTAGTAAAGCCAGCGTCAAAGACCAGCATTTCTATTCTTTAAAAAAACAAAAACAAAAACAGGGCTGGAGAAATGGCTCAGAGGTTAAGGGTGCCACCTGCTCTTCCCGAGGTCCTGAGTTCAATTCCCAGCAACCACATGGTGGCTCACAACCATCTATAATGAGATCTGGTGCCCTCTTCTGGCATGCAGGGGTACATGCATGCAAAACAATGTATACATAATAAATAAATTAAAACAAAAAAAAAACCAAAAAAACTCTGTGTGCATGTGTGCATGTGTATGAAGTCAGTTCCCATGGAGGCCAAAGGCATCAGATCTCTGGAATTGGATTTATAAGAGCTTGTGAGCAGCACTATGTCAGAGATAGGAATTGAACACTGTTCTTCCACAAGCATGGTATATGTTCTCTCTTTTCAAATTTATTTATTCTTATTTATATGTATGTGTGTATCTGTATTAGTGTATGCCATGTGTATGGGGGTTCCCATGGAGACAGAAAGGGGCATTAGATCCCCTGGAGCTGTAGTTACAAGCAGGTGACCATTAAGTTAGAGCTGACAACTCCCAACGCAAATGAAGATCTGTGACTTTCCTACCAAGGCCCTGAAGTCCCTCTACTTACCCTTGCTTACTCTCCTGCTTCTGGTACATTAGTTACATGCTCATGTACTGTCAATACTCTCAGTGCACACATGTAAATGAAACTGAGCTAACTGGGAAGGTCATCACTGAAGCTTAGCTGAGGTTATGACTTGTAAACTAGAAGGAAAAAAAAAGAAGCTACGCAGTCTATCTACACATACTGCCATTTTCAGAAGATCCTGGGCAAAAGTGTCCAACATCACACATGTTCTAGCTGCTAAACAGAAGGAGAAAGGAATCATCAATGAGATGGGAAGAAACGTCATGAGCAGGAGAAGAGAGGAGCAAACACCCCAACATGGGACCCCCATAGATTCTGGCATGGAACACTTCACAAAATTTGCCTCTCTGTCTTCTGCTAAGGTAAATATTATACTCATTATAATATAAACTTTAATATTTTAATAATATTCAATTCTACAGGAAATCAATCTGAAATATGTAATATTTCAAAACAGACAAGGGCATATAATATTTTTTAAAGACTACCACCAAAGATAATTAAATCTATAAAGTACTATGCTTAAAGATAAAAACATAAGGTTTATGTTATTATACACACATATATACACATATGTACACATACATATATATATACATATACACACACATATATAAAATGGCTGCATCTCAAAAGAATAGATATAGAATAACCATATAATTCAGTCATTCTACTTTGGGATATTTGCCCAAAAGAGTTAAAAGAAAGGGCATGAACAAATATTTGTAAGCCATGTCAATAGCAGTATTTTGGGGATAGTCATGGGTGAAGTGAGCCAGGTGTCCACAGACAGCTATACAGATTCATAAAGTATAGAATATGTGAGTGTGTACATATACACACAAATGTAGTGGATGAATATATATGTATGTTAGACCTACATGGCTGTGTACTAGTCAGCTTTTAAAATGGCAAAAATTCTGCAGCATACTACCAGATGAACAAGCCCTGAAAACCGAATTCTGAAGAAAGAAGCCATCTCAGGCTAGAGAAACAGCTCAGTTGGTAGAGTGCTTGCCTGGCTCCACCACCGCAAACCAAACCAGTAAGAACCAAACAAAAAAGTCGACTGAAGGCAGAGACCTGCAATTCTACCACTCTTGATCCTTGGCAGAAGGATCAAGAGGTTCAAGGTCATCCTCTGTCACACATCAAATGTAAGGTCACACCCAACTGTATAGTGAGTTCAAGGTCCATCCGAGTACACTTACATGACATATCTGGAGGAGTATGACTCCTACAGACAGGAAGTAGAATGCTCGACACCAGGCACAGGGTAGAGGAGTGTTAACAAGTACTGAGTTTCATGACTTTGGAAATTAGTCAATGGGTGACAATTGTGCAGCCAAAGGCAACAGCTATAATGATAACATTTCTAGCTGCTTGGCTAAATGAGCAAATTAAGCAGGGAAGGTAAGAATAATAATAAATTGGCTTTCACTAGTACCACAATAGAGACATTTAAGTAGAAAATGATCCTGAAACTAAACTACATCTAGAACCAAGTCTGTGAATGAAGCCTGGACACACAGGAGAAACATTTTTGCCTGTATCAGTCTAAGCCATTAGTTTTCTTCACATTGAAGAGATGTTTGGCATGGGAACACATGATGGGAGAGCTGTTACTAGTATCTAGCAGACAGAAGCCAATGCCAAGGACAGCCCCATGGAGACACTACTGCACATCCATCTACAGCAGCACCACGGCTGGGGAACTCTACTAAGGGAAAATTCTGAACAGGCCAACTGAAGTTGGGTAGGTCTTTGTGAAGTCAACATGATGGGTAATGTCTGTAATGCTAGCATCTGGAGGCTAAGGCAAGCCTGAAGGGTGCTGGTGAGATCCTGCATCAGAAAGATTCACAACATGTGTTAGTAATACACATCATGTTAACTTCACATGAGCTTTACACAGGCATAAGGAAATGGCTTGGGTAAGAACTATGCGCATTAAAACTATCTTCATTATTTTACACAGAGCCATATGGACTCATGTTATTTTGCACTTTCTAGTTCTATCAAGAACAATGGTTGTATTCAAACTCTATCAATACGGCCTCGTGTGATGTCACTGGTCTCAGGACAACATCATAAAGGAAGCTATCTAAAGTTAGTGACTATGGCCAAGATGACACAGAAGCTCTCACAGTTGATTTCTTGTCACTGGGGTGGCTGGAGAGGGCTGCCAAAGGAGATGTGTGTACATGGGGCCAAGTTTACACTCTGACCACTGTCCCTGGCCACCTCATCTCTCCATGGCCTGTTTTTAAGAGCAAGTGGCTCTCTATGGCCTGTTTTGAAGAGCAAGTGGACCTCACAAGCCAATTGTATTTTCAGTTCACTATTCTGTTACTGGCCAGAACACAGCTCTGGATTTGGGTAGTTCTTAAGAGCTGCTAACAACGGCAGAGTGGGCATATATTGTTCTTTTGAATGTGCTTTTAGATATCAATTGTGGGAAATGTGATTTGGACAAATGACGCTTATCAATTTACTTCCCACAGAATTCCACAAATTGTCTTAACATAAAAGAATTAGTGATTAATGGTAACAGTCTATTTTATTCCATTACTACTCCCATCTTTCTTTGTTCAGAGAGCCTTTCAAAGTGTAGCCAATTGGACAACCCAAGGCAACAACTAATACTAGGCAGTGAAGTGCAAATTGGGGTTGGTTTACATCTGCACATACTTGTTGTACAAGGAGCTAAGCTTTGCCTTTGTGACCTGTGTGTGTGTGTATGTGTGCTGTGTGTATATATGTGTGTGGTATGTGTGTGTATGTGTGTATGTGTGTGGTGTGTGTATGTATATGTATGTGTGTGCTTGTGTGTACATATTATATGGTGTGTGTCTGTGTTTGTGTGTGTCTATGTCTGTGTGACTGTGTCCGCATCTACTAAAACCTCAGCCAAGTCAAACTTTTGGAAGGAGGCAGGGTGGCAGTAAAATCAAACGCACAACTTTAAGGACCTGTAGCCACACACTTCCAATCCTCTGATAATTAAGTAAGTATAAAACTGAAAAAATTAGGACTTAGACTAAAGGTTTATCCCAATAAGAATGTAAGGAATTTTCATTTCTTTCATAGCTTCAAGATTATTAATTTATTACACTACCTGGAAAAGAAAACTTCAGAGTAGTTCCTTATAAAAGAAAGCCCCCCCCCCCCCAAAAAAGAAAGGCCCAGTGACTCTACACTAATTCTTGGTGAAACGGCATTTCAGCATATTCAAAACCACTAATTTTTAAAGTCAGGCATGGTGCATAGCTGTAAATCACAGAACCTGGGAACTAGAAGCAGGAAGACCAGGAGTTCAAGGCTACAGAGCAAGTACAAGGCCAGCTCGAGCTGTTTCAGACTGTGTCTCAAAAACAAACAACATGTGCAGCCGGCATTCTACCCGATATTGTTTCTCACAAACAGAAATGTTCTTGTGCCCAGGGAAAAAGTGTGCCACAGAGGCTTCAGGGTCTTCCACACTCACCCCAGAGTTGTCTTTGGATGTTCTAACAAGCTGCTCACTGGCTGTTACCTTTTGTTTTTGCTTATGTCATTCTCCTCACTCTCCCACAGCCAACTTCTACGCCCCAGCAACTGAACTCTTCCTTTCCAACTGGAGTCAGGCATGGACAGCCATGCCTTCTTCCTAATCATTCCTTTTGCTAAGATCACACGAGACTCCTGAACTTGACCACAGTGTACACTTTGGCCTCTTTTCTACTAGGATTCATGGTTTAAGACACCAGGAGTTTAGTACCCTGGGTCTAGAAACTGCCTTAACCTCAACAAACAAGCAAGTTTTTACCCCTGGTGGCAGAGTTGGTACGACACAAGATTAAAATGTACCTGCTGTGCATGCTGGCATGTCCACTCAGGTCCCTGCCTTCAGTTCACTCAGCAGCGTGCTGGCGTCCCGCCCGACACAGGTCTCCGACCACAACACTGCCTTGTTATTTTCTCTGTGCTCAAGGAAGCTCTGCTTCCGGAGCAGGGCCCTGGGACCGAGGTAGCCCACCCATCTGGCTTGAACGCCAGGTCCTTTCAGTAAGGTTTACATCATCGAATTGTTGAGCCTCAAAACTCTCTACTAAGACCCAGAATAGACAAAGGGCATAAAATCACAACTCTGGAAAGGCTCATTCTATTATCTATGTATGCCGTGGCCGACCTCAATTAATTAGAGAATACACATGCAAAAAGGCATCGCTTTCAGAGTGACCAGCAGTTTCAACATCTGTACTAGTAAATGTGAGGTGCATTTTTATTAATTTAGAGCAATGAATAAATTAAAGGAACACTAAGACATTTCCAGGTGAAAACTCCAAGTTATCTCATAAACTCGCATTTCTACCCTGCTTTTCCACAGGAGCTGTGATGCAGTTAAGCAGAGCACTGCCTAGCTAAGGCCTTACACCCTCCTGGGACTGTCCCCTGAGCACCTGCCACCTTTTCTAAAGGGATGTACACAATGCCACACTGAATATGCTTCAGGCTCACAGGCAAGGTTATTTTTCTTCTTTCGCTTTGCTTTGTGAGACCAACAACGCTTTTGGAGAGACTATGGAAGTGCTGAAAATAAAAGTCTATATTTGAATTATTAAAATCAGCTGGTAAAGCACTTACACATAGAACCTCAGAGTCCAGGTAAAAGCTGTGAGTGGAAGCAGGAAGCGGTTACTATGGGTTGAGGGCGGGGGCAGAGGGGGGCAGCTGGGGGTGGGGGCTGGGGGCAGTCAGAGACAGGAGGATCCCTGTAGCTCACTGTCCAGCAATATACCCAAATCAATGAGCCTAAGGTCTCCAAAAGTGAGGCAGAGGGGACTGAGGAAGATACCAGATGTCCACCTCTGGCCTCCAGAAGCATACATATCCACAAGCACACTTGCACACCTCACTACACAAGCATTTAAAAAAAGATGATAGCACCACTATGTTTTCAACATGTCTTAATGTATTAGCCATTTTTAAATCTTTTTTGTTTCATCTCTGTATACGTTATGTGTATGAGTGTTTTGCCTGCATATGTTTATGCATCATATGCATGCAGTGCCTGAGGAGGCCAGAAGAGGGCACAGGATCCCTTGGGGCTGGAGTAACTGACAGCTGGAGCCACCATGTGGGTGGTGGGAACTGAACCCGAGTCTGCTGGAAGAGCAGCCAGTGCTCTTAACTGCTCAGTCATCTCTCTAGGTCCATCTTTCAGTTTTTTAGTCAGTGTATCATAGAAAATGAATTCAAAGGCTTTTGGAATAAAAGTAACTGCTAACAGTATAATAACAGATGCCAAGAATTAAATGCCCCTTTGCTCAAGTTACCCATTTTTACCTTTTTCCGTTCCTGCTGTCTCTGTTGGAGTCTGCAGATGGAGTCGTTAGCTGCTTGCACTGAAATAAAACAGACAGTAGGATGTCAATAGCACCTTCTGACCAGGAACATACCTATTAGGATTCTTTAGATTTCAACAGAGTATATTCAGAATAGATATTAGTTGCAAGCTGGAGGGGTGGCTAGGAGGAAAAGTCTATTTTGTCAACACATTCAGGATGTAGAGCTGGAAAAGACACCACTTTTCAGCTCTGAGCTGTAATCCAAAGAGGACAGAATTACAAACCCACTGACAGTTGGCAACAACCACCTCAATCACACTCTCTAAGAAGGGGAAATGCCAGATGAACTTACAGTCACATTTAGATCACTAAGCCCATGGTCTGAGCCCTCAGCCCCTGCCTTTTTCTCACTCATGCTGCTGTTCTCGTAGGCCAGGCTTGACATCTAGATGGCCTCTGCAGCTTCCCATCACTCATCCTGCCTCTGCTCCTGTCTTCTAACTCATCTGGGATGCTGCTACATTTACCTCTGCCCAGCCTGAAAATTCACTACATCGTTTCCATTTCTTAAGAAACAAATCTTAATATAAGGTGAGCATCTCCAAATTCAAGTGCTCTAACCTAAAACATTCAGAGTGCTGGCATGATGGTACAAACAGAAACATCCACACCAGATCTCATGTGATGGGTCTCAGGAAAGACTCAGGTCATAAAATATTGCACAAAGCCACGCCCCGGGCTGATGTGAATCCTCAGTTCCCATTAAAGCTGGACTTTCCTTCTGCTCTACCAGGTGATGAGTCTGCAGGCTCACAGCCAGCCTTGGCCATCTGTGGCTGCTCTGCTGCCTTCTTGATGGCCCAATGGTTCCTGACGTGCTTGAGGAGCCCTGCCACATGCCAGGCTCTGCTCTTGCTGTGCCCCTCCCCCCTCAGATCCTCATCTTGTAAGTGCTACCTTTCCATCTTAACATTCGTTCTGGCCACAGGGACCTTGCTTTTTCCACCGTGCCAAGCACACTCCCACCGCAGGGTTTTTGTACTTTCTGCTCCTCTGAAACATTTTTCTCTCAACTTTCCTGCAAGTGTCTGCCCAGGTGTCTCACTCATTTTACAAATGAGGAACTGCCAACAGGACCTTAGATATGACCATGAGAAAGCATAATAAACATGCCTCATAAGAGATTAAATATTAATTAGAATCGTGTAACAAGCTCGAGAGATGGCTAGTGTTAAGGACCTAACTTGGATTTCCAACTACTGTGTCTCCAAGTCCAGTACTGAAGGCAGAGACAGTCTAGCCAAAATGCTAAGACCCAGGTTCAATGAGAGACCCATAGGACTGCTTGGTCTACAGAGTTCCAGATGAGCCTTAGCCACCAGAAAGACAAAACAAGACAGTAGCTCTTCACACACAAGCAGCACCAAGTAATGGTGTGTGGAGTATCCTGTTCCCGCCCTTGGCCTCACACAAAGTGCCCTCTCCTCCTGCCCTCTCCTCAGTGGTGTGACTGTGGAACTCCTTCAGCAGAGGCATTCCCCTACAGGATTATATCTCTTAGAGGCGCTGAAGTGGGACGTCATCTAATTGTCTGTCTTCCTTCCCCTAGCCAGGGCTGACCCAACCAGGTCTACTCCGGGGCAGGGCAGTGATTTCTCTTTCAGAGACCTGTGAAGCCTCCCCCTCCCGGATACAGCCAGCCCTGCGTCTCATTTTCAAAAGCTGAGTCTTCAGCGACTGTTACCAAACTTTCCTAGATCACAGATGACATCTAAGAACTGAGGATTAGCACCTCAATCAATTTTCTTTTTCTTAACAAAAGTACGAAAACAAAACAGGAGTGGATTAGATCCGCCTTCTTCTTGTGGCCGTAAGTATGAGATCATTGTTCCTAAGTGTGGTGCTATCATTTCCTGTTTTTCTTTTTTCCTTCCTGGCTCTGAACAGATCTTAAAAATCTGCTTTTCTGTCCTCAGGTCTTTTGCATTTTTGGGTTATCCTGAGTACAATTAGAAGAAAAGTTGAAGGACCATGTCACTTTTACGGCCACCTGTCACAGCACCCCACCCAGGATTATGTCATTCCCCATCCCCATTTCCCCTCCCAAACCTCCCAAACACCCTCCTTGCTCTCTTTCAAATCCACAGCCTCTTGCTCATTGTTATTAAAAGCATATATGGATAGACATATATATTCCTAAATATGGCCTGTGCAGTCTGTATAATGTTACTTACACGTATGTTTTCAGGGCTGGTCATTTGGTGTTGAATAACCAACTGCTGTGCTCTTCTGTGGGAAGACTGTTTCTCCCACTCACTCTCAGCGCTCCTTAGCTGCCTGTAATTCAGTGTGCACGGTTGAGGCCTTGGGGGCTTTCCCCTATCCACCTGTGCATGTGTGCTGGTACTGCCCACGCTCAGCTCATGTTTGGGAAGTCATGTTGATGAGACTTTATGCGTGTAGCTTCTGACGTTACTAGGAGACACAGTCTCACCGCAAACTCCATGAGCCTCTGGCTCATTTCAGGAGCGTTATGGAGATGTATCCATTGGGACTGGACTCTACAACTGTGCATTTGGTTGGTTATGGCTTTCTGTGGTGGTCTCTGTCTATTGTAAAAAGAAGTTTCTTTGATGAGGCGTGAAGAACACACTTAGCTGTGGGCTGTTACAGCCTTTAAAAACTTCCTGGGACCAGGTGTGGTGGTACATGCCTTTAATCACAGCACTTGAGTGGCAGAGACAGGCAGATCTTATCCCTTTTGAGTTCAAGGCCAGCCTAGTCTACAGAGTGAGTTTCAAGACAGCCAAAGCTACACAGAGAAGCCCTGTCTCGAAAAACAAGAAACAAACAACAACAACAACAACAAAACAGCTTCCTGGGCTGCACATGACTAGCCTCCACTTCTGTCCCTCTACAGAGCTGTACTGACGTTAGAAAGAGCATCTATCCCTCTTCAGAGCTTGACTCCCTGGGAAGTTACCCACATTCCTGTCATGAAGCCACAGGACAGAAAGGACTCTTCTTTGTAAATTTTATTTTGTATTTACATATGCTCCAGCAGGTCAAGGGACAACTTTGGATTTAGTTCTCTCATTCCACTATGTGGGATTCAGGACTGTCAGGCTTAGCAGCAAGCACCTTTCCCCACTGAGCCATCTCACAAGCTCAGAAAAGGCTTTTTTCTTCCCTTTCTTTTCTCTTTTTCCTTTCTTTTCTTTCTTTCCTTTTTCCCTTCCTTCCTTCGTTCCTCCCCTCCCCCCAGACGGGGTTTCTCTGTGTATTGGCTGTGCTGGAGACCACGCTGGCCTCGAAATCACAGTGATCTGCCTGCCTCTGCCTCCAAAGTGCTGGGATTAAAAGCATGCGCCATCACACCTGGCTGAGAAAGGGCTTCTCTGAATTTATGAAATTTGCCTTTCTAAAATCTCAAATAAACAAACAGTCACCTGACTACTCCAAACATTCCTTTCCCTAATGGTCAGTAAGACCAAGAGAAGACCCATTTTGCAGAGGCTTCCCCTCACTTCATATCAATTTCTGGCTGCCCTCTTCAGCAGGAAGCACTCTCTTCTGCTAACTGTGCTAGGGGGCTGTACTGCCTTGTGAAAAATAACAGTAGTGTATCAAGTGACCCCACCTGAGATAGGGCCTCAAGTAGCCAAGGCTGTCCTCATACTCACTATGTAGCCAAGGATGGCCTTAAGTTCCTGACACTCTTGCCTTAGCCAGCCTCTGAGTGCTGTGCTGATGGCCAAGTACATGTGCTACATAGGGTAAATGGTTTTCCTTTAATTTTTCCAAAAGGTTACTGAAGGAGATGAGCACCCTTGCATAATTACTAAACCGCACTTAGCTAACAATGTCTTGATTTGTTTCATGTAAAAGAGAAACAAATTCTACCAGTCTATGTGTGAGCTTCAACACCACACAGCACCAACATCTCAGCCTAGAACTAGAGCAGATGAAAGCTGTGCTCTCAGCCCTTGATTCCAAGCAGGTAACTAGAGAGCAGCAAGAAGGTGCTAAGCACAGACTGGCGGCTACATGGTGCAGGAGAGGTCCTGAGCTCATGGATCTGTCATGGTGGGGAGGATGGATATACAGGAAAGGATTTAGCATGTCATCTGGGGACAGACGTATGCATTACGAATGCAAGGCGGAGAGTGTAGGAATGCCAAAAGGAGGAGTATGGGGAATGTCACAGAGGCCAAGCAAGGTCTGTTGATGCCTGAACAGAGATTTGCAGGAAACTTGAGAGAATGTCCTAGGGGCAGCAGCAAGTGCAAAGGCCCTGTGGTGAAAGTGTGCTTGGCACATCAGAGAAAGAGTGAGGAGGCAGTGTGGCCAGAACACAGTGGGGGGGGGCAGGGGGGAAGTGGTAGGGCATACAGACAGAGCAGGGGACCAATGCAGAGACTTCCAGGGAATGAGAATTCTGGCTTTTATCTTACATAAGATGAGAAGATTCTGAGCACAGTACAGATGAAAACTGACTTACATCTATGTGGAGACCAGCCTACAGGGAGGGAAGAGAAGAAGTGAAGCTGAGTCATGAAGCTACTAGAAGAAGCCACGAGAAGGATGTGATAGCGACATACGCCAGGGTGGGAGCTGCCACAGTGAAGTGGGCAGGATGTTCCTGCTTTACTCTCAGAGCTGAGCCAGTCTGGCGTTTGCTGTGGACAGGCTGCCTGGAGAGGCTCACAAGCATGCAGGGCAGCTGGATACAGAGTCCGGGATACTCAAGGGTGGGAGGAGGGTGTAGATCAGGCTGAAAACAAGTATGACATCACTAGCATATAGACGATATTTAAAGCTGGGATTCTGGGAGATCAGCAGTAAGCAAACATGAAGCTAGGGAGAGCAGGGGGAAGGAGGGAGACAGTGAAGGGGTGAAGACATAAGCAGAGGAAGGCAAAGTGTGACAGGGAAAGCCTTTCCTGATGTTGACTGAACCCTCAAGGCAGGAAAAAGTGTGCCCTCACCCTGCCTGAGGAGCTCCAGGAGCCAGGCCCAGCACCCCAGACTTCCCTAATTGTGGCCCTAACAGGCATTTTCTCAAGAGACAGGAGTGCCCAGACTCCACTCTCCTGAGCACCTCAGCTCAGCAGGAGGTACCCTTCCCCGGGGGCTAAGCAGATCTGTTACACTATAGCACCACAGCCTCTCTGGATTTGCTCCCTCAGGGCTTCACCGCCTCTGCTGAGAAGACTTCCTCTCAGGGTTATGTGGATCCTGGGCTCCTGAGTCTCAGGATACCCTTCCAATGGGACACTGTCCCACCTCAGAGCGGTGTGGTTCCTGGGAACCTGAGTCCCAGGACACCCTTTCATTGGAGCAGGAGCACTAACAAAGGAAGGCAGGCAAGAGAGGAAGGTTAGTAAGAAACAAGGATTTCAGCTAGGTGAGTAGTGATGTCAACTCTGAAAGCAGAATGGAGTTGGGAACTGAACTTCGGCTGTGCTGTGTTATGCAGAGGTGCCTGTCTTGACACCTTGGCATTCTGGTGAGTGGTCCAGATAGAGTGTGTCCTCAGAGTGGAACAGACGACACTTGACACTGTGATTATGAGCAAATAGACACAGAGGAGGCACAGGACACTCCAGTGATAAGTCAGTTGCAGAGCTTGAGAGATGGTTCAGCAGTTAAGTGCACTTGCTGTTCTTATAGAAGACCTGGGTTCAGTGGCCAGCACCAACCAAATGGCAACCAAATGGCTCACAGCCACCTTCAACTCCAGTTCCGATACCCTCTTCTAGCTCTGAAGGCTCCTATATACACACGGTGCACACACATACATGCTGGAGGTACATATATACACACATGTGCATGCACGTACACACAAAATAAATATTAAAAAATTAAAAGTAGCTGTTAGTCGGCTGTAAATAGGAACTGCTGAAGCAGACTAAGGAAGAGAACCTGTGTTGGAGGAAGGAACCAAGAGTGATGAGCCAGAAGAAAAGGTGGCTGCTGTTCTCAGATGCACGGAAGGTGGCACTCTGAGGGGCTGGATGGAGCTTGGCTGGCAGGGTGCTTGCCTAGCACACAGAGCCCTGGTGCCATCCGCAGCACTGAGGACGCCAGCACATGCCTGGAGTCCTAGCACTCAGGAGGTGAAGGCAGGAGGATCAGAAGTTCAAGGTCATCCTTAGCTACCACAGTGAGTTCAAGTTCACAGTGGGCTATATGAAATCCTGGGGGAAATGTTTGACAAAGTGACATCCTAAAGTTAAACTTGAATTTGGGAGTCAGAAAAGCCTGTGATCATGGGAGAGCCATGGACATTAAACCACTACACATTTTAGTTTACTCAACAATGAAGTAGAATTGATAATAAATGCTTTTTACTGTGTTAGCTTAGTTGACATTATAGCCTATAATCCCAGAAGCCAGGAGGCTGAGGAGAAAGGGTTAATGAGTTCCAGCTAGCCTGGGCTGCACAACCAAATCCTATCTCAAAAGTAGGTGGCGCACACCTTTAACCCAGCACTTGAGAGGCAGGGGCAGGTGGATTGTTGTGAGTTCAAGGCCAAGTTGGTCTACAAAGTGAGTACAGGATAGTCAAGGCTACACAGAGAAACCCTGTCTCGAAAAACCAAACCAAACAAAGTAAAACAAAACAAAAGGCAGGTGATGATTTCAATAAGTGAAGCCTATGAGCATGAGTATTTTAGTGATGGGCGTGGTGACACGGATCTGTAATCCCAGCACTCAGGAGGGAGAACAAGAGGATGAAGAATCTGAGGCTAGCCTGGGCTACAGAGCAAGTTCTAGTAAATAACTGAGACTGCTGATTGCACCCTACCGAACTCACCCATAAAAATTAAGTTAGAGAAAACAAGGCGACCTCCTTGTTTTCAGCACCAGATGACATGCTAAATCCTTTCCTGTCTTAGAGCTTTAAGATGCTTTAATCTGTAGAATAACAAGTGGGAGGGAGAAAAGAGAGCAGGACATGAGAGACAGCAAGGTAAGGTATCTGTTCTAAAACAAACAAAGAAGAGAACATCAACAGCACGCCCATGGTCTCCTTGCTGTGTCAATGGACACTGTTTTAGTAAGAGACCAAATGTGATGGTAAAACACAAATAAAAGAGAATATGAGGCTGCACAGATTAAAAACAAAACAAAACAAACAAAACAAAAAAACCAAAAAACCCACATGAGACCAGCAGTGCCATTATACATGCAAATGAAGCGGAGAAAAGCAGGGTCCAGACAACTGTACACAGCGTAAACTCAGAGCTTAGGAGGCTGGACCACAGGGGTCGCCACCGTCTTGAGGCCAGCTGGGCCCTGTCTTTACAACAAAACCAAACCAAAGCAAACCAAAACGAACAAGGGACTGAGTAGTGTGAGCAAGAACAACTGACCACTGTGAGGCAGAAAGCCAGCACTGCCAGGCTGCACAGAGCTGAACGCCATGGCAGGAGGGTGGGCAGAGAGAGGCATGCGGTGGTCAAGGTCCTGGCCCAGCCAGCCCTCAGTTCTAACCAGTCATCTCCTGGGCAGGCATTCACGCACGCTGCCAGCAGCTGAGACAGGGAGAAGATGGCTGCGTCTTCTAGAGGATTCTCATCATTGTGCTCCTTAGGACAAGCTTCTAGTAACCACGGCCTGTCCTCTAAAGGCATTTGGTCTTCAGTTACTGCTGCTGGGTTTACCTCAGTTTTTGTGTCAAAATGTAAATAAAAATTTAAAACGTAGGCATCCCATTCCTATCAAATGCCCCCCAATAGGTACCCCAACTTCTATCTCTAAGCATCCAGCTGTCACTCACTGAGCCACCTCTCCATTCTGCTATGCATGAGATGTCTATAGAGCCAAGTTCACCACAGTTAAAAAGCAACGGTTATTTTATGCAATTACATTCTTTTTGTTTTTCTTTTAAAGCTTCCTTGGCTGGTATGTACTATTGGTAAGTACATCCACAGCATAGCTCAAGCCTTAACACCAAAGAAAACATTTATCCTACCAAAGAAAACACTACTTATCTTTCTACCCTTCCCCTCTCTCTTTCTTTTTCATTTTTTTTTTCTCCCTTGAAACAGGGTCTGACTTTTATATCAGGCTGGCCTGTAACTCACTATGTACCCACAAGCTGGCTTGAAACTTCTGGCAATCCTCCTGCCTCAGCTTCCCAAATACTAAGATAACAGTTGTGAGTCACCATCTATGCCTGGCTTTCTCTTTGTCTTATTGAAAATATTCTTTGCTTTTCAATAATATAAAAATAAACTCACCATGCTTAACAAGAGAGATGGGTGAGAGAATACTCCCGAGCCACAGTTGGCTCTATGAGTAGGTAACCTGCAGGCTCCCTGTCCTCCTCACTGGAAAACCAAGGAACCCTGATTCCAAGGGGAAATCTCCTCACTCAAACTTGGTGAAATGTAGACGCCTATTCGGTAACTGGTGAGCAGGACACAAATACTGTGTCCTCAGAATGGGATGCCTGATGCTTGACCCTCAGGGAATGCCTTCTTGTGTCCCGAGAGAATCTCATTCTGTTTCTGGCTTTTGATGCCATCGGAGGAATTTGGCTCTAAAGCCTCTGCATACCCAGTCTGCCCAAGTGAGTAAGGTCTGTGTCTGCAGGGCTCTGAGACACCGACTGCACCCAGTCTCAACCATGGAGTCCAGGAGATAACTAGAGACAGGCCCAGATGTCCACAACTCATCACTCTTCATGTTCTACTTAGATTAAAAAAAATACTCCATGTTGAAGCTTGTTTTCATGGTTTTACACAAATGAAAGCAAACAACCCAACAGGTTTAAAATGTCAAGCTTTAAAAATAAAATCTGCTAAGGATTACAGCTGGAACCAGGTTAATTTTAAATCAACCTCAGTTTGCAGGGTCATCTTTGTACCCATTACAGCCACAGGGCTTAGCAAACTAGGTACCAAACCCTCATGTTGGAGGTCTCCAGAAGCTGCTTCTCCTGCTGCTAGTGGAGAACACGTTCCAAGGCCACTGCCCAGTTTCTCACGCCAACAACACACCCCGGCATGCTTGAGAGGCCGCATCCCAGTCACTAGAACATACTTCTTCCACTCAAGGCACCATGCTTTTGGTTCCGATTCTCAGTTACTGGCAATGCTTTCTGACATCATTAGGAAGCCTGCCAGCATCAGAGCTGCAGCCAGTCAAACAGCTGCTCGTCGTCTCCACGGCTTTAGTAACACGCCCAGGCTCAGAGTTCTTCTCAGCAGCCCAGCTGAGACTATCAGGGGTTGCCTAAGGGCTCCATGGGTACGCTGCTCTCCACACATGCACAAAGGACTGGTTTGGTCCTCAGCATGGATGCTCACCTGAGTCTCAGTGCTGGGGAGGCAGACACCGAGGATCCAGGTGGCCTGATGGTCAGCCAGCCTACCCTACCCCAAGAGCCTCAGGTCCCAGTGACAGACACTCTCTCAAGAGCTTTCGTGGACATCTAAGGAACAACACCCGAGTTGACCTCTGGCCTCCATGCACACACATGTGCACCTGACATACACACACAAACATACTACCTAAGCCAGGTGGTGCTGGCGCCTACCTTTAATCCCAGCACTTGGGAGGAAGAGACAGGTGAATCTCTGTCTACAGAGTGATTCCAGGACAGCCAGGCCTATTAGGGTTGTGGCAGTGTGAACAAACAAATAGTATACAAAAGCCTAATGTCAGTTCTTATTTTTTACTTTTTTTCCTGCCCTTCTACATGAAGAAATCAAATGTGATCTTGGGAGGTTTAGCCTTGTCAACCTCCTTCAGCATCAGAGTGCACATGACTCTATAAGACTCTAACAAAGGCTTCTTTCCTGCTTCCCTCCCAGGCTGGCTTTGTCCCCTCCCTCCCAGGCTGGTTCTGCTTGTCTCAGTCATCAGTCGTTATCCCCCCCTGGGCAAGCTACAAATTCGTAGTGTAGACACCCAAGGAGAAGCCTCGATGTTCTGATATGTTAACATTAAACAGCAACAACGAGTTTCTTTATGTTAAAGTCTAATATTAAAGAACACCAACAGGTTTTTTTTGTCAGCTACTTCTCATTAAAATATTCTGCTTAATGAAAAAACTGATAAAATATGAACACTTATAAAGGACACCGTCCACTTGAAAAAGAAATTCATTTCTTCCTGGTCATCATATATTTTCTTATGGATAAAAATTTAAATTTATTAAAGGTAAAAAGCATGAATTTTCTCCCATCCTAGAGGGCTTGTCTTGTGAGATGCTTGTACACACATCTCACTTTGGATACCAATGCCAAGAATGTCAGTGACTACACCAGGCAATCAGTGTCTGGGGCTGGCCTTCCTCTGCTAGTAAGCCCCAGGCAGGAGCTCTCCTCCCTGCCCCAGTAAGATCCAGGAGAGCACAGCTGGGTATGGGAATGTTAGAGATCCAGGCTGCAGGAGCAGCCAGACTTACAGCTCTGCAGCGCCTCCTCCAGGCCATCCTGCATCATGTCTCTGCACTTGGGAAGCATGTGCTCATTCGTTTCCTGGATCATATTCTTCAAGTTCTCAAGAACTCGCAATTCTCGAAGACCACGTTTTTCCTATTAAGAGAAAGTAAATGACTAGTATCTCACGTCTCAGCAGTGACTGGCTGTAGGTCCAAGTGGGTAGGCTTGTGATGCTGCTAAATTTTTACTACTGAATGCACACGCTTTATTCTGGGAGAAGAGGTCAAAACCTGGTGGCATTTTAATGATCAAACGCTTCAAGGGTTGCAGAAGGAGTAATATTTTTATAGTTGTGTTCAGGAACGGACAGGAGAAATGCTTACATGGGCACATAGTTCATTAGAAACAGCCCTTGCTGTGACTTTAACATTCATTTCATCATTCTTACTGTCATAATGCTTCCGTTACTGTGTGCTGCAGGTTTTATGACCGCCTTTTTCCTCCTCAAAATAACAATGGTGGTCAAAGTGATATACAGACACTTCACCATGCTGAGAAGTGAGCAGTGAAAGCCTGCTATCCTTAGGAAGGCCTGTGTTGGCCCGCAAGGCTGAAGACCTGCCCGGGAAGCAGGTTTCTACGCGGACATGAGTCTGCCCGTGAGCTGGAAATGTAGTCTAGTGAGCCTAAGGTGCGCGTGCTAAGAATGTGGTTAATGCCAGTGTCTGCTTCAGTAGGTGTGTGCAATCGTGGCCCATGCTAGGCAGAGGTGTCTGTGCAAGCAGCTAGGACACCTCTGTGCTCCTCTACTCAAGCAGCTTTGGGTCATTTATGGTTTCCAAACATTGTCATAGTTGTTGATGTGGAGGCCTACTCTCCCAGGAGCGAGGACTTTCGGCAGCTTCTGTCTAGTTTCTCTCCGGCCATTTCCTATACATCTCCCCTGTTCACTGCTTAGAACCCTCAGCTGTAATAGCACAGCCTCCCACACAGCCCCACGCCAAGTCCTGTGGGTTTCAATCACTGAACCTGTGTGGTCTCAATGTCCCATCAGAAGGGAAGTTCTACCACCTTCCCCATCCAGCTTGAGTGTGGGCTGGACTACTCAGCGGCTTCCGAAGCTCAGCACAGGGAAGTGAAGCACCTCACCCCATAGTGGAGGAAGCTGCAAGTGCTCTGTCCATCAAGCAATGCAGGGCTAACGTGTAGTGAAATCCTGAGGGCAGGAGCAGGGTGTGATGTGACCTGAGCTACCTTAGCCCCGTGTTTTCTCTGCCAAAGCCCATCAGCGCAGGCTAATCACAGGAAAAATCAGACCAACCAGGTGGGGAGGCTGTTCTTCAAACCCGTGCTGGTCAGGAAAGACAGGGGAAGCCTAGCAACTGTCACAAAGCACAGAGCAGCAGGGACATAATGAGATGCGAGGTGGTTCCCTGCAGTAGGTCCTGGAACATGAGGAACGTTATCATGGAAAAACTGGTAAAATCCAAGCAAACTCTGTTGTTTTATTAATTCCAACTTGTTAGTGCTGTTTCTTAGTTTTTACAAACATGGTAGAAGACATTAGAAGGAGAAAATGGGTTAGGGGTACATGAGAACACTGTAGAGAACACTGACAGTTTTCTGGAAATCTAAAATTAATATAAAACAAAATGTTAACTAAAACAGAAGGCTGCTAAGCTTGGCTGTAAAAAAAAATTTAACAAATTAGCTATAATGCTGAGGCTTTTGATGAGCTTTGAGCAATCTTCGTGAAGCAGCTGTGGCTAGTTTCGTATACTTTACACATTTTTCTGTAATGAAAAATTTAAAACTCATACAAAAGTTGAAAGAAGGACATGGTGCCCCTCGTCATCACCAAGCCCCAGCAACGCTCCACTCATGCTGACTTGTTTCCCCTACGAAACTCCATGCAGCACACATTCCCAGGGCATGTGAAACACAGCCTACGCAGTATAGCATTTTATTGTAAACATTTCAACACACGCCTTTATAAGATAGACACCTCCTTAGAACAAGACACGGAGCTGGAGAAGTGGCTCAGTGGCTGAGAGCATTTGTTGCTCTTCCAGAGGACCCAGGTTCAGTTTCCAGCACCCACAAGTGCTTCATACTCACCTGTCACTCCAGTGCCAGGGGAACCAGCATCCACTTCTGATCTCTGTGGACACATAGGCACCATGCACATGATGCACACAGAGAAAAGCACGTGCATACACATAGGGATAAAATAAGTAATCTTAAAAATTAAAAAGAAAAGATATAATCAGAGTCTCTCACACACAAAGGCCACAGCTCTTTAACATCATTAAATAGAGGTTGTGTTCACACTCCCTCAAATGTCCTGTAAGTGTTCTTTTCACCCACGCTTATTTGAATCAAAATATAAATAAGAGTCATACACTGCAGCTGGCTAATATGTTTTCAGTCTACAGATTGCTCCTCTATCACATTTTTCTTTGGTAATTCACTCAATCAGCGAGTCATCTGTTCTGCAGTTTCCCACAGTCTGTTTTAATGAATGACTCTCCATGGTGTAATTTAGCAGCCTTGGCTGTCTCTTCCCTTTCCTGTAAGTCAGCAGTTAGAACTAACTATGCAATCAGTTTGCATGAAGTTTTCAGAAGCGGATGTCCACTCTCTCAACAGGATGGGGGTGGTATTTCATTTTCATTTATTAATAGGGATACTCCTGAAAGAGAAGACTGCCTTTTGTCAGTGATTTGATTACTCTGAGCAACACTCATATAAGAATAGCAAAAAACCCTCACTCAACTCCCTTCCCTTATTTGCAAATTTAAAAAATAATGAGCGGGGAAGTGGTGGCGCATGCCTTTAATCCCAGAACTCAGGAGGCAGAGGCACAGGCAAGTGATTTCTGTGAGTTCAAGGCCAGCCTGGTCTACAGAGATCACTGTGCAGTCCAGGACAGCCAGGGCTACACAGAAAAACCCTGTCTTGAAAAAACAAAATATAAAAAATAAAAAATAAGTTGGCCTGGGCATGGTAGCACATGCCTACAAATCACAGCACTCGGGAAGTGGAGAGAGGAGGATTCTGTTCAAAGGCATCCTCAGCTGCAGTTCTAGGCCAGCCTGGGCTAAATGAGACAATATTCAGTGGTACTGTGAGTAGCAACACTAGTAAGCGTCCAAGGGCAATAGAAGGAGACTTTACACACATCCCACAGGTTTAAACACAGCTGAAATTTCTCAGTCGTTAGACACTCCATTGGTACTCAGGCTTTCCAAACGTGAGCTTTTACAGTGCTCTAGATTTTTGTTTTTGTTTTTTTGTTTGTTTGTTTTTTTCTAACTGGCTGTGATGGCTTCAGTGAGCTTTAACTTTCTTGATTAGGCTCTTCATTTTGGTATGACCATATGGCCACATTTCACCTGTACTTCCCTCTTAGCTTGGCATTAAGAGACAAAACTTAGAGTAGCTACAGGGTGGGCCACCAAGTCTAACCCCCAGGGAAAAAGGCAGGAAATATTCTTGTTTCGTTTTTGAGACAGGATTTACCTCTGTAGCCCAGGCTAGGCCAGAACTCATTATGAACAGGTTGGACCTGAACTCTGGATTCTCTTGTTTCTGCCGCCTCCCAAGTGCTGGGTTTACAGGTATGAGCTACCTGGTTTACGAAATTATTCATATAGAAAAGTTACATGTTGAGGTCATACTGACCAAATTCAAATTGCTTTTATCTATTCAGTTTCTTTCCAGTTTCTACAATTACTCAGTTCCCTTTTCTTTCACTTAATCAAATACTCAATATGGTCACTAAAAACTAAAATGTTTTAAAAGGATTTTTTGTTCTGAAGGTGTATTACACTACAAATGTATAATCAAATCACTGTCTGTCTGTCTAAGGCAAGGCCTTGCTATGTAGCCCAGGCTGTCCTGGACCTCACAATCCTCCTGTGTCTACTTCCTGACTCTGGGACTACAGACATCATCTCCACACCAGCCAAGCTGTTGTACTCAGTGCTACTTATATAATGTCTGAGTAACACTATCACCACTCAGAGACTCAGATGAAGTTCTTTATGTGTGACTTGATTTTTGAGACTGCTCTTTGAAATTCAGTATTGCTTCAAATTACATAAAATATTTACATGGCTTCAAAATTATATCTGTAAAATAATATGTATCTGGAGAAGCCTAGCTTTTCTCCCTATCCTGGCTTATACTTTCCCATTCAATACTTTTTTTTTAATGTATTTAACCATTTGTTCAAGTATAAGGACATATATATCTTGATGTGCAGGTCTGTCTAGACTCATGTGTTTAACACACACACACACACACACACACACACACACACACCTGAGTATATATGAATAGTTTTAAATTATTTTAAAAACAGAATGGGATATAGAGATGTTTCATTCATGAGTAAGGGTTATAAGCACAAGGCTGGAGAGATGGCTTGGTGGTTAAGAGTGCTTGCTGTTCTTCCAGAAGATAGAGCTCAGTTGCCAGCACCCACACTGGGTGGCTCACGCCTCCCCCACATTTCCCACACTCCCACCCTGTAATTCCAGCTGCAGGGCACTGCACGCCCTCTTCTGGCCACCGCAGGAACTGTATGCACTTGTCTAGGCACACATACACATAATTAAAAAAGAAAACCCTTACCAAAACTCAAAAGCACACCTGTAATGTATATAGCTCTCTGCATGGTCTACTTATGCCCTTTTCTGGTACTTTCTGAATGACTCAGATGCTTTGAAATTATGATGAGGTTTTAACTCCTGATAAACCCATACAAAGTTGAAAACATAAATAAAGGTGTATTTAATCCTCCTGCCGCCATCAAACATCCTATCTTAGCAACACAATGGCCCTCAGCTTAGGTTTTTCCTCAAACCATCTTGCAGCTGACCTGGAGCTTCCTTTGCTACCTGCACAGCAAGATAGGACTGGTCCTCAGATCACTAGACTGAGAAAAGATTCAACCCAAAACATTCCTATGGTGGTTAGTGCTCAGTGTGCTTTGCATACACACCTCTTCAATAGCAAACAACACTAAGCGGAAATCTCTGTTTTTTAAAATGTATGTGTGCTTGTGAGTATACAGACACGTGTGCAGCCAGCTCTAGAGGCCAGAAGAGTGCACTGGATGCCCTGGAGCTGGAGTCGTGGACACTTGTGAGCTACCTGGTGTGGACGCTGGGGACTGGAAGATAAGAATGTGCTCAGAGTCATCTCTCTAGCCCAGAAAACTGTATTTTGAAGCTGGCAACCTGGTTCTCTGGGCTGATAATGCTAGTGCTCTGATTACCATCCCATGAAGGGGACGCCTCCTCTCCTACCTCAAGGCACTTAGGTCTTGTTTTGTTTTGTTTTCTGTAGTCTTTCCTTCCTCAGGATGGACTCTGAAATTCTGCTGCTACTCATGAGGCGGTCACTGAGGAAAGACAGCCTACTTCTCACAGGTCTCCCCATCTCCCTTCTAACTCTCATATCCCACACTCTGCCCACAGAGGCATTACCCGCTCTTCTCCCCACCTCACCCCCCCTCCATCTCTTTTTTGTTTGTTTGTTTGCTGGACACAAGGTCTTCTATAGCCCTGGCTTCAAACTCCCTGGGTAGCAGCAGCTGCCTTAAGCTCTGAGCCTCCTGCTTCTCCCTCCCAGTGCTGAGGTCACAGGCCTGCAGTACCATAGCCAGCTAGCTATGCTGCCTAGCATTAAGTTTATGACTAACATAAGTTTATGACTAAACACGTAAAAAAATATACATAGAAAGCCAGGGCTACATGGAGAAATCCTGTCTCAAAAAACACCACCACCACCACCACCACCATCATCATCGCCATCATCACCAGGAGAGGTAGCACACACCTTTAATCCCAGCACTTGGGAGACAGAGGCAGGCAGACCTCTGAGTTAGAGGCCAGCCTGGTCTACAAGTTCCAGGATGGCCAGGAAAACACAGAGAAACCCTGTCTCAAAAAAATCATAAGTATATCTACATAGATATTACATTTTCATTTATTTACTGGTGAGATGAAACTTACATGCCATGGGGGGGTGTGCGTGCGTGTGTGTGTGTGTGTGTGTGTGTGTGTGTGTGTGTGTGTGCGCGCGCGCGCGCGCTTGCATGTGTGTATGGCACACAGACATCTGTGTAGTCCAGAGGGCAACTTGAAGGAGTCAATTCTCTCCTTCCACCACATGAGTTCCAGGGATCAAACTCAAGGCTTGGCAGCAAACACCTGGACCCACTATGACACCTTGTGCCCACACTAAGTGCACTTTAATGCTGGTAGGAAAGAGTCTTGCTAACTCTGTCTGACATGCACTCTGACGGGCAAGGCTTCCTCAGGAAAGATCACCTGCACAACATTCCCGGAGCCCCGCGCAGCCCTAATTGTGTGTCTGTCATCTCTGCAGCGAGGGTGCAGATGGGCCAGATACAAAGCCCACTGCCATTGCTCCTTTGTTTTCTAGCATAACACAGACAAATCTGCTAACACTTGGATTTTCTTCCCTTCACAAAGGGCCTATTCATTCAGCCTGGATTTTTCCCCCTATAAAGTCCAAGGTGGTTTTAGGGTTTTTTTTCCCCCTTTCAGAAATGGTCTGAAACATCGGCTACTCCGGGTTAATCTTCCCAGAAAGTAGTACATACTTCAGTATGAGTCCAATAACAATTTCAGGAGATTTTCCTGAATTCTCTTTTGTTCTTTTTGGTGCTTTTTTCCTCCACGGGCTTGTCACAGTCTTGGGTCATCTATACTCGTGACCAACATGCATTCCTTCCTTTTGAGTCCCCTTCTTGTCAATGTTACATTTTTTCAGTCTAATTTTAGGACCATTTTGTCCATTCATTCCTGGGCTTTGTTTAATTCTCACTTCCAAAAAAATTTTTTAAATTTTATTTTCTCTAGTCAGCATAATGCCTCATGCCTTTAATCCTAGCACTCTGGAGGCAGAGGCAGGCGGATCTCTGAGTTTGAGGCCAGCCTGGTCTACAAAGCAATTTCCAGGATAGCTAAGGCTACATAGAGAAACCCGGTCTTGAAAAAAAAACAAAATAAAACAAACAAACAAAAAAAAACCCAAAAATTTTATTTTCCCAAATTCTTTCTATCACTTTTTTACTGTTTCATTTTATCCAATCATCTGGACAGTTTTCTGCTTCTGACTTACAGGTTTTCTATACCTTTCTTCTGCCCCTAAGCTTGTTAGTACTGCAGGCTAAGATCTCTACCCATCCTGTGTCATCTCTTCTTACTTCTACAAGGACTGTTACTCTGCTGCATCCTCCAAGGCCTCGGCCTCCATTCAATTCTCAGTGGAGTTTGTTTTCCTCTGTTGTGCAAGAGGGATGGTAGCAGCTTCTGACTTAAGGACTTGACCACCCTTCATTCAAGTCTTCGGATCCTATAGCTTCTCCTCAGTGTGGCCTTGACCTCCATGCTCACTCTGTGGAGGTGGAGCCTGTGGTTCCATCTGCTGGGCTCTGCTGTTCTCCAAATGGCCTATCAGGGTTTCCAAAAAGGCCTGATGGGAATTTTGAGGGGCCTGGAGGGTCTACAGCACTCGGGGTCTTCCCACGCCCCTCTGCTGTGCCTCCACTTCATCTGGCCTTTCTGGTGTCACTGAAGCCTCTAGGCTATGGGTGACTTGGCCACTTGTTATTCTGGAACTCTCTCACCACTTGGCTTTATTTTTGCTGTTGCTTGTTCTCACAAACAAGATTTGAGGAGGAAAAAAAACTAGGCCATTAAAAATGATGCCACTAATGCTGCTGTTTCCACATGGCATTGGAACTGGGAAGAATCAAGTTTAGGGGAAATATTTCAGTCCTTACAGTAAATCAACGTCTTCATTATTAGGCAGAGGAATATTCCCTCAATGCAGAAAGAAAGGCATCTAAGGTAAAAGAGCAGAGCTCTGTAGACAGGACACGGGCTCCTCTTCGTCCATGAGAGACTTGGCGGGAGGTGGGGTGGGGTGGGGGTCAGGGTAACAGGATCCCAGGAGATACAGCCGAACAACTGACTGGCAATCACTCTCTAGCCAGTGGGTTGTTGTTACGTATTTTTCTGTTTCTTTCTAGGTTGATGCCTGCTTTCTCTCTCCCTCCCTGCCATTCCTTCTTTCTTGTTTTTGAAGACAGGGTCTCACAGAACCAGGCTGGCCTCACTAAGGGGCTAATGATGACTCTAAACTCCTTATCCTTCTGCATCCCACATCCTGTGTTGTTGTTGTTGTTGTTGAGAACAGGTCTCATGTAGGCTAGATTAACCCTGAATTTGCTTTGTGGGAGAGGATGGCCTTGAACATCCGATCCTCATGCAGTCCTGGGGACCAAGTACATGCTGGGCAAGAGCCAAGTGAGCTACACTCCTGGCTTGGTCCACTAATGATAAAAATTAGCTTAAACAATGAGGACCATGGAAGTGGCCTATCTTTCACTTGGTGCTATAAATGGTCTCTTCTCCGAGATTACTAGCCTGATAAATGCTTGTTTTTAACGTGACATATGTGACTGAGGAGTCTATCTACCTCAATCACAAAAGGGAAAGCTATAGTAACATGTGTGCACTAAAGGTCCATCTTATTCCCAGGGTAAAAATCCCTGGAACGATACCTAGCATCAGTAAGACAATGACGTGTAACCTCCCATAAGACTATATAGACTTTAATTCCTTAATTCTTCAAGTTGAAATTAATAGCAAGTCCTATGTAACATGCTTAAAACAATGCCTAGCAGTCAATGCTAGTAATTATTAATAATATTATAGTAACAGTAATGTTTATAATAGAGACGTAACTTTATGACATTAGAGGAAAAAAGGCCAACAACTATAGTTTATATTCATCTTTCAATCACAACACTAGCTAGCCCCAGAGAGCTAAAGGTTAGGACACTATGAAATTCTACTTGGTGCTGTCTTTACGGCACCAAGTCGTATCTCATTGAACGGGTCATATCTCATTTGAATTTATTTATTTGTCTTCCTAAGACAGAGTTTCACTATATATTCCATGCTGGCCTTGAACTCAAATCAATCGTCCTGCCTTGCTTCCAAGTTCTGGGATTACAGAGTGTACCACCATATCCGCCACCCAGTTTCAATGCCTGTCAACACAATTCCTTCCAGTTCCTGCCACACTTGGAGGGCTCTTCATGTTCCAATTCTCTGTCTGCCCCTAGGACCTATTGTTCTCTCTCTGCTCAAACGTCACGCCTCCTGCTAAGCTCCTGGAGGACCGGCCTGCTTATTTATCACGCCACGGCAGGGCAGCTCCTGATCTGCAGCTGCTGCTCCTGGTACACGTTCGGAAGCTTCCTGGCTGCACAGCTTATTCCTCACTCACTTTCACACGTCTGGTAAGACGGACACTTCTCGTCGTTCTTTCTTCCACGTTACCAGCACTCGCACTGTCTGCGATAGTCCCGCGCCTCTAACAGAGGCTGCCTGCTTCCTGCCTGCCCTCTCTTTTATAGATATACAGTACAGATACAGTGACTGAGGCTCTGTAAGGGCAATGTGCCAAGGAGGTAGAGGCTGGAAGCAGCTGACATCATGGAGCTACCATGCCAGCCCTGGACTTTCCAAGTCTGTCACAGGACTAAGTAAGAAAAACAAGCCCTTATTGCGGCCTGCTTTCCATGTATCTGTGACTAGCAGCTAAACACATTCCACTGATATGCCTGGGTGTTTGGTAAGTACTCAGGAAAGCATTGAAGGGAGTATGCAAGCCCTTCCTAATAACACAAAGGATTACCCACCCTACAGGCCCCTCACAAACCTGTTTCTCTACCCCTCCCATTAGAGAAACCATGATGTCTCACCTACAGCTAGCAACACAATGACTCAGAAGGCAATGCCTCTCCCTGGGAAACTGCCACACGGCTCCTCACTGCAAGCGCTGGAGTGGGAATGTGCCCAGAGGAGGCTGCTAACCTCCCTAAGCTTTACCCTCAATGTGCACCGGAATTCAGGGAGAAGCTGTATAGCGTTAGGAGAAAGGCTGCAAACTGCTCTTACACACCAAGGAAAACGGAGCTTGTCACAGTCTACCAGCACTCGAGGAATTTTGAGAAATGCTGCCACCATGTGGCATTTACTCCCCCTTTTGTAGAAAGAGTTAGAGCTTTTCTTCAGCTCTTCTAAATGAACTCCAGCTGAGTGAGAGAAGACTTTTGTGAAGGCTGGTTCTGCTGTGTCCTTCCTGACTGAGATAGCACCCTGGACGAAGACCAGTGCTACTGAGCACGCCGACAGTCTGTGCAACCGCTGTAAATGGAGCAGCACTCTCCAGTCTCTGACTGTCTTCAGCCTTTCTTTTTCTTTATATGTATTTTTATTTCATATGTTTGAGTGTATACCTGTATGTTGTTAGCAGGTGCACCATGTGCATTCCTGGTACACATAGAACCAGGAGAGAGCATTAGGTCCCTTAGAACTGGAGTTACAGACAGCTGTGAGCCACCATATGGATGCTAGAACCTGAACCTGGGTCCTCTGCAAGAGCAGTAAAACCTATTTACAGCTAAAGCTCATGCACGCACACACGCACGCACCCCAGCCTTTTCCTTCTAATTTGTGGAACAGCAAACAGAGAAGGGGAGGGTTCTGACACTCAGGAAAAGTTCTGTACTACACTAAGTCCTTGGAAGGACCCACAAAGAAGGTCAGCACGTGAAAAGAACAGACCTCATGTTTGTCAAACACAGCCAATACTCAATTTCTTGGTCCTTTAAAGAACCTTCTTGCTGGGCCCTAGGGAGGCAGAGGCAGGCAGATTTCCGTGAGTTCGAGGCTAGCCTGGTCTACAAGCAAGTCCAGGAAGTCAAGGCTATACAGAGAAACCCTGTCTCAAAAAAAAAAAAAAGACTTACTTCCTGGAGGGTGGGTCACCATGTGTCTGTTTTTTTACCATACAATTTTATTTCCTAATATGTAACTTACACAAATGCTTAGCATATTTTGTTTAACTCTACCTATATGGTCATATCTATTGTGTGTGCACACATTCATACAGAAGTCAGAGACCAACTCAGAGGAAGCAGATCTCTCTTTACCATGTGATGTGGGTAAGAGGATAGAACTCAAGTTGTGAGGTTTGGCTGCAGGCCTTTGGTAAACATTTTTCTAAGAGAGTACTTACACAAGCTAGTCATGGTGGCACAGGCTTTTAATCCCAGGATTCATGAGGCAGAAGCAGGAGAATCTCTGTGAATTCCAGACCAGCCTGGTCTACATAGTGGGGTGATACAAGCTGACAAAGCTAACGAGACTATGTGCTTAGACCTTCTTTGTACAAACATAAAAAGAAGAACACAAAAAGGAAAAACCCAGAGGTCTCTGTTAATTTTGCAGAATTTTCCAAATACTGCTCTAAGAGGTGGATGACAATGTCCAGCAAAAAGGATACACAGTTAGAAGCAGCAAAGAAGATAGAGCGCAGTGTGGCTGGGAAAGGAAGGACTACAGGACAGCTGAGGGAGGAAAAGAAAAAGAAGACACTAACGCCCCAAACAGCCATGGTCCACATGGTCCTTATTCTGCTCAGAGTTCCATCCCAAGGTCAACGCCACAAGCCCTGACATCTCCATGGAACGTGTGGCAGAAAGTTGAAGTGAGATGTGGGACACTTAACGGACGGTGCAGAGCAGTCACACATCACCAAGGCCACAAAGCTGAAGACAGATGTTGCAAACTACAGGTTTAAAGGGAAGTGATGGTGCCAAGGGGCCTGCTAAAGTTGAGAAGAAAAATATAAAAGAGGAAAATTAAAAGAAGAAAGAAGCTGCACTTAAAAATGTACACACACTGCCAATACCAACAACCATATTTCTGTCTCCTTGTGAATTTCTTAGAGTAGGAAAACATATCTTATTTGAGGTACGTCTATTACCCTTGTTAGGTTTAATTACAAAAGTGATCATGAGCATATTGTAGTCTCTCAAAAAGTCATTGGATTAGAGTGTACAGAGCACCCTAAAACTATCAAAGTTATACATATCTCCAAACATTTTTATTTTGCTTTTATTTTTTTGTTTTAAAGTATGTCTTTGTGTCTGTGCATATAAATACAGTGCCTGAGAAAGGCAGAAGGGGTATTGGATCCCTTAGAGATGAAGTTAAAGGTGGCTGTGAGCTGCCTGACATTGGTGCTGGGTACTGAACCCAAGTCCTCTGCAAGAACAGAAGGTACTCTTAACTGCTGAGCCATCTCTCCAGACTCTCCAAAATATTCTTAAAATAAAAAGGCACTCCCATTGCCCTCAGTCTGTGTACTTCACTGTTGGTGTGACATGGCATTTGAAGATGTTTCTGGCATTTCTAGAAGGTGGTAGTAACTATGTGGATACAGAATAGAAATCCCAAGCTGCACATATCTACAGTTCCTAAAGAGAACAAAACAGCTAGGACAAACTCTTGATGCTCCTTGCTTGGCATGGAGACTGTGAAGAAGACGCCTTTTTGGGGAGCCACAACCCATGGAGTGTACCATGGGCGTGCCGGGACTGTAGTGGGCATCCTTTTGGCTTCAGGTGTTTTGTTTTGTACACAGTGGCATAGCACTCTGCTGACATTGTTAGCTGTGGGAAGGGGAGAGGGAGTTGGTGAGCTGGCATAAGAAGTGTTTGGACTTGTTTCTTTTAGTTGGACTCAGTTCGTTTTAAACTTTTTTGTTTTGTTGGGGGTTTTTGTTTGTTTGTTTTTTCGAGACAGAGTTTCTCTGTGTATGGCGTGAGTATGAAATGTCTCCCACAGGCTCATGTGTCTGAACTCTCAGTCCTGGGCTGGTGGGCTGTTTTAGGTTTCCAACCTACAGAAGACAGACTGCCACTGGGGGAAGCTGTTCACCGAGCTGAGCCTGGAGCTCCACAGCTGGCCCGGCTTCCAGCCCTGTCTGTGCTTCTTGCTCCCAGATGTGAGGAGTCTCTCCTGCTCAGCCTGCTTTCCTGCCTTCCTCTCCAGGCTGAGACGCAGCTCCTTAAACTGTGAGCCAACTAAACTTCTCCTCTCCTAAGCTGCTTCTCTTAGGGATTTGGTCAAAGTGACGAGAAAAGCAATTTATACACCAGGTAATATACAACATCCTACGGCACACATGTCTTTAAACTTCAAAGTCTTGTGGGGCATGAGGCAGTTTTGGGTTACAGGGCCTACTGAATGCAAAACTGTCTGTCAGGAGCTGCAGGCCTATCTCAAGGGCTGTGCCTCATAGACTTGCTGTGGTTGTAAGGGCTTATTGGGAGAGCCTTTGTTTTTGTCAGGTTCAGACATTCTTGTTCAAAGTCTCATCTGAAGCTAGAACCTCAACTGCCGCAGAGTCGCAGTCTAGCAGTAACTCTGGAAATTACTACGTAATGCACAGGAGATCACTTATGCCCGGGCAGAGGTAGACTAAGGTGACCGCACACTCTCCCATGCAAGGTGAGGAGTGGCAGATGGGGAAGCCAGAGTAGGGGCAAGTCACAGAAGAATGCTTGAGTGTCATCCTGTGGCTGGCAAAGGGTTTTACATAGTGAAATTACGCTGGGTCACTCTGGCAGGCAGAGTGAAAACTGAATTTGAACAGGAACGACAATCAGAAGCAATGAAAAGTCCTAGATGAGGCCCCACGTACAAGGCTCGGTCACTGTCATGGGTATGAACAGAATGGAAGAGGCAGAGTTTTCATGTTTCAGCTTGATTGTTCATACTCCAACCAAGGGGAAAATATAACAAACGCATCTGAAAACTCAGACTCGTCAATCGCTAAGAATTCTTTTCTTTCCTTCTTTCTTTCTTTCTTTCTTTTTTTTTTTTTTAACTCTATCTGATTTCAAAGGAGGAATAAAATGTTTGCAGTTGACAACCACTAAATAGTCTAGAGCAGGTACCAGAATGTGGCCACTATCTCCTGTTGCCTGCTCTTGCATTTAGCAAGTACTTCTATCTTTTCATAATTTTTAACTACACGTATTTTAAGGAGACATAAAAATACCTGGGCATGGTGGCACACACACCTGTGATCCCAGCACCCAGCAATGTGAGGGATCACAGATGGATAAAATGTTTTTTTAATCTTATTTATTTATGTATATGAGTGCTCTGTTTTTGTACACACCAGAAGAGGGAATCACATTCCATTACAGATGGTTGTGAGCCACCATATGGGAATTGAACTCAGGACCTCTAGAAAAGCACCCATTGCTCTTATCAACTGAGCCACCTCTCCAGCCCCAAAACATGTTTTATTTACCAACACACACACACTGCTAGGCAGACAGTTGCCAGGAGGCATCCATTCTCACACCAGCTTGCGGGTTACACACAGATGGACACTGACAAAGGCAGACTGGCAGACAGGCCACACAGAGGTCCAAGACAGCCAAAGCGATACAGAGAAACCCTGTCTCAAAAAAAACAAAAACAAAAACAAAAACAAAAAACAACAAAGACATAAAATAAAGTCAGGTTTTAAACCTCAGGAATTACCCTTCTGTAGCAGGTCATTAACAATTAGGGCAATGCTTTTCAACAAAGAAATTTGAGACACTTACTTCAAATTCTTTTACAAAGTAGCGAATTTCACCTTGGGTGACTGGTCTGTGATCCAGAAGCCTTGAATGAATTTCTCCAAGATCTAGAAAGATAAAGCAGAACCGAGGATTGATTCACAGGCATGGGTGCAACCTCGTCCCTTCTCTATGGACAGGTGAAGACAGATTAAAGTCCAGTCTAACCACAGATCAGGAGGGAGTTGCCCCACTTCCAGTGTGTGTTAACTGGCAGAACTACGTCCAAGAGCCACCTAACGGATCTAAAGAGCTGAAGATTCGTACCCTTGGCAATTCCATGCTGAGATATATAACCTTGAAAAAATATGTACACAAATGGACATGAATCTGTAAATGTTTGCTAAGCATACGTGTACTTCCAAAGAACAATTAAAGGGAAACACTTTAAACAGTCACACAATGAAATGCTGTGAACAGGGCGTAAAAATATACATGCTAGACTGACACCTAGTAACATGGGTACATCTCACAAAAGCTTTGGAAGGAATAAATCCATCTACATAAACTTTAAAGATGAGCAAAATGGTTGGGGTGGCACACGCCTTTAATCCCAGCACTCAGAGGCAGAGGCAGGCAGATTTCTGTGAGTTCAAGGCCAGCCTGGTCTACAAAGCAAGCCCAGGACAGCCGAGGCTACACAAAGAAACCCTGTTTCAAAAAACAAAACAAAAAGATATGCAAAACAAAACTTCCTCTGGGACACACCAAATCACCAAATTCAGGATGGAGGTTGACAGCAGAGAGGTCGATGACAGTTAAGCGGGGCAGGATGCATGGTGGGGCTTCTTAAGGACTAGGGGCTGAACTTGTGGCCCTGCACACTCTAGGCGAGTGCTCTACCACCACGCTTTATTCTCAATGTCTCCAGCAGACCTGTTAGTGATGTATCTGTGAAGGTAGGTGAGAAGTGTTGGCTTTAAGCATCTTTACTTTATACTAAATCTGAAAAAGCCATAGCTTCGAAAGAATTCTAGATTTTAACCGCTTGGATGGGTGAGCCTATTTATTCTTCTTAGCAATAACCAGTTTAAGATATAAGCTCCAAAATAGCTAGAGAAATTAAATGCCCAAATTAACATACATACGCCCTATATTCATGTGCTGGTAATTGTCTCCAAATATATATATTTAAAGTGAATGAGATTCATTCATTTTTATAAGTTTTATTAGGATTTATCTTGTTAATATGCTAAGAAGAAAACAATATAAACAGAAGGACAATTTTTGTTTAACTCTTTCGGTAGGTTATTACCGACATCACTTCTCTAAGGCGGTCTTTGGAGTTTAATGCAGGAAGTTCTATTGAGAACCATGGTATGCAACAGAGGATGCAGAGTTCTTTATTCAGATCTCGGAGCTCTAGTGTACAAAGAGTTATGGCTGTCTAAGCGGGACCGAGAGGCGTTTACGGACACTGTGCAATCTACTCTCAAGAGAAAGCCTGAATCTGCAGCCCGAGGACTGGCCAACAGGATACATACAGTTTGGCTCCAAAAAGTCCATTTAAGGTTCTCCATTCCAAACCAGGCACGGTTTTCTAAACACACCACGATGCCTCGTGCATCTCGATGCAGCTCCCACAGCAGCCACAGCCTGGAGCCCTGGAGCCCACTACTCATCTCAGCTCCTGCCCACTTTCCTCTCCAACTGCCAGGCCCTCATTCTTCCCTGGCATCACCCTCCAGTCTCACCAGCTTCCTCCTGGGTTTCAGAACAGCCCACACGCTGTGTTCCTGGAGCACCAGGAACTTCTACTTCTGTCCTACCGTGTACCGCAAAGCCCCCAAGGTACCTCTCCCCAGCGAGCCCCTCCTAGAGCAAGCTGTTTGTGCTACCTACGCAGCACTCAGCAGTTACCGTCTCCTTCCACACGACTGAGAAGCAGCTAAGGTTTGCTGGTTTCGCCATCTGCTTCTGCAGCCTGATGGTATAACAGGCGCTCACTGAGACTGCAGATAATTCACTTCTACACAGAAGTAGATTATCAGTCACTTCCAAAGCCTCAACTGTGGAAAGTACACATCACCACAGAAGCTACAATGTTACCTAGTGATAGTGTAACAAAACACCATTACAATAGTTCAGGGTTTGTAAGAGCCTAAATATTAAATATAAATGTTTCTAGTTTTATGGTAAATGTGTAAAATACAGATTTCTGTAGAAATCCAACTCTAGCCAGGCTGTGTGCATTCTTTTTGTTTGATATTTAAAAAGTCACTGAAACATATAATCTTTTGATGTCTACATGTTCATAACCCAATGTCAAGGTTAGACAAATACCTCCTCATAAAGATACAGAGAGGCTTTGGTGATGGAAGACCCATGGAAGACTGACGAGCCTATTGGATGAAAAGACACAGAACTGCACCTCTCCCAGTACCCAGGAAAGGGAGTGCTGTGTGTTTAGGCCCTGAGTGTGAAAGCAAGAACCTGTCTCAAAAGAAGAAACAGAGAAAAGGGAGTTGGTGGGGTAGCCTCTAGTGCTATGGTGCCTGTCTAGCATGTGGGAGCCCTTGGGTTGATCTCCAGTACTAGGGGAAAAAAGTGACAACAGAACAGTTCTACTTCAAAATTTAAAACTTCTACCACAAAAGACACAACCAACGGAAGGAGGGGCAGCCAGGCAAACGGGGGGAAATCGCTGTAAACTCCTGTTCAAGAGCACTAAGGATATATATAAAACATCATTGATGGTATAGTGGCCAGCATAGCTGCCTTCCAAGAATATATCAAGAACTATATAACTCAATAACAGAATCCATTTAAATGAACAAAGGACTTAAATGGACATTTTTTTTCTAAAAGCAAGTTGACTACTGCAAAGCCAGTCTAGGACAGCCAAGACTACACAGAGAAACCCTGTCTCGAAAAACAAAACAAAATAAAAGCGTACAGAATTTTGCAAGATGAAAAACTTTTGAGGATGGAGGGATGGTAGCCCAGCAACAGTCATAAAACGACTAAATTCTTCACTAAGATTGCACGTAGAAATAATTCTAACTTAGTCTTAATACACACACAATAATACTTGACCCCAAATTAAACTTAAGAGACAACCTGAAACACAGTATTAACAGTCACAGCCAGCTCCTCTGGGACTGCCCACAGATCCCTTAAGATGACAGCGGAAACCGCACTGATAAGACACCATTCCTCCGACAGCACAGGACAGTAGCTGAAAGTTGGTGGGATGGGCGGGCTGAGCAGAGAGTTAAGGGAAGCAGTGGAAAGTGCAATTTTCCGCGGGAAACAGGGATTTTTGAGGTTTAGTGATTAAACCTGGTTGAGTTGCAGTGATAATTTAGCTCGCAGCCTTCTAAGGCTCAGAGGAGACAGGTGAGATCGGTGCATTGTGTGTAATGTCTCACGTTTACCCAAGCGGTTTCCTTTCTTCCTGACACGACCCAGGAGCAAAGGCAGAGAAGGGAAAGGACCGACGTCACCCTACAGCATGACTATGTGGAGCCTAAACTAGTTCCTAGTCCCAATTTGGGTCACCCTTCTTCGCCCATAGCATTTACGTGGGTCGTGGGGGCTGGGACCTCGGCTTGAGGCGGAGACAGAGGCAGGCCAGGCGGCTGAGGGCGACGGGGGGACCGGGGAGCACCGGGACCCCACCTCACACGGAGGACCACGCCCTCCACTCCGTACCCTTGATAATGAGGTGCGCCGCACCCGCAGTCCCCAGCGACTCTCGCTTCTTGCCGCCGCCGCTCTGGGCGGCTTCGCACGCTACCGGGGTCTCTGTCCCTCCGCCACTCATTCCGACCAGCTCCGCCCACCCGGGGCCTCCGCGGCGCAGGCGCAAACCCGGAGGCTCCTGTGGGAGCCAGGCCGCGCGGAGTGTTTACGTCATCACAGGGCGTCGGAGAGGTTGGGTTCCCGGAAGGCGCTCAGAGCGTAGCCGATGCCGCCATGTTGGGTTAGGGCAGATGATCTGAGTACCGAAGGGGCCTGAAAATTAAAGCTTTCTCTGTTAATTCTTTCCTATTCCTGGAGGAACTAACTCACATATGGTTGGGGCAGGGGCGGAGTGCAGAAAAATATCATTAGTTCTCATATATACATATTTTCTACACTGTTATGGCCACCACTACTTTATAAAGCATTTTGGCATGAATGGTCACATTAAGGTCATAATAGCAACCTGAGGGGACAGAACATAATTTATAGCAAATGAAGCGAGGTGGTTAGAGGTTAAGTGACACTTTTGGTTTTGGTTTTGGTTGGTGAGTTGGGCTTTTCTTGGTTGTTGTTTATTCTGTTTTTTGAGATGGCCTCCCTAAACTAGACTCACTCGGCATCCTGGCTAGCTGAACTGAGGATCCTATTGCTTCAGCCTCCTGCTAGCCGGAATTACAGCCATATGCCTCCGTGCTTTATTTTCACCAGGTTCACTGTGATTTTTGTGAAGGAAAAAAAAGGTCTGCTGTGGCTTTCCTGTTTACAAAATTTTAACCATTTGCTAATCGGACTAAAACTATGTGTAACTATGAAAAGAACTGACTGCTTGAATTGATGAAAAATGAAGAGATAAGCACCCAGTTGCCACTTACCAAACTCCTGACATTTGATAAATTTCATAATGTTCTTTTTCTCAACAAATGTCACACTTTACAAAGATCAATGCACACATCTGTTTACCCAGGGGTCTTTCTAAGGACTCAGTTGTGACCTCTGCCTTCCTTTGCTCCTCTCTTTTGAACAACATCATCCTAAAGGATCTCAGCCTGTTGCTGAAGGAGGAATGTAAAGCAACGTAAAGGACAGGATGGGGCGGTCGGGCAGTGTTGCTTACCTATGGACACTGGCAGGTGAGGGGATCAGGAAGGACTTCCCAGAAGAGGCAAGAGTTTGTCTCCAGGCCTGAAACGTAATGGGAATGTGGAGAAAATGGCTGGGTGAAGCAGAGATTAGGAGATTCCTAGCAGAAGAAGTGATAAACCCCAAAGCAAGAGCAAATACAGAACTTCATTGCCTTGCTTTTTAATCAATGTGTAGAAAGCATAGTTCTCAAAAGCACTTATTATTCTCCCCAATTTCAAGAAATCTATTTTTTTCTGCACTGTAGATATAATTTTCTTTTAAGACCATGGCCTGCTGAAACCCTGTGAAGACTCACTACAACATGCTAAAATTGAGTGCTTTTCTTACATTACTGTGGCTGTGTAAAGAATGTTGATTCTGAAGCCGGGCAGTGATGGAGCACACCTTTAATCCCAGCACTTGGGAGGTAGAGGCAGGCAGATTGCTGTGAGTTCAAGGCCAGCCTGGTCTACAAAGCAAGTCCAGAACAGTCAAGGCTACAAAGAGAAACCATGTCTGAGGGGAAAAAAAAGAATGTTGATTCTAGATTGCCAATTTTGTCTTATAAATGATAAAAGAAATTCTAGCTGCCATAGTTAACACTTTGGAAACAGAATTGGGTTCAAATTCTTGCTCTGCCACTTTCAAGTTACTTCTCTGTTTGTCATGAATGTATTCATCTTTTGGGGATGCTATGATAGTTAAAAATAATATAGCTTAGTAAGGCCATGATCCTGTGATGCTAACACATGGATCAGGAATTCCAGCTCATGAGATTCCCCCCCGCCCAATCTCAAAACAACAAAATAATAATACAAAACAATTGCTCTAATGCCTGGCACATAATAAATAAACCTCAAAAATATTTTATTACAAAAATTTCTAAGAGTTTCATGTAGCTCAGATTGGACACAAACTTTCTCTTGCTGTGTATTTGAGGCTGTCCTTGAATTCCTGATTCTGTTGTCCTTGGCTGCCAAGTACTAGGATTGTGGTACAAACCATAACTCAAGGCACCTGTCTGCTTTTAGGACATTGTATAATCTACTTCAACTCCTCTGCTTAACCTTTCTTTATCACCACCACTAGAATATCTTCTATTTGTTCAGCATGTTAAAATATATAAGACTCCATCACACACCTTATATTTCCTAAACTGGTCCTTAATCTCTAATAAAGGATCTAAGGACCAGTTACAGAATCCCCATGAAGAATGGAGATGGATGACATTCAAATATCTTGTAGAAAATGATATATTTGTACAGAAATGGCACGTAACTTCTTGTGGTCTTTACATCATCTCCAGATTGCTTATAATGGTTATACAATGTAAGTGCTCTATAAAGAGCTATTACACTGATATGGGAAAGTTTTGGGGTGTCTTTGAGAACAGCAGAAACTTCCTTGGCTCTTGTGTGGGCTTTTAACTCATAAGATGCTCATGGTCACACAGAGCTTCCAACGTCAGTCACCTCCAGGTTCTTTTCTCTGAAATTCAAAGAAGAAAACTCACGGACCACAGAAGGTGATTTTCAGAGAAAATTTTATTGTAGATTCAGAGGAGAGCGGAGGGGGAAATAAGAAGAAGGGGAGAGGGAAGGAAAGGCAGAGAGGGCCAGGGAAAGGGGAAGGAGAGAGGGAGAGTACACAGCTCCTATGTAACAGAACAGTCCCAAGAAATTGGGTAATACTGAACTTTTAGTCTGGGATTTTTGAAAGGATTTAATAGTAGAAATAGGAATGAAGCATGGATGGGCATGGGTTGGTCAGTCCAGTTGGCCCAACTGAGTTGTCCAGGTGTCTCTACTCAGTTTCATTTTGGTCTTCATGTACAGTGTCCAGGAAAGGGGCAGCAATAGCAAAGAACCAGGAAACAGCTACCTTCCATCTTTCTCGCCCTCCAGCAAGGACATTCTTAGAATCACTACCTTAGGATCCCTGCCCTATTTCACCAGTTTATATTTCCTGCTCTCATCACTACTCTATTACTTCTCTAATAACAATTAGGTTAAAAGAGCAATACTTGGGGCTGGAGAGATGGCTCAGAGGTTAAGAGCACTGGCTTCTCTTCCAAAGGTCCTGAGTTCAATTCCCAGCAACCACATGGTGGCTCACAACCATCTATAATGAGATCTGATGCCCTTCTTCTGGCTGGTAGTTGTACATGCAGCCAGAGCACTGTATACATAATAAATTAATAAATTAAAAAAAGAGCAATACTTAGTACGGATTGAAGTCATTATAGGCTTAACTATATGATACATGCCATCAACAATGTGACATTTAAAAAATACTTTCTCTGTGTGATTGAATCTGTGGATGCAGAATAGAAGAAGAGCTGACTTATGAAAATCCTCATTTTCAGATGAGGAGACCTAAGGTCAGATGGGTCACTACAGTTCCTGCCTTATCTGTAGAAACATGCCACATAATATATTGTGGTGGCTAAAGTTATGGTTTAAGTTTAAATTACTGTGCTTAAGAGATCTATAAAACACTTCTAAACCTGTAAGCCCCACTTGTCCAAGGACAGATAAATTTCTGGAATCCTGGGGGGGGGATGTTATTCATACAAGATAATAAGCCACATGTTTTTGCTTCTTTAAACAAGCTTGGTTGCCCAGACTGCACTGGATATGGTTGATCACACATAGGTGGGCAGGACATAGGCAGAAAGTGCATTAGGATATATGTTTGCCCCTGACTGGAAAGTACACAGCCTTGTACAGTTTGCCTTTATAAGCCCATTGTTTTCATTGAAAACCCAAGATCATTCTATTTTACCAATAAAGACTCAGGAGCCAGATGCTGTGGTGAAAAACCTGCTAGCTCAGAGAGGCAGAGAAAGCACCCAGCTGATCTTCTCAGCTCATGTCTCGATGGTAAAGGTCCAAAAGGCTCACTAGCTCAGCTGACTGCCCAGGAAGAAAAGGCAAACAAAACAAAACAATGAAACACAAAACAAACAAACAAACAAACAACAACAACAGCAAAACAACAAGGCCAAAGGCTTGTTAGCTCAAAGCCCCAAAACCCAAAGGCCAAGGAGCTGAGGGGCTCAAGTGCTAGAGAGCTAACACTTGAGCTAACAGCCAAAGAGCTAAAAGCTAAAAAGCTAACATGCCCTTCTACTTCTACACACTGTCCTTAATACCCCTCAACTCAAAGTCCTTCCTACTCTTTTTTTTTTTTTTAATTAAGGTTTTCGAGACAGGGTTTCTCTGTGTAATAGCCCTGGCTGTCCTGGACTCACTTTGTAAACCAGACTGGTCTCAAATTTACAAAGATCCACCTGCCTCTGCCACTGAAAAGCTGGGAATAAAGATGTATGCCCGACCTCTCCCACTCTTTAATCTCTGCCAGCTGGTTTCTTGCTCTGCCTCTTGACCTTGGGTTAACTTCATTAAATCCTTGAATTAAAGATGTGTGTTAGGGCTCAACCACACCAAACAAAAGACAGGTTTTTACAGTTCACAAATCTCAGGAGTCACATTGGAATCAAAGACAGGCTTTTACAGTTCACAACCTCAGGCAGGGATCGCATTGGGATCAAATATTCTACAGCATAAGCCTCTGACTAATGTAATTCACTGCCACTCTGGAAATCCTTGGTACGAACCTCACCAGAGTCCATTGTGCTAGCTATATTTAATAAAGCTAGTTTCAATCTGGCTCCATTTTGGTAGTGGTCTAATTCTCACCCACAGCTTTATCAGCACCTCCTGTCAGGAGATGGATTTACTTCCCTTCACCTTGAATTTGGGCTGGCCTTGTGACTTGCTTTGACCAGCAGAACACACTGTATTTATAAATGCACCCCGAGGGACCCAGCAACATCCTGCTTTCATTTTCTTGCCAGGACATTCAGGCTGTCCTGCTGGAGTGTGGCCATCATGTTAGAAGCATATTAATTTAGATATATGTAGAGAGAGGGTGCAAGGGTGAGAACTGAGGTGCACCAACAGTCCCCACTCTTGGCCCAAAGGTGGGAGGGAGACCTTTTCAACCAGTCAGTCAGCCAAACGTAGTCACATGACCTGTGTGCAGTGACAGAAACTGCCAGGTCAACCCTCCATATTGTATGTGGGGGTGGGTAGGGGGGGCATCTGTTATTTTAAACTATGTGTATGTGGCCTGTGCACATGCATGCATATGAGAGAGAGAGAGAGAGAGAGAGAGAGAGAGAGAGAGAGAGAGAGAGAAGAAGAAGAAGAAGAAGAAGAAGAAGAAGAAGAAGAAGAAGAAGAAGAAGAAGAAATTCTTGAGCAGTCAATAGAAGATCCTAGGTCTAAGCAGCAGTCATGACTCACTAGAAGATTTCAAAATAGTAAAGCCTGTTACTGAGGTCGGCAAGGAGGTCTTCCAACTGTGCCATTTCCCCACATTTCTTATTAACCTTTGACCTCTCTGAGATGCTTTCTTTTTTCCCCTCTACCTATTCAGTTCACCAACTAAATTGCACAATAAAGAATTTGGCTGGGGGCCTGGAGAGATGACTCACCAGTTAGGAGCTCTGGCTACTTCTTCTGAGGATCTGGTTTCAATTCCCAGCACCCATATGGTGCCTCGCGGTTGTCAGTAATGCCAGTCCCAGGAGATCTGACGCCTTCTTCTACCCTGCTTGGGCACCCAGCCTGCATGTGGTACACAGAACCTGCATGCAGGCAACCACCCATAGATATAAACTTTAATTTTAAAAAATGTATAGGTGTTTCTCCTCCTTTTCTGGAAGATAATCGCATAAATCTCTATATCTTTCCAAGTGATGCAGTGTCTTTGTTATTCATGAACCCAGGACCCACCTGATTGTATGCTAGCAAGGTGACTGAAGGTGGGCTCGTACACCAACTGGAAAGGACTGACCACGTGACTAGAAGGCGGTGGGGTGGTAGGTGGTGGTGATGAGGCTTTGAGCCTCACGCTTTGTCCCACTTCTGAAGAGGGCACAGAGAGGGGGAATGAGTTGAATTACATGGGCAGTGACTTGATCACCTGTGCCATTTCAAAGGCACCCCAATAAAGCCTCTGGACACTGGAGCTCAAGTAGATTTCTTGTTTGGCAATCATATATCCATGTGCCAAGAGGAAGATGCTTTCCTGAGGATGCCCGAGTTACACATTTGGCACTCTTCCAAGCTGCCTTATGTGTCTCTCCATTTGGCTGCTAATCCAGTGAAATTTTAAGATAAAACAGTGTAAATATAGCAACTTCCCGAGATATATAGTTATTTTAGTAAACCAGCAAATCCATGGGTAGCTTAGGAACCCTGGAGCTTGTGGCTCCAATTTAAAATATGAGGAATTTGTGGAGGACTATGCTTTGCACCTCAGAAGTCTCTGCTAACACTGGATAGACAGGGTCCGAATTGCATCACCACTGAGCAAACATTCACACAGCATTTGCCACCTGCCAGATATTGAGGTAAGCACCTTCCAAATATGAATTCCTTTCATCGTCTGGCACTCCTTTGAAGTAGGTATCAGTTTTTTCACTTTACATACAAAGAGGCTAAATAACTATGTGACTTGCATGTGGCAGCAACAACTACTTCAGCAGTTGTGTGTGTGTGTTTGCGGGTGAGGAGTGGGTGGATGGTGGGGAGACTAAGGAAGAAGGAACACAGAAAACACACCCACTTTAAAAGGCCATATAAACACTCCGTGTTTTTATTAAAAAATAACTCCATAATAAGTATGTATTGAACACTTGCTATGTACTCAATACCATGTTGAGAGCTGAAATAGAATGGTGACCAAAGCTGATCTCACCTCTTTCTTCCCTCATGGAGCACTCAGCCTCCCAGTAGAGACAACACACAGTGTGAACATACTGCTTTCCCGCAGTTCTGATGCCCCAAGCCTCATGATCAGCCTGACATGTAAACATCAGGTCAGATTTTACTATGTCGTCGAGCTGTACTGTTTTCTGGGATGGTCAAGATCTGCATATGCCTCTGTGCCTTCCTTCCACTTTGCAGAAACTTTTCATTCGAAGACACAGTATAGTGTTGTTTTAATTGAAAATCCCTGATCATTCTATTTTACCAGTAAGGACTGATGAGCCAGGTGCTGTGGTGAAAAACCTGCTAGCTCAGAGAGGCAGAGAAAGCACACAGCTGATCTTCCTACTTGGCTCAAGTCCCAATGGAGAAGGCCCCAAAGGCTCACCAGCTCAGCTGACAGCCCAGGAGGAAAAGGCCAAAAAACCCAAGGCCAAAGGCTTGCTTGCTCAAGGCCCAAAAAGCCAAAGACCAAGGAGCTGAGGAGCTCAAGAATTGGAGGGCTAAGAGCCAAAGAGCTAAAAGCTAAAGTCCCTAGAGTAAAGCTGAAGAGCTAAAAGCTCCAAAGATCTCTTTTACTTGTACACGCCATCTTAAACAGCCCTCAACTCAATGCCCCTCCTGCTCTTTAATCCCTGTCAGCTGGTGCCTTGCCCTGCCTCTTGACCTAGGGTTAACTCTATTAGATCCTGTGTACAGAAAGCTCTTGGATTAAAGGTGTGTATAAGGCTGGCTGAACCACATCTTAATCACCTGTTTACAATAAACAGGAAGTTCTTGGATTAAAGGTGTGTGTTAGGGCTCAATCACAAGAAGCAGGGATTTACAGTTCAATCTCAGGGATCACATTGGGATCAAATATCCTGTAGGGCATCTCTCACATCGTGACAGACAGGAGGAGATAGGCAGCAAGCAAGGAAGGGAGTGGGACTACATATACTCTTTCTTCAAATCTGCATCTCTGTGACCAGCTTCCTTCAGCCAGAGCCCACTTGCTAAATGTTCCCACCACCTCCCAAAGAGCAGCACCACCCGGGGGCCAAGTGTTCAGTACAGGAGTGTGGAGGGCATGTGACACATCCAAAGCACAATGGAGGAACTCTCTAACATTCCCCTGAGGGGATTTTACTGTCTTTCTTGTCTCTGGATAAATGGTGCTTTCTATACATATTTTTGAACATGTCAAAATTACATTTTGTTTAGTCATATTTCTGCTTGCATTGTGTACACACACAAGGGAAGAGACGAGAGGATTTTTAGTCTTGATGCTAAGAGCCTATATATTTGTATGTATTAACTTCCTGAAGGTTAGGAAACACATATGGCATGCTCAGTGTGAGCGCCAGCATGGTGTGAAGCCGCGTGCTGTGAGAGAGCATCACTTCTCGGTGGCAGCAATCCCACCGATCTCACACTGAACCTTCTCTGTCCTGAATTACACTAGTTCCCCCAGAGAGAGGCTTCTGGTGACACAATAGCATTCAGAGGATGCTGTGTGAGTTGTGCGGAAGCTCCTGTGACAGCTGCTCCATAGGAACAAAGCCACAAAACTATCCCAATTACACAAGAAAAAAAAAAAAGAAAAAACAAACAAACAAACAAGCTAACTTGGCTCAGCCACCCATGAAGAGGAAGGCTTGAGTTTTAGGCAGCCTACCTTGAGGTCTGACAGTTCTATGGGCTAGAATAACAGGCCCTCACAGAAAGGTTTTCACACCAGCATTACTTATATCCACATGCCCAAGCCCTACGCTAGATCTTGTGAGTTGAAAACCTGAACGAGAGCTTAGAAATCCATTGGAAGAAGCCTCAGGTGGCTCCTTGCATCCAAAGCCAGAAGAACACTGCTGGTGCCAAGGCTGTGGCTCACTCCCTATGCATCGCATAGTGACAGTTGACGAGTGTTTTCTTTCTTTTTTTATTAATTTATTCAGATTACATATAAATCGTTATCCCCTCACTTGTATCCTCCTGTTCCTCCCTCCCTCCTGCTTTCACCCTATTCCCCTCCCTTAGGTCTATGACCAAGGGGGACCTCTTCCCCCACTATATGGTCATAGGCTATCAAGTCTCATCTTGGTAGCCTGCTTATTCTTTGAGTGCCCTCAGGCCTCCCCACCAAGGGGACGTGGTCAAATATGGGGCACCAGAGTTCATGCCAGAGTCAGTGCCCACTCTCCACATAACTGTGGATAATGTCCTGTCCATTGGCTAGATCAGAGTAGGGGTTCAATGTTTACTCCTTGGTTAGTGCAGTAGTTTGAGCAGACGTCTCTGGGCCCTGATCCACTTGTCATGATGTTCTTCTTGTAGGTTTCTAGGACCCTCTGGGTCCTTCTATTTCCTCATTCTCCTATATTTTTCTTACCTAGAGTCTCAGTAGGATCTCAGATCTATCCCAATCATCTGGTAAGTGAAGACTTTCATGGGACATGCCTTTTGGGCTAGTGTCCAATTATAAGTGAGTATATACCATGCGAGTATTTCTGCTTCTGGGTTAACTTACTTAGTATGATCATTTCTAGTTTCATCCATTTGTCCAAAAATTTTGGGATTTCCTTGTTTTTAATAGCTGAGTAGTATTCCATAGTGTAAATGTACCACAGTTTCTTTATCCATTCTTCAACTGAGGGACATTTAGGCTGTTTCCAGGTTCTGGCTATTATGAATAAGGCTATGAACATGGTTGAGCATATGTCCTTGTTGTGTGGTGGAGCATCTTCTGGGTATATTCCAAGGAGTAGAATACCTGGGTCTTGAGACAATTTAAAAAAAAAAAAATCTGTGGCTGCTCTAGTTTCAGTTACCTGACGCCAGATGCAGATTGAAAATATAAAACTGAAAGTCCTGCAGGCAAATAGCTCATGCTTTAAAGTAATTTAATATTTTATATTTTTAGTTATTATTAATTTCTTACCAGGCCTGTGATGATTTGAGTGCCCCCCCTTATGTATTTGAACACTTGTCCCCAGTTGGTAATGTCATTTCAAAAGGTTATGGAATCTTTAGGAGGTTCAGCCTTGTTGGAGAAAGTATTTCACTGATTTGGGAGGTGTGTGTGTGTGTTTAGAGCCTTACCTGCTTTCTTTTTCCTGAATGCAGATAAAAATGTGCCGAGCCAGCTTCCTGTTCCTGCTTTCATGTGATGCCTTTTCTCACCATGAAGACTCTTTTCCTCTGACACCATAAGCTAAAATAGTCTTTGCCTTGGCATTTTTTATCACAGCAACAGAAAAATAACTAGGAATGCCTAATTCATAATTTGGACTTCAACATGGTACTATGTCCATTTGTGCTCCACTTCCCCAGTGACTGAGAGGACGCAGAGGGCAGGATGGCTGGGGTGATGGAGACCTCGGTGGTGGGTGAGAACAGACCCTTGGGATGCAGGCTTCGCTGAGCAGCTCCTTTGTTTGGGGGTAGTTGGTAGAGGCTTCGGGTAACTGTACATCATTGGCTGGAGCTAAGGTGCTGGGAATGACCTATTTCCATGAGGAGGAACTCCAGGTGCTTGCTGGCCATGGCCTTATAATGTGAGGAGAAGTTTAACCTGGCTGAGACTCTCTGGGAGGAAAGGTGGGGAGCACAGGACTCTGTGTATTTAGACATGCAGGCCTGGGGCAGAGGAGGGAGTGGTCCTCACTTGAGATTTCCAGGGCTGGACATTCCTGCTCTGGACCAGCTCCTTCTGGTTCCACGGTACCCTTGTCCCACAGTACTGCTATAGTTTAGGTTTTGGAATGTCCCTCAAATGCCTGTGTTGACAAAATAAGGACTCAGACTTTGGCTTGGTGCGACTTAGAGATGGTGGAGCTTTTAAAAGGTGGGGCCTGGGCTGGAGAGATGGCTCAGCAGTTAAGAGTACTGTTTTGCTCTTCCAGAAGTTCTGAGTTAATTCCCAGAAACCACATGGTGGCTCATAACCATCTATAATGGGATCTGATGTTCTCTTCTGGTGTGCAGACAGAGTAGTCATATACATTAAATAAATCTTTAAAAAAATAAAATTAAAAGGTGGGGCCTTAGGGAGCATCATTAGGTCACTGGTGGTATGTCCTTGAAGTAAGTTTTGGAATGACAGCCTCTCCTCTTTTCCTTGTCTTCACCACCACACTCCACCCCTCTGGCCATGAGTTGAGCAGCTTGCCTCACTTGTTCCCAGCCTTGATACCCTGCCTCACCCCAGCTGCTTAAGTAAAGGGAGCAAAGGGCCCAAGTGGCCATGGACCAGATTTCCCAATGCTGTGAAAGCCCAGTGACTCTGTCTTTTGCGTTACTACTGATCCTAGGGATTTCGTTGTGTGTAATGGAAAGCTACATACACACTACCTAGGGTTCCAGGCATCCACTAGAAGTCTCAGAACATATCCTCTATAGATAAGGGACACTCCTATAATGATTTGTTTAATCCAACAGATGTGGCTCAAATGCTGAAAACGAACCGGAGAGATCAGTCTGCAGGATGCAGCATGTAAGTGCTGCAGACCAGCAGGAGGAATGGCACTGTGCAGGCAGCCTGCACCACACAACAGCCCAGTTCAGAGACTGCACCAAGCGAGCTTTGGAATTTGTAATCTGGGGTTTGGAAGTTTCTCTTCTTGGTCAAAGCAAGCCTGGGGCCTTATTATTTAAAGCCACGCCTTGTCAAATTACTTATATGGCTACCATAGCTCAAACTTAATGTGGACAGACAGGCCTGCCAGGCACAGATTTCTCAAGCAGATGACGTGAAGGAGAATAAATTTTATTCATGGCAAGACTGCAAGGACAGATGACACTCAGCAGGAACGGCAGGCCAAATCTGTAGGATCCATAATACAACCGGCGAGCCCTAGGGACCTGGCTTTGTCGAAGTGAGACACGACAGCACGAAGGAGCTATCAAATTAACCCACTGGGCTGGAAAAGGTTCATGGCTCCTGTTCACTCACAAGCCAACGAAAACCTTAAAAAACCACAATATTCCTAAAGGAATTATAATCGCAGAGGCAGAGACCCTTGAGACATAACAGCAAAAAACAGCCAACCTCTTAGACTCTCCTGCCTCTCCATCAGCCTTCTTTCAGCCTCCCTCTGCTCAGTGAAAGACGAGTCTTGCTAACTTATGAAGCAGTAGGAATTAGTTTTATTCACCGGCGGTATTGGGAATAGAGGCAGAGCCTGCAGGAATCTGGGCCCCACAAGTAATCGTTACTGCAAAAAACCCAAATTCTCTGTCTCCTCTGTGATATGCGGGGTGTAACCCTAGGGCTGGGCGAAGCAGTGTTATCAATCCACGAAAGCTGCAGAGCTGCGGGATGTGGAGCCCCTCGTGTCTCTGCCCAGCAAGAGATATATGGTAGTAACTTTTCTCCCCATTGCTTTTGCAATAAAATTCACCCAGAGCTCCAGGAAGGGTTAGGAATGTAATTCAGTGTCTATAAATCCAGACTAAAATTAAGATGGCCAGATATGTAGCAGCCTGTTCAGGTGTAAAGAGAATTTGAAATTTAGTGCCCTGGTAATGGGTAGTAGCAGATTATCGAATTATGGGGAGAGAGAAGAAATATTGCTCTCTGAGGTAAAAAAGCTAAATGCTCTAATCCATTAAGTCACCACATCTCTGGCAAAGCTAGATTAATATTAAAGTTCACGTAACATTTGTCTTTTTTTTTTTTTTTTTTTAAGAAATGAAGTCAAATGTTAAGAAAAAATGTAACTGAAAAGGCTGCAGTTCACAGTGACTCTAATGCGACTACTTGCCAGTTGTGTACTTTATCTTTTGGAGTGATGTAGATCTGTTTAAAATTTTATCAGTTCTTGAAGCTACTCTGGATAGACTTAAGCAAGGATCTCATAAATTAGATTTACTTGTAAGGCACAATGAACACGCTGTGCTGGCAGTGGGCGACCCTTTCCACTCATTTGGCTGTCGCCTTGTACCTGTATGGTGCCCATTTCCGACACTAACTACAGATATAAAGAGGTGAAATCAGGGGGTAAGAAACGGAAGTTCCCACGTAAAGCAGTCCCACGCCACAAAAGGCTTCGCTTTCTATGGTTCCCGTTACCCACTGTCAAGTGCAGTCTGTAAATATTTAGTGAGAATTCGAACAGTGGGAGCACATGTAAAAGGGACCTGAGGGACGGTAGCTATCCTGGTTGCCGGAAAACTGTCATGGCAGAAACTTACTGTTATCACCGCTCAATGTTACTTTATTTGTCCTTTACATTATCTCATTTATAATTTCCATCAAACACATGAATATACAGGAAAAAGCGCCAGTCATCAGCTGGAGTTTCTTAGGGTCTACCTGCCAGCAGGTGGGGGACGAATATTGCCTGTAAAAATCTTCCTGAAAGACTCCATTAACTGGATGATGTGCTTCGCAGGGAAGTGAGCTCACAGTAAAGGAATTTCGTAAAACAATGGCTATGAACGAATGGCCTTTTTTGATATTGCTTCCTTATTATTTTAGGCTATATTTATTCTAAAGAATGAGCAATGGAATTCTTTATCAGATCCTGACGTTTGCATGCGGAGTAGACGCCAAACTCATCAGGGCAGCAGCACCAGCGGCCAAGAAAGGTTGTACAATTCCCATTTATTCCATCATGGTCTGAGGTGCTGTTTGGCATGTAGCAGTCTGCCCTCCTTGCTTTGTAGGTTTGCATGCGTGAACAGGAAGTTCCCAGTACGAGCCCAGAACACAGTAGACAGTTCTGTATGCTTTGTGTGCCCTGTCACAGGGGCCTGTTCACAGGTCGGAGGTTGTAGATTCTCTGAGGGCAAGAATGTGTTGTAGGTTATGGCCAACTCTTAAAGCCTATCTATGGCAGGTGCTAAACTCACACTTGGGGCAATTACTGAACGGTCAGTGAAACAGGTTTTAGGGCATTACAGACAGAAATGATTGGAAAGAGGCACCTGCTTTTTAAAAGGAACAGCACACATCTGAGTGCTCACAGACAAGGCAAGGACAACAGCATAGTCTCTTGGTCAACATCTTGAAGGAAACAAGGATGGACGATAAAGGTGGTAACGTGACTTTGATTTTTCCTCTTAGATGGTGCGCTGCAGCCTTTTGTCTTATCCCAGATGGCTTCCCACACTGAGCAGGCTGGCATCGCAGGGACAGCGGCCAGTGGGAAGAGACTGGCGAGGAGTTCTTATGATTATCATAAAATGTGAGACAAGACCAGTGATGCTTACCTCTGCTTCAGGAGTGGGGTTTCATCAACGCTACGAGGGTGAGAGTGGTCTGGCCAGTTCTGACTTATTAAACTACTTTATGACCTAGAATTCTTCTAGTGTAATTGCTAAAGCATGCAACCATTTCATCTGTTCTTTAAACATTTAAATACATTCGTTTTACTGAACACTTATGCTTTGGAACTAAGAGTCCAAGGGTCGAAAGATTGGTTTCCGTTGCAGTAATGTTTAGAAGTGGGGCTTTTGCCAGGGTGATGGGGCACGCCTTTAATCCCAGCACTCGGGAGGCAGAGGCAGGTGGATCAGCCTGGTCTGTAAAGTGAGTCCAGGATACACAGAGACACTATGTCTTGAAAACCACACCAAGGGTGGGGTAGATAGGGGAAGTGGGGCTTTTGCTCTGCTTAAAATCCATGCTAATGATAGAAACCAGGACTCACCCGAAGTGCTGAGTATCTCTCAATTGCCTGCCCTTTCCCCAGAACTCTGATTCATACTATCTAGTACTCCTTCCCTTCTCTCTCTTGTGCCAGGGACTGAACACAGGAGCGCTCATGGTGGGCAAGCACTCACCCTTGATTTACACCCCAGCCCTTCATTGTTTGAGTCCAAGTTTCCCTGTGTAGTCTAGGCTGGCCTTGAACCCGTGGTTCTTTTTGATCCAGCCACAGTAGCTGGGTCATGAACATGCAAGGCCATGCCGTGCCTGACTCTACTTCTCTTACTTGGAAAGACAAGCTCTTTAACTCTCAGTGACCTGGGAGCCACAGCATGCACAGAGCCGTGGGCTCCAGCGCCTCTGCTCTTCCTGGGCTGCAACGCAGACTGATCAGTGCCCCCTGGCTCTCGGCTAAGCAACGGGAGGGGGAGGCCCAGTTTAAGTCACTACTTGTTTCAATAGGCCCAGCAAAAGAAAGGCGCCATTGGCTTAAAAGGAATGCATTTAATTCCCTCTCGGTGAAGGGCTCAGCAGCTCGGTTCACCTCAGTAAATAGTGACTACAGGAAAGAAAGAAACAGGCAAAAAAGGTGATTTTTAAAACCACATTTACTAGCTCACATAAATATTTTGAGAACAAATATATCTACCTTCCCTTTCTGAATCCTCAGCATAATTTATCATGATTATTAATAAACTACTATAAATATCTAAGAGAATGAAATCTAAAAACATGAAAATGGTGAGTAGCTGGATGTGAACCACTGATAGTGACTCCATTTCGCCTAAAAATGAGACAATTTGTAATCTGATCGTGATCTGTTTGGATAACAGTTGAATTTTTACATTAAAAAATTACAAAACTTCAACTAAGGGACAAATAAAACATTCAGACTTGAGCTTACACTTTAAAAATTCCACCAACATTAACAAAGAAATAATAACATCATATTAATTTACGTTAGTACCATGGTCCAAAATACATTTTCTGTTATCCTTTGAATCCGGCTGCTGCACGGCAGGGGCTTCTAGTGGGAGTTAGCGTACAGTCTGTTCTTGATGAAGACAACAGCGGACAGATGCTGCCTGATGTCTGGGTAGTGCTGAATGTGACAAAACCAGCGAGACACATTAAGATATTTCTCCTTTTCTTGAACTGTCAGATCAACCTAAGTAGAGATTAAAAACACAACATACAATAGTCACTGTACATAAGCAGAGCTGTCAACACTATGAGGGAACTGACAGAAACTGAAAAACACCTAATCCCCCGGTCTTCAAAGCCAACATATTTACACAAAGTGAAAGCTGCAGACAGCTGGGATAGCAATACATTTGTTTAATATTTTAATGTTCAGTTTAAAACCAGATGTGCTTTCTAAGAAAATATCAAGCTTTCCATAAATATAAAACTTGATATTAATATAAAAGGGGTTTTCACTTTATTGGAAAAAGAAAATGAGAGAAGAGCTTAAAAAAAGATTTTAAAAAATGTGCATATATGTCTGTGTGAGGGTGTCAGATCCCCTGGAACTGGAGTTATAGACAGTTGTCAGCTGTCATGTCGGTGCTGGGAACTGAACCCGGGTCCTTTGGAAGAGTAGTCAGTGCTCTACACCACTGACCCATCTTTCCACCCCCAGAGTTAAGAGTTTTCAACTAACATATATGGATCTTTTTCTGAGTTCTTAGCAAACCTCAAAAATGAGGGTTTTTTGGCCTCATAACAAGAGAATATCGTGTTAATACACACACACACACACACACACACACACACACACGGGGGGGGGGGGGGGGGGGGGGAGTCAAAGACTATTGCTACCTTCCTTCTCAACTTCAGAGGAACCCCCCCTCCCCCGGCCACCCACCACCAAGATAGTGACCTACTTCTTTTTGTTTGTTTGTTTTTGTTTTTTTGAGACAGGGCTTATAGACTAGGATGGCCTTGAACTCAGAGATCCACCTGTCTCTGCCTCCCCGAGTGCAGGAATTATAGGCATGCACCACCATGCCTGGCAACTTGCTTTAAGTGCTTATAGTTTAATATAAGAAAAGGCTGGAGAGATGGCTCAGTGGTTAAGAGACTGTTCTTCCAAAGGTCCTGAGTTCAATCCCCAGCAACCACATGGTAGCTCACAACCATGTATGAGATTTGGTGCCCTCTTCTGGTGTTCAGGTGTACATGAAAGCAGACCAACTTTATACATAATAATAATTTTTTTTTTAAATAAAAAGGCTGTGTTTAGTGGCACATGACTTAGAAAGGAGCTGATTGAATACACAATACATCTCAATCTGTGGGCAGTAAAGATTATGCCTTAGTGGATGAAGCAGCATTCACATCACTTAGGATGCAAAGACAGAGGTGCTTATCATTCCCCTGGGATCAGACTCTAAAGTAGGTTTTTCTCTAAGACAAATTTTGGAATTTAATTGTTCAGTAAAGAGGAAGCCACACAGGGAAGAGACTAGAAGCATTACCTCATGTGGGGGTAGTGAAGCCCCTTCACCCGTAGTTAATTCACCATTTATTTAAAGGACTCTATAACATAAAGAAAATAAGAATGGACACTGCTTGTGCTTCCCAGGTCCACACGCAAGCAGAGGTCTGCATGTGTGTAGGCACTCTTTGCCAGATGATGTCCTGAGCTGTGTGTAGGTGTGCCTAGAAACAAGGCCTGCCAAGCCACAGGAGCTGGCAAAGAGAAGAACAAACTAGTGTGCAATAACTCATAAAACACACTTCAATGTTAACAATAACAAGTCAACCGCCTCCTACTTGACATTTTGTCAACTCAGTTTACTTAAATCATCCAGAGCATCACTGTTCTGTCACACGGGAGCTGCACACACTGAAGACATTATCAAAGAGTAGGTCTGTGGCTAGTTATCACAGAGACCTAATCATCACTGTTCAAAGCAACAAATTCATCGTATAGAGATTTAAAAAGCCCTAAGTATTAGCCAAGAAAACCAAAAGTCTTTTTAGTGTACAGACCAATTTTTTTATTACAAGAGAATTTATGGTTTCACACATTCCTGATTCTTAGGTTTCAAATAAAAGGAGCATCTGACACATTACACAGAAGAGAATGAGGCAGTCACTTGTAGAACTTAGTTTGTCCTCAGAAACTACTTCGTAAACAGATTCATGCTAACTCTACCAATATATTAGAAACATCTCCAAGGACTTCAAGAGAAAATTGTGCTCTGTTTTTTGTTGTTTGGTTGTGATAAAGCGTGTCTATGGGGCCTTGACAGTTGCCTCTAAGGCTCCTAAAGGCAAGGTTTGACAAGTTTAGGGATAGGTGGGGTGTCGCCCAGGCAGAATGCACTGTCTAGCTGGGCTCAGGTTCCCTTGCCAATACTGACTACAAAATGAAAGAATAAACAATAACCTGGGAATTTTAGAGCTGTTTCATTGCAACAAACCTCTACTTAGCCATTTCATGGGACGCTGTTTTTCAGGATGAACTAAAAATATGAGCAATACACTTCCAAACACTAGACAGTAATAATTATTTGTCTTTAGCTTGTGCACTGAGACTTTGAACCAAGAAAAAAATATATGTATTTCCTATTAATATTGTGAAGCATTTGCTAACGAACAGAACTAGTATTTGCTGCTACCAGGCCTATTATTTAAAACAATAACTGATGAAGTAAACCAAAATATTCTCCAACCTACAAACTTCACACTTGGAGTCTCTAAATACTACAGTCTGTCCTAAGGATGAAGCAATTTTTAACTCTAATAGCTTCTAAATTTCCTAATATTTTTAAATTTAATCCAACAACTATTGGGTAGATGATCTGTCCAGTATTCTCCAGTATTTGATTTAAGCTGACTCTACTGCTAGAAACACATCGGCTTCCTGAAGGGATCAGAACACCGTTTTAATGTTGGCCTTGAATTTGTCCCTCTGAGTATTGAGAAAAACGATGACTGAACTTAGCACATTGTCTCTGTTATTTTATTTATTTATTTATTTCGGTAAACATTTTGCATATAAAGCTACTGTCAACAAACTAAGCAAGAGACTTTTCTCTTTACCAAACTCACTATTTTAAAAAACTGGTTCTGATTTATAACACTGGCTTTCCAACATTTCCTCCTAGTTATTTTATCTTACTACCCCCACCCCACAAGGGGGAACACAGTGCAATGCTGCTTCCTGCTTCTCACTGGTCTAGACATCAGTGTGTCTCTGGTGGTGCCAGCTTTTTCTTCTACTTACTCATTTTTGTTTATATTGGAACTCAGTAATTACTTTGAACCTTAAAGCCAAATAGATACCATTCTGACTTGCTTATTTTCCACTAAGACGGGCAACACTCAAGTCAGCTCTTTGCAGCCTGGCCTTAGAGCTGGTTTTACCCTGCCAGGGACACCAGGCTGTCTCTGGACTGTCCAGGTGGTAGGTGTTCTTGGGATTCTTTCATAGGCTCTTCTTTCCCTTTTCTTCTCAAAGAACCCATATTCCACTGGTGTTCCAGGCCTCAGAACACAGGCATTTCAGCTCAGAACATTCTTAGGGACCAGTCACAGCATCACAAAGGACTCCAACAATCTCAAGGCACAGTTTGCTTCTAAGGGACTGTCTCTCAGTGGAATCACTGAAGAACGCAATCAGTCACTAGTACTGGAATCCACAGCCACAGTGACTGGCACTGTTGACGAAGTGTAATATAACATGCCAAGAGGAGTTACGTCACACGCAATCTCAGAACTTCTCAGACATACTTGTAACTCTGGGCTTCCAATAGAACAATCTAGGAGCTGATGATGATCCATAGGTTCCCTGACTACTGAAGGCTTTGTTTCGAACATTGTGCTGATTACAGAGTAAGGATCTAACAACATAAAAGAGTAAGGGAAGGAATGAGGGTTGGGCAAGTGTCAATACATGTTAAAGTGAACAATGCTGGAACAGCTGATAAACACAAGCAGGTGGCTAAGCCAGTCTTTGCATCTCTGTACTCAAACTTAATACCTAGCCGGGCACCTTTCTCACGCCTGTGAGTACTCAGATCAATTAACACAAATGTCACTCAACACCATGGTGCAGCCCTGTAGGGTTTGAGTTTGAGGCCTAATTCCTTAAGATTTTTTGGCTTGTGAATGTCTTCCTGCTCTTCAACTGGGAGAGGACACATACTTTGACTTGTATGAACCCAAAGCAATGGTCAGAGATTTAGGAATTATTCTAATTCAGTGTTGCTTTGAAAATGATAACCGTAAGCTGGGTGATGGTGTGCATTCCTTTAATTCAAGCAACTGGGACGCAGAGGCAGACAGATCTGAGTTTGAGGCCAGCCTGGTCTACAGAGCAAGTTCCAGGACAGCCAGGACTACTCAGAGAAACCCTCATATGATAACCACAACAAAGCTTTAATCACCACAGTCACAACAGGTAAAAAACATAGTAAGTAGGTACAAATGGGCAGTAAAGACTAAGACAGCCCTGACTTGAGTATTCAGAGCTGAGGGAAACAGATTAAGTCCTGACAGCCACAGGCTTTCCAAGATGCCTGACATAAG